>NW_024541284.1:0-428695 GCF_016758755.1 Suillus discolor
CTTGTTCCCAAACTGGCAGTGTCACTAGCGGTGATACGCTGGATATATGCACCACGCTGTGCAGATCCGATCATCATATCGATCCATGGGCCAAGGCCATTCAGTTATGTACACTGCAGTACTAGACTAAGCTCGTGCTATCGTCCTAGCTCCCGATCGGTTTGTCTCACGGGACTCAATAATATTTGCGAGCACATTGTCATCCGACTTCCCAGCTCTCCCAGGCTCCTTGGTGACTTTTCATGTTGCTACGAGCTAGTCCTGTGCTGACATATGCTAACGCATTGTAGGACTTCACGAGCGATTATTGACTTGAAAATAGTCCCACCCAGCGGTCTGAGCGGTGCATCCTACGACAACATATCTGAGTCTAGCTAATACATTGCGTAAGCTCACCGCAGTGCTGCTCGATTGTGGTACCGACTTCGTACTATATAAGCTCGGACCTCCAAGGAGATCCGCATTCAATATCCTAGACACCTCATCTTATCCTCATACAGTTTCAGAACTTAGACTCATCTCGCAATGGCACCCATCGCAGTCGCTTCTACCACAACCACTGAATTCTTCACCAACCTCAAGACATCCATCGTCTCTCCACAACCTAATACTCTCCACGACGTCATCGCTCAAGCTGTCGACCGTTATCCGTCCCACGAGCTTGGTTTCATAACCTCATCAGCACATGACTCCTCCATTCAGACAAAGACCTTCAGCACCTTCAACCAATATGTTCGCAACCTCGCACGTGCCATGCTAGAGTGGGGCAAGCCCACGGGCTCAGTCGTCGTCGTGTACCTGACGGAGCACGAAGATAATATGGCTGCTGTATGGGCATGTTTGCTGGCTGGCTATGTGCCTTGCTTGCAGCCTGCACTTAGCGCGCAACAGGCGCACAAGGAGGGCCATGTCGCCCACATCAAGAACTTGTTTGGGTCTGCTATTTGGTTGACCAATGAACTTGGGGCCGAGCAGATCAGCGCCATTTCTGGTCTGGAGGTACACTTGCTCTCCGAATTAAAGGCGTCGGCGGAGACATTCAGCGTCTCAGCTGACTGGGTTGCATACGAAGCCAAGGCAGATGACGAGGCGATCCTGTTCTTGACCTCAGGGTCGACCGGATTCTCCAAGGCTGTCGTGCACACGCACCGCACGATTATTGCTGCATGCCGTGCAAAGGGCCAAAGTTACGGCCTGACTTCCGAATCTCAAGTCTTGAACTGTAAGACACGCGTTGTTTAAACTTTATTCTTAAATTGATCATGACTTTCAGGGGTCGGATTTGATCACGTCGCAGGATCGTTGGAAATGCACATCACGCCTCTACTATATGGCGCCTCGCAACTCCACGTGCACGCATCTGCTATCCTTGCTGATCCTCTTCGGCTGCTCCGTTTGATCGACGAAAAGGTATGTCCGTATGAACACATAGCTAAATGCATCTCTGATCATTGAATTATTAGTCGATCGAACTGAGTTTCGCCCCGAACTTCTTGCTATCCAAGCTCACGCGCGATCTGGAGAAGCGCACCGACCTTTTCGGAACTTTCGACCTGTCCTCAATCAAGCGCATCAACAGCGGAGGCGAAGCTGTCGTTTCCAAGACCGCGAAAGCGTTCGCTGCCACCATGAAGCACCTCAGCAAGAACCCGTCCGCTGTATCGTTCGAGATCTCTCCTGGGTTCGGAATGACAGAAACTTGGTAAGACTTATGAAACCATATGTGTATATAAAGAAACTGATGGGGATCCTGCAGCGCCGGATGCATTTACCATCCCGTGGATGTGCTCACAAGCGAGCCTGCTCATGAATTCCTTGATCTCGGGAGACCCATCGATGGTTGCGAGATGCGTGTCGTTGACCCTGCAGACGGCTCGACCCTGCGCCCCGACGGGGAGAGCGGCGAGCTCCAAGTTCGCGGACCGATGCTCTTCGTACGCTACTACAACAATGCAGAGGCTACGTCCTCCAGCTTCGTCGAGGGCGGCTGGTACCGTACCGGCGACGTCGGCATCATCGAGAATGGGGTCATGCGCCTCAGCGGTCGTATCAAGGACACCATCATCGTCCATGGTGTTTCGTACGGTATCCCTGAGCTTGAGACCCACCTCCAGACCGTAGAAGGAGTGACTCACTCGTTCCTCGCTGCAGCTCCGTACCGTGCTCCTGGTCAGGAGACGGAAGGGTTCATCATTTTCTACTCGCCAACCTTCGACCTCGATGGAGCAGACGCTTCGTCAAAGCTCTTCGCCACTCACCGGGCCCTTCGGGACATCTGCGTGAAAATGATCACGCTGCCGCCTCAGTTAGTCGTTCCCATCCCTGTGAACCAGATGGAGAAGACCACTCTCGGTAAACTGTCTCGTGCACGTTTGATCAGTCTCTTCAAGCAAGGTCAGCTCGCGAAGCACATCGCTCGCTCGGAAGAGCTTCTGAGCGAGGCACGTGGTGCTACGTTCGTCGCGCCGTCCACGGAGACGGAGAAGGCGCTTGCCAAGATATATGCTGGGATCTTCAACCTCGCGGAAAGCGAGATGTCGGCCAGCGACAACTTCTTCGAACTCGGCGGTACCTCCATTGATGTCATCAGGTCAGTATATACTTCCCGCCCAAAAATAGCTCTCACTAATGCATATCATTTTCAGGCTTAAGCGCGAGGGAGAGGCACATTTCGACCTTCCTGAAATCCCCACTATCCAGATCCTTAAGCACCCCGTCATCTCCAGCCTCGCTAACTATGTCGACTCCCTGCTCTCCAAGGACAGCCAGACTGAAGAGTACGACCCTATCGTTCCTCTTCAGCTGACCGGAAACAAAACTCCCATCTTCTTGGTTCACCCTGGTGTCGGAGAGGTCCTGATTTTCGTCAACCTTGCAAAATACTTCCAGAACGAGCGTCCCTTCTACGCTCTCCGTGCTCGTGGCTTCGAGCCCGGCCATCCCTTCTTCACCTCTATGGACGAGATGGTGTCGTGCTACGCTGCAGCAGTCAAGAAGACCCAGGCGACTGGGCCATACGCCATCGCGGGCTACAGTTACGGTGGTGTCGTCGCGTTCGAAGTTGCTAAGCGGCTCGAGGCGATGGGCGAAGAAGTCAAATTCGTCGGTCTCATCAACATCCCTCCTCATATCGCAGACCGCATGCACGAGATCGACTGGACGGGCGGCATGCTCAACTTGTCGTACTTCCTTGGTCTCGTGTCGAAGCACGATGCCAATGATCTCGCGCCTGCTCTGAGGCCGATGACGAGGAAGGAGCAGCTCGAGGTTGTGTGGAAGCTGTCTCCCCCTGATCGTCTCGTCGAGCTCCAGCTGACTCCTGAGAAGCTCGACCACTGGGTGGACATCGCCGGGTCCCTGATCGAGTGCGGGAAGGACTACAACCCATCAGGCTCAGTTTGTATGTCATTTCATTTCTCACTTCATTATCACTTGCTCATATGCCGTGTTTCTTCAGCTGCCACGGACGTTTTCTACGCCATTCCTCTCCGCGGCAGCAAGTCAGACTGGCTCAACAACCAGCTCAAGCCATGGTCTGGGTTCAGCCGTGGCGAGCCATCATATACCGACGTGCCAGGGCAACACTACACGCTGATGGACTTTGACCACGTCCCGCAGTTCCAGAAGATCTTCCGGGGTCGTCTCGAGGCTCGTGGCCTGTAAAAGATTTAGAGTGTCGGATTATGTTTATATATCTGTCTTCGCCAGTATCTATTCGACTATACTCGTGCTTAATTCGTTAGATTAATTGCGTCAATGTGCATACAAGTACTTATATTAATGTTTTGTAACGTGTGTTATGATAAAAGTTAAAGGCTTAAGCTTCAATATTCAATTCTTACTGTCTCTGGCGCCGCTCGGCTGCCACAGGGAACCTCAAGATTAGGATATGTGCCCTGTCCGTCTACAAGGCGGCAGCATATGCTGGCCCTTGATTTGCTAGACATCCAGCCTCTCCATGAACCCTATCCTGCGGCGTTGCGTCGAAGTTCGCAGCTGCCGTTGGGACCCCCCAGTGGCGGCAGCAGTGCCTATCCTTCATGCTCTCAGGAATACTCGAAGTCATGAATACTAGTGACCTAGTAAAAAGACATACAGTGATGCAAGTGTAAAGTACAATGAATGTGGTACAGCAAAAATAGCCCATCAAATTTCCGAGATAATATCACCCTCACCCAATACCGAGACGTCGTTGTGACTTGATTAGTTACAGCTCGCGTCATCAAAAACCCAGTGACCGTATGTGCCACCATTCTAGAAAATAATCAACAAATCGTGCCAAATTGATGCGACTAAGCAGCGAACCCATTGAAAGCAAAATTCTGACCCCACGAAATGCATCCCGAGGAAGCTCGCAGGAGTGGTAGCACAGAACTCCTTCCAATCAGCTCCCGATGGGAGATGCTCAAGATAATGTTCAATACGCTGCATACGGTCAACTTCGTTCACTACATTATATCTGATAAACTCACTCGCTGACCGGATCCAGGAGAAATACAGCCCTGCGACAATGGATAAGTTGCAAATATGCCGACGAGAAGGATCAACAAACAAAATCTTTGTACCAGGTCCAGTACGGCGCGCAATCCGGTTGATGCTGGTCGACTTCCCAATGACCTACTACATTGTTTGGACCCTGCACACGTAATATCAGCTGCTTGTAGACCAAGAAACACAGGAACACTCACATGGTCCTCGCACCACTTAGGCGTGTATTCAACCCCATGGATCGTTACCGGTGTGGCCATGCAAGCCTCCACGCGGCGGTTGTAGTATGATGGAACATTCACAAGTCGGGCAGTGTACTCCCGAGTGGCGTATGATGTGCACCTGTGGGACGTCAAATCGGTCCAAAACATATTCAATCTCAAGCGTTCTTCTTCTTCGTGCTTTCGTTTCTCCTCCACCTCACGCTCGTGTTCTTTATCTTCCAGAAGCCAACGTTTTTTGATTTCAATGTGCTTGAGAACTTCTTCCTCGTGCCGGCGAAGTTCAATGTTCCAGTCCTTGCGAATGCGTTCTCGAACATCCGGATCTAAGGGGTCCTTGGAGAGGCTGATGGAGAAATTGACAATCGTGAATGTAATAAAAAAGAGAGCGATTGCTACATAGACACAGGAAGATTGATAGCGACGATAAGACCTGCGAGGCCTTATCAGAGGGTCTGCCTCTGATGGGCTGCAAGGCTTTTCGTCACCCATCAGGTATCAATCTATTAACGAGGCTTACACACCGAGAATAGTAAGGTGGGGGCCTGGGTGGGGGACTGCCCATTCTCATCAGCATCGATGACAAGAGTATTCAATATGGTACTTCACTTGTTATTTTGCCACATGTTGGTAAATATCTGGCAAATAGCTGTTAAATATCAAATGTTCGCGGAAGAATTAACGTCTCTCTCGGACATACAGATCTACTGGAGATTTGACGGGATATAGTTGGACTATGTTACTTAGTCTTACTACAATTGATTATTGAAAGAGGAAAGTGTTTATTCAGTCGGAGTCGCGGAGTTGATATCTAATCGTTGCCCCTGACGCTTACCATGATGAACACATTAGTAGACTCGACATCACGAAACCATGTATTATATCTCATAAGTGCTTCTTGCAAAAGTCTCGCTGTAGGATTGAATATCAACAAACCTGTCAGACACCTACTAGGCCGCTTTTCTTAACTTTGTGTGACACAGGGAGTGGCTTCATGTTCAATGCATGCAACGTATATATACGCTGTTTCCTTGGACTTGCCTATCACATCACTGCCCGGACAGATGGTACCATCTTCATTTTCAAACAGATCGTTCGTAAATTTCAGTGAGTGGCTTTGAGTTTCAATCTGCGGGATGGTAATTGTTTGCTGTCGTACAGGTCATATCCTTTCGGTACACAATGAAGACAACGAAAGTTATCTTACACTGCAATTTGACAGTAAGAGGTCGCACCTCTACCTTTGCTGGAGAATATAATTTTCGAAACTAGTGTGTTGCCTTCGAAATTTGTCTGTATGACTTGATACTATGGCTACGGCTGTGCAGATCGGCCTTTTGGTTAATGACCTCACCATATGGAACACGATATCAACTACTGGTGCATACTGCAGACAGGAATCCGATCATCTTTGCAATACTTGAGTGTATATTCAATTGAGTCCTGTGAATCAGTCAATATGGCCATGCAAGCCTCCAAACGACGGTCATAACTCGACGGAACATTCTCCGGTTGGTCATAATTTCTGTGGTGTCAGTGCGTGCTCCGAAGTTCGTATCCCCAAATGGCGGTCACGGCAGCAGTGCCTATCCTCGAATACAAGTGACCCAAAAGACGTACAGTGATGCAAGTATAGAGTACAACTAATGGTACAGCAAAAATAGCCCATCAAAATTCCAAGACAATATCACTCTCATCCAGCATCGAAGCATTGTTGTGACTTGACTACTTGCAGCTCTCGTCATCGAAAACCCAGTGACCGTATGTGCCACCCTTCTAGAAAATAATCAGCAAATCGTGCCAAATTGATGCGACTAAGCAACGAACATTTTGGAAGCAAAATTCTGACCCCATGAAATGCATCCCGAGGAAGCTTGCAGGAGTGGTAGCACAGAACTCCTTCCAATCAGCTCCCGATGGGAGGTGCTCGAGATAATGTTCGATACGCTGCATACCGTCAACTTTGCTCACTACATTGTGTCTGAGAAACTCACTCGCTGACCGGATCCAGGAGAAATACAGCCCTGCGACAATGGATAAGTTGCAAATACGCCGACGAGAGGGATCAACAAACAAGATTTTTGTACCGGATCCAGTACGACGCGCAATCCGGCTCATGCTGGTCGACTTCCCAATGACCTACTACATTGTTTGGACCCTGAACTCGGAATATCAGCTGCTTGTACTACCAAGAATCACAGGAACACTTACATGGTCCTCGCACCACTTGGGCATGTATTCAACCCCATGGATCTTTACCGGTGTGGCCATGCAAGCCTCCACGCGGCGGTTGTAGTATGACGGAACATTCACAAGTCGGGCAGTGTACTCCCGAGTGGCGTATGTTGTGCACGTGTGGGACGCCAAGTCGGTCCAAAACATATTCAATCTTAAGCGTTCTTCTTCCTCGTGCTTCCGTCTCTCCTCCACTTCACGTTCATGCTCTTCCACTTCCCTGCTCCATTTTTCGCGGAGAATAATTCTGTCTTGCTCTTCGCGCCTCCGTAACTCCTCCACTTCTTTCTTGTGTTCTTCCACTTCTCTTTCCCATTGTTCGTGCATATGACTTTTGAGTTCTTCGTCGCGCTTTAGCCTATCCTCCACTTCACGATTGTGCCTTTCCACTTCCGTTCCCCATTGTTCGCGGAGATTAATCCTTTCATTATCTTCCAAACGCCAGCGCTTTTGGGTGTCGATGCGCTCGAGAACTTCTTTTTGGTGCTGGCGAAGTTCAATGTCCCAGTCCTTGCGAATGCGGTCTCGAACATCCGGATCTAAGGGGTCATTGGAAAGGCTCGTGGAGAAATTGAAAGCCATGATTGCGATAATAAAGAGAACAATGAGTGCCACATAGACGTAGGGAGATCGATAGCGACGATAAGGCTTGCGAGGTCCTATCAGAGGGTCTGCCTCTGATGACCTGCAAGGCTTGTCATCACCTATCAAGTATCAACCTGTCAACGAGGCTTACACACCTGTCATGGTAAGGTGGAGGACTGCGCATTCTCATTAGTATCAATGACAGGAGTATTCGAGAGGCACCTCACTTGTCGTCCCGCCTCAAGCTCATCTTAGGGAATGTTTAGCGTATAGTTGTTGACTGACAATATCACAATACACAGATCACTGTTGAATGTTCAAATGTCCGCTGAAAAATTAATATTTACTAACCTGTGCCTCGATAATAAGGATCTACCGGACTTGAGGATATTCGTTTGTTACTGACAATGAGGATTCCAGGTGTTTCTGGGCAGATTCCGTCGGAGTCGCGGAGTTGTATTATGGACACCGTGGGCTGGAGCGCAAGCTTACTTCCGATTATACCTATTTCCCTTATCTCACGTAGTACCATCACAGAACAGCTCAAGCGCTCATAGAGCCGTTTCTTAACAGTCTCCATCATTCATCAATAAGTTGTCAACCAGGACGTTTGGTGAAATTTGAAACCTGATGCCTCTCACCACCGTAGCAACTCCACAATATATTACCGTCACTATTTCTGGCATCCTGGTGGTATTATAGCCCAATTTCCGAGGCTCCCTGAGCTCGAGGTGTACATGAATTTGTTTCGTCTATTTTTGACGGTCATGCTGACGTAAGGTGCATGAGCTGTCGAAGGGTACACTACAACCCCCCCACTCCCTGGTCCTGTGCTGGCGAGGCGAGATGAGAGGCTTTTCCATGATCGCACCATGATCATCTTGTGTCAAACAGATGACATAGTACTTCGTGGTTGGACTGATGCACGTGTAGCAAAAACGTTTCGAGAATGGCATCGGAAACAGGGCGACAGCATCAGTTCTTGAGGTTGTTTGATCTTATGCGGTGTTCAAGTATTCATTTGTGTAAATGTTTCATGACCAACATTTACTATGATACGGTCACCATCCCACGATCTCGTTTGCTGATCTACGCAATGGGTGGTGGTATAACTAGCGCGAATGTCATCGTCTTACCTCCGCCAGGTTCGCCTCTCACCCACACCCATTCTCTACCAATATGACCACCATGGTCTCAAATGATCCCATTTGGTGGCCGACCATCAATGCATATCGTTATTTCAGCTATTTTGTAGGTTCGTGGAGAGTAGTTGGACCTCGAAGTTGACTCGATCTAAACCTTGGCTGCCATTTCGCAGTTGCCGCCTTCGTTGGAGTGACGTATGATTGGGGTGAGCATGATAATATTAAAGGACTGCTGATATCTTACAAGTATTTTCAGTACTTACATTAGGACAAGAGGTATGTCGATGCTATGGCCGGAGCAGCTATCTCATTGAGAATGGCTTCTATAGGTGGAACTCATATGGGTGAGTAGAGTCTGGTCACGGTGTCAGAGGAACACACATGAAAATATACACGATTCCAGAGACAACGCTGGTCGGCAATGACAGCTCTGTATCTCGGTGTATGTAGCTTGTTTGTTGCGGTTGCCATGTTGTGCTGACTTGAAAGTATCCTAGGTGCGATACCTTGGATTCTCATATGCTGCGTATGTTCGGAAGGCTAAATGATCAGTGTTGTGCTAATTGTCTATCTCTTATAATCAGCTTGTACATGCTGAGTATGTCTCCTTATTACATTCACTGTCTTCGCCTCTTCTGACCAACGGCATACAGACTGTGTTCCGACCATCTGGCTGACAGATAAAGTGAGTCTTCTGCATAGATGCCTACTGCTATTCCCCTGCAATTAACGTGAAGCCCTGTAGCAGTGAGTGTGGTTCTTTACTAAATGATTGCCACGCTATACTGCCACAGATGTGAGTCTATTTGGAGTGTGCGCTACCCGAGGCTGGTCACTGATTAGATTGGTTAGGCTTGATTACGTCCATCGTACATTATTGGACGTTTATTGTGGTACTTGCGATGCTGTGTGGTGAGCTTGGCACTTCGAGATCTCAGTGATATTGATTCAACTAAAACATTCTGCAAGTCATCATCATCATTCGGTTGCATGCCATGTATCAACGATCCAGAAAGATCCAGAAATTTCTTATTGCCACCTTCCTGGCTGTCAACATTGTCAGTGGAGTGGTCACCTTGCTGATGACGATAGATGCTTCTGCGGGTATGTTTAATTGTGGATGAAAACAAACATGCATGGAGCTCATTAATGAATACCAGAGCAATTCATTCTCTCTGGCACCTATGAATGTTGGATTGGCTTTACGGAAGATTTCATACTTTTGAAGTCCATTATTTGGATACTGGTCATCGTGTGGGAGGTCCTCGCACTATGTCTCGCAGTCTGGATTGCGGTAAAACACTTCCGTGAATTTCGACGACATTCGACAGGAGGGATTATGCGGGACTGTTTTACGATATTGATGACAACTCACATGCTTTACTTTGCGAGGTAAGTCCATACTGTGATTATTGTTCCTTTTTCCGCTGAAGGGTCAGTCCTGGTAGTTTTGTTGTTGTTTCTTGCTTTGAGCTCATTCTTGATTTCTCTCCAATACTAACGGTATGTCAGTCTTTAACTTTTGCACGCTACCATAATTTACCGTTTCTATAGTATAACTCCCTGAACGCTAATATTATTTCTGGGTTTATTGAGATTTCGGAGATCGTGCAGATGTTTGTGCTGGGACCACGCCTGATCCTTGGCATTCGGGAATACCACGCTAAACTCGTTGCCGATGCTGACGCAGCGACTGGTATGACCTCAATCGCTTTCCAGGAGCATGTGTATATATCGACTGGCAGTAGTGTGTGATACTTGGTGAAGTTAACGGTTGTCTAGTGTTCTACAAGGAGTAGGGGGATCTGTTTCTATTTATTACCACTTTCATGAAGGTATTGATCGAAGTATTTGGTGTTCTGAAGTAGATTTCAAGGAGACATACAAAGTTTTCGTCTTATTATTCAGTCAAGTGATTTGACATACGTGCTGACAATGTTTAAATCAATATCCTGAATATCTCTAATATCTCATGGCATGAGCCTGTACAACTTCAAGGCTTCCTGTAGTCGCAGTGGCAACGCCCATCCTGGGGTGTTTTTTCTCCCGGTCCCCCTCAGCGGTGGGGGCAGCAGTGCCTATCCTTCACGCTCTCACGAATGCTAGTGATCCAAAAAATATATACAGTGATGCAAAGCATTCAGTATATCGAATGGTACAGCAAAAATAGCCCAAAGCCTCATCCAACATCGAAGCGTCATCGTGACTTGACTACTTGCAGCTATCGTCATCAAAAACCCAATGACCGTATGTGCCACCATTCTAGAAAATAATCAACAAATCGTGCCAAATTGATGCGACTAAGCAACGAACCCATTGAAAGCAAATTTCTGACCCCATGAAATGCATCCCAAGGAAGCTTGCAGGAGTGGTAGCACAGAACTCCTTCCAATCAGCTCCCGACGGGAGGTTCTCGAGGTAATGTTCAATACGCTGCATACCGTCAACTTCGCTCACTATCTCATGTCTGAGAAACTTACTCGCTGACCGGATCCGGGTGAAACACAACCCTGCGGCAATCAATAAGTTGCAAATATGCCAACGAGAGGGATTGACAAACAAAATCTTTGTACCAGTTCCAGTACGACGTGCAATCTGGCTCATGCTGGTCGACTTCCCAATGACCTACTACATTGTTTGGACCCTGAACTCGGAATATCAGCTGCTTGTACTACCAATAATCACAGGAACACTCACATGATCCTCGCACCACTTAGGTGTGTATTCAACCCCATGAATATTTACCGGTGTGGCCATGCAAGCCTCCACGCGGCGGTTGTAGTATGATGGAACATTCACAAGTCGGGCAGTGTACTCTCGAGTGGCGTACGTCGTACATGTGTGGGAAGCCAAGTCGGTCCAAAACATATTCAATCTTAAACGTTCTTCTTCCTCGTGCTTTTGTCTCTCCTCCAACTCACGCTTGTGTTGTTTATCTTCCGTTCGCCATTGTTCGCGGAGATGAATCCTGTCATTATCTTCCAGAAGCCAGCGTTTTTTGACGTCAATGCGCTTGAGAACTTCTTCCTCGTGCCGGCGAAGTTCAATGTTCCAGTTCTTGCGAATGCGTTCTCGAACATCCGGATCCAAGGGGTCATTGGAAAGGCTCGTGGAGAAATTGAAAGCCATGATTGCGATAATAAAGAAAGCAATAACGATGAGTGGTGCAAAGACATAGGAAGATTGATGACGACGATAAGGCTTGCGAGTCCCTGTCAGAGGGTCTGCCTCTGATGAGCTGCAAGGCTTGTCGTCACCTATCAAGTATCAACCTGTCAACGAGGCTTACACACCTGGGAGAGTAAGGTGAGTAAGGTGGAGGACTGTGCATTCTCATTAGTATCAATGGCAGGAGTATTCGAGAGGTACCTCACTTGTCGTACCGCCTCGAGCTCATCTTAGGGAATATTTAGGGAATAGTTGTTGACTGACAATATCACAATACACAGATCACTGTTGAACGTTGAGTGTTCAAATGTCCGCTGAAGAATTACCATTTACTAACCTCTGCCTTGATAATAAGTTCTACCGGACTTGACCAGGTGTGAGGATATTCGTTGGACCCTACGTACTAAGTTACTGACAATGAAGTGTTTTTGATTCCGTCGGAGTCGCGGAGTTAAACATATCATGTGACTTACACGAGCTGAGCTAACCTTTATCGATTATTCGTACCATATCTATTTCCCTTATCTCACGTATACGTAGTAAGACATCATCAAAACATGCATTAATGTGTCTCTTACATAAGTTAACTTCTCATCCTCGTTGAATATTGAATTCTTGCTGAACATAGATGAACCTCCCCTAATCGGACAAGCTGGTCAGGACGTGCCTCGTGAGCCTTGATGAGGAATGATAAACATTCACCAGACTCACAGGAAATATTGTGGCCCAAAACACGTTGGCGGTGTGTGGTTCTATCTAACCTGAATGTGCTTGACTTAAGAATAGTAGATCCAGTGGAAGTATTGATATATCAAATGCCGCTGTTCTGAACTTGCTGTATGATACAGCATGTTTCCTCGAGCTAGTGCTGCCATGGTCCGGTCCAGAACCATGGTTCGAACCGGACTTTTGGTCCGGTTCTCCGCGGTTCGGTCCATGGTTCTCGCGCCAGCCAGAACCGGACCGGAAAACGGTTCTCGGTTCTAGATCTTCCCAAATGGTCCAGTTCTGGTTCGACCTTCCCGAACCATTCCGAACCCCGAACCCATTGTCGACTTCGACTTCAACTACGACGACGTCAGTCTCTATGTCGACGTCAAAGTGTCATCTTCAGGAGTTGCACTATTGGTTAATTAAGCTACTTTTAGCCTTTTTGAAGATTAGTACTAATCAATCAACTCTCAAGACTCTGTCCTCAAGGTAGTTATTTGTATATCCGTTTTCATTTTATTTACTGATTGAGTCAACCGTGCCGCCACCACCACCACCACTTGCTGCAACCACTACCCCACTCCAGCAACAACCAGTGTCTAGCGCATGCGCCCAGCACACGCCAGCAAATGCTGGCGTGGCTAAGGCGAATGCGGATGACACTTTGGTGAAGGAGAAAGGAAGACACCGGGGGAAAGAGAAAGGAGAAGAGGAATGGGAGAAAGAAAGTTGTCGAGGAGACGAACAAGGTGCGCTGCCCACTCCCAACATACCTCAATGACCTCTCACGTCTGGCTCGTGATATTCTCGCTATTCCGGGCTCAGCTGTTGCTGTCGAACACATTTTTTCCGGTGGCCGTGATACTATCTCTCTTCGGCGTGCTAGCTGTATCTCACCCACTGTCTCTCACCCCGCTGTCTCTCACCCGCCACCTCTCACTCGAGACGTGCAGGTGTTTTCTCCCTGTTCTGTGTATAAAAAAAGGTGACGGCAACATCTGAGAATGGAGGTGCAACTCAAACCGCACGTACCTCTCTCATTGTCCTGAATGTCTTCCTTCGCTGACGACGGAGGTAAAATGATTTCAATTCTGGCAAACACTCTCACTGATGCGTGCCTTACAAGGCAGCTTACTTCAAATTGCTTGTCTGGATCAGACGCCGCAGGTTCACATTACCCACTAACATCGACGGTGAGCATTGGTTGTTATTGTGTTTTATTTCATTCTCACCATTTGTATAGATCGAATCAGTTAGCTCTTGGATCAGCGGCTACAGTCATATGTAGCCATGTCATTGGAGTAGCTACTTGATGTGTAAACTAGTCTTTCAATGATTTTTTTTTCACGCTCACCACTGAAAATTTTCGGGTTCGGTTCGAGTTCGGACCAGAAAAAAACCGAACCGGACCACAGAGAACGGTTCTCTGTGGTCCGGTTCGGGGTTCGAAGATTTTGCAGAACCGGACCACGGTCCGGTTCTCGGTTCTCGTCCAGGACCCTCTGAACCGGACCGAACCGGACCACGGCAGCACTACCTCGAGCATGCTGTGACAATTTTTAGACTCTAAACCTGAAAGTCCACGCGAAATGCGCAAGTAGTCGGATCTAGTGAGTGCTACGTCGTAAGCATTTTCACGAGAAGTCTCTAAACTAACCAGAACCTTGCGTCAAGACATTGAGCTGATCGTAAACCAGCCACAGCTTTGTATGACAATCTGATTATTTCGGTAGTATTTACATGCAACTTTCAGCCTTGTGGTCAGTTCAGCAGTCAATACTGGTGCTTGGAATCACTCGAAAAACCTACATACATCCCTGTCGACGATTATCTTTGTGTACAAAAAGCATGGCAAGCAAACCCTAAGTTATTGCCGGAAATCATCGAATAACGCACGAAAAGTAAAAGCAAAATAAAAGACCTCACAATTACTCCCACGGTCCCACGAGCTCCCCAAAATCTAAACCCACCCACGAGTTTCTGTCACCAGCACCAAGCGTCGGCATCATCCGCGGACTTTCCCTGACATCCCCTAGCCCCAAACTTGGCATGGAGCGCGGACTGCCAACATCTAAAGTTGGGATGACTCGCGGGCTTTGGCTGAGACCTATGCTCGTCCTGCTACCGGATCTTGAGCGCGCAAAATCTCTGCTGGATTGGGAGAGATCCCGTGCTTGTGCGAGCGACCGTGACAAGTCCCGCACAATCATTCCGCGAGACGAGTGTGAAGATGAAGATGAAGATGAGGCACGTCGGTGCCGCATGCGTTGCGTGGGGTCAACATTTGGAAGGTTGGCGATACGTGCGAAAAAAGAAAGAACTACATGATTAGGCATTAAAGATGATCGAGATATTCGAGGAATGAAATACGCACGGTCAACAACGCTAACAATTCCGCACAATCCGCCGCCCGTGAGCGAGCCTGGAGATGAGCTGGGCTCAAAATCCGGGTCAATTACGAAGAGTCGGTGCGAATTGGCTGATAAAGTCATCAGTCTATCCCATGTTGTGACTCGGAGAAAAGTGACTCACTTGCAAGCAGTTTCTGAATTGTATATGAGAGTGTGCTGGTGGGGAGGACGACATACACTGTGTGGCATGCATCAGTTAAACTACTCTAATACTGAAACGAGTATCCGCGAAGCACATGAGGAGGCGTTGTTGTAGAATCACAAATACAAGTAAAGAGAGACACGAACCAGGATACCGGTCTGCTCCATCCGTGCTTCCACCTGACTCCTTGATCTGTGCGACGAACTGGTGTAAAGGCGCGGAGAGAATGTGGTTGGACTCCGAAGGAACGACGAGCTGTTTGTATATTGTGATAATGCATATAGATTGAAGCCAGATGCCGTTCGTGAAAAGAGAGAGAAATTTTGATCAAACTCCGCACTGCGGCGATAGCAAGGGGAAACACACCTTTCCGATATCAGTAACACTCACTGCTCCAGTCAGCCCACCCCAGGACCCGTATCCAGCTCCGTATCCTCCCCCGCCATCATCGACAACAGCTACGCTACTCACACCACCGTCGCTCATCAGGCGCATCGCGTCAAGCACTGTAGATGAGCTGGTAGCAGCTATGACAGACGTATACATTTGAAGGGACGGGAGAGCAAGTAAGTATAGGGGGCACGAGAGGAGCCTTGCAAATGTGAGAGTGGAAGGGGGCTGTGGTTGGGGTTGGAGCGGAGCAGTGGGGCGGGAAGCTGTTAAGGCTGATACAGGCTTGGGAGACTGGGAAGGCTGGGAAATTTGGATGGAAGGTTGCACTGAAGCTGGCAGCCGAGGAGAATGCGGGTGCTGCATAGGAGAGTGAATGTGTGCAGCAGTGTCCGATTGCATGGCAAACTTGGCGAAGTACGCCAGCACGGCACGGTCGGAGACTGCACCAAGGTAGGTAGTCCGTGTTCTTGTCGCCTCCGGAGCAGTATTAGACTCTGCGGGAGCGGTGGGCGGGGTGGCTTCGACAAGCACTACATAATACAGAACAAAATGCAACGCGCAGAGATAGGTGTTAGTAAAAGAAACAAATAGGCGGACGGGGACGCTTACCCCTATGCGTCCCCTTCGCAAACACTCCAAGCAGCGAAATAAGGTTGGCATTGTTCGGAAGGGTCTCTAGGTAATTCTTTTCTGAGAGGTCTGCGAGTGAAGGTGCATCAATACGAGCGTAGAGGAGGAAGATGCAAGAGATACGAAATCACAACATCCGTGGCGTAGGATAAGATAAACAAGACATAAAGCACGCCATCGATGTAGAGAATAATGCTCAACACATACTGCTAACAAGGTGCACAGGTACACGTCCTTCTCGTGCAGCACTCATAATCTGATCGGCGCGCGAGTTAGCACGAAGCTCTGCGAGTGAGATGGTGTGCCGCGTCGCAGCGAGCGTGAGGAATGCGTTCACATCTGAAAACTACATGCACATCGTCCAAGTTGTGTCATAGCATAGCATGGCGATAATCCGGACAGAATGGAGGGGTATACGAGTCAGGTTGGACGAGCGCAAAACAAAATAATAACGCACATCAAAAAGTCCAAGATAAGGTGGACCTGTACGAGTCGAATCCGGAAGTGTGCGGACAGCGAGACACGGGATGTCTTCTTGCAGAAGGAGCTAGATAAAGAGTCAGCGCTAGTGCACTTACTAAGTCCAACATTGAACTCACATCGCATGCGTCCTCGACGGACATGTCTGCGTCTACTTCAACTACGCGCACATCGATCAAATCTGCACGATCGTATGTTAGTATTAAGGTCCGGAATATAATTCAGAGCAGATATGGAACGAGCTGCTATGGACCTAGACGCACCCTTAGCCAATACATGTGTCCACTGCGAGACCCACTTCTCTGCCTCTGCAGTAGGGACATCAGCAATTGTTGGGCTTTGTCCACGGGTTGGTCTTGGAATAGATGCTCCCCGCTGTGCCATAGTATGTACCACTACTTATTTCGACTGGTTCCAAGAGAGAACGAGTCTCAAAATACGCGTTGAATGTTTCAGTGACAGTTAGATGGAGTCAAGCGCTAGACACGATGGCAGGTGATAAGAAGTTGTTTAAGAAACCGGGACGGCTCATGTAGTGCATGATTTGGATATTAGTAACTGCACGCCGCTCCTCTTATTACGTCGCACTACAGCCGCCCGGCCTTTCCCTTTCCAACACACCAAGCCTAACGCCACACTTAAAACTCCGAGTCTCATACTTGGTGTCTGCTCCCCAGGCCAGCTAACTGATCTACACCAATCTAATATCTCTATCAACGAATTCGATAGCGGAAACGTCGTTATCAGGATGTTGGAGGCGAAGGGTGGATACGTCACAATTCAATGGGTGGTCTCATGTCGGAACACTCAGGCAGGTTTCAAACACCCCCTTAAGACCTAGGCCATGCATTAAACGTTCCATTACAGGTCTAAGGAACGCGAATCAAGTCCAGTTAGGAGTGACGTCAGCGGACTCGTGGACTAATGAGCGATCTAACCTGAGACACAACCCTAAGATAGCTCTAGGGTGCATGGGCGGGTGAGTTCCCACAGCTTCTTGAATTATGTATACGCAATGATACTATGTACTGAATATGATTGCGTCGTGCTCGTTAACAGTGAACCCTACTCTCTTATGCAATCCGGGATAACGAGTGTGCAAATATAAGTCGTATTGCAGAACACTAGACTCTTGGGGAGGGCTCACAGTTTTCCTCGTGGTGGAGGAATCACAACACCCGGACACTCGTAATAATTGAATCCAGGGACCAATGCCGGTAAGAATCTCTTCATGTTGCAAAGGATAGATCCAAATAACAGTTATCGCCAAGCTTCTTTACGGTGATCTTTATGTTGGTGGGCATGCTCTTGAGCCGCCCACCGAAAGACTGTCGTTTTGCTGTTCGAAACAAGGGCAGAATTTATTAATTTCGACACCTGAAATATTACCCGTATCTCGACGACGCAATCACACATGGAGACTCCCGGCATTCTTAATATGCGTCAGCCACGTGCATTGTGCTCTTTGGCAGTTCTGACCTTAACCATCTTTCCAAAAACCAAATTTAACATCCCCTTTTGTGGAGCTCCAGGATGGGATCGAGGGGTATGGTTTCCTTCGCTTTTGGCGAGAACGGCAAGAGCGGCGACACTGCAGGTTTTAGTCACTTATCGTTATCTTAAGCAATCTGAGGCCAACATCAAGAGCAAGTAAGTATACATTTAGATACAGCGGTTACAGGTAAAGATAAATTCGCAAGACACTATCCCTTCTTTACATGGCTCACAGTTTTGCTCTCGGTAAGGGAATTTCATCCATGATAGCACGCGGAAGCTCGTATTGAATCCAGTGACCAATTCCTGTGAGAACTTTGGAACTCAAGTTCTCCCCGTCAAGAGGGACGTAATCCAAAACATGGTTGAATTTTGGATCTGATGCCAGTACGGTGATCTTAACGTTGGGTGGAATGTTCTTGAGCAATCCAGTGAAAGTCCACGGCGTGTTTTGCTGTTCGAGAAAAGGACAGAAACTGTCAGTAATGCCTGCCATTTCAAAAACTGAAATATTACCCGAAGTATCTCGATAGCAGCGCGATCGTACATGGCCATTCCCAGCACTCTTAATATGCAGTCACGTCGTGACCAAGTAGGATTTTCAGCCATATGCTCTTCGGGAGTTCTGATTCTTGCCATCTCGTTTAAAACTAATTGTGTGTTGATTTTTATTTTCTCCTCTGTCATCTCGATGGCAGGATCGAGGAGTATGACAGTGGTCTCTTGCGTCTTGGGCAAGAATGGCAAGAGCGACAAGGCCACTGGGCCTCCAAGAGAATGACCGATGATTACGTCGTAAGATGTGCCCATGGCGAAATACGGTCGGAGGTCCTCTGCAATGTTAGAAATACGATAGTCGGTGCCCTGTCTCCATGCATGCCCGAGGAGATTCGGAGCAACGACGAAAAATCCTGATCAACCTGTTAAAAACGGCTCACTTTATAATACAGGAAACCTGACCATCTGCTACCAATAGCTGAGCGATCCCCTCCCATGATTGCGAGGACATGGTCAGGCCATGAATGAGAAGAGCCCGCCTAGAAGCGGTAGGCGAACCCCACTGAGACGCTGAAATGGTCATGTGCACACTGAGATGACTTGGATGTCTTTAGGACTTGGCAGCAGAGAAGATCGAAGAGGATTGGCGGTCGCTCTGCGCTTAAAAGCTGACAGAGCCCACGGTAAAAAGCAGTGAGAAAAAACCGGTGAGGTTGACGTGTCTGTTTAAATGCGAGAGTAGTACATCAGGGCTACCATTGAAACGGTGAGTTTGCACATATGGCAGGTCCGGCCCATCCGTAAAGTCCTAGTCTATTTAGGGCGGAGAGAACTATAACTTGCGGGTGCGACTAGGTGAGGGAATGGAAGTCATGTTTTGGAATCGCTGCGAAACTACATTACACAAGCAATCGAGTCTGAAGAAGAATATCAATGGCGACATATCAACTGAACGTAAACGAAAACGAAAACTACACCACAAAAATATATCTTTGCAAGTACTCGGCTCATAGTTTTGCTCTTCGTAGCGGAATTTCATTCATGATGATATTCAAACTCTCATATTGAATCCAGTGACCAATTCCGATAAAAACTTTGGCACGCAATCTCGTCACGTCACACGGGACGTGCTCCAAATGACAAATAGCGCCGAGCGCCGGATCTGATGCCAGCACAGTGATATTCACTTGGGGTGAAATGTTTTTGAACAGGCCACTAAAAGACCATGGCCTGTTATGCTGTTCACAGCAAAAGTCAGCAATGCTTCCTATTTCGATGCTAGAACTATTACCTCAAATATCCTCTTGACAACAGTATCATCACACATGGAGATTCCCAGCGCTCTTAACATACTGTCACCTCGAGACCAAGCAGGGTTCTCAGCCATGTGGTCGTCAGCGGTTCTGAGATTCGCAATCTCCTTCAGAAACCAGTTTTCACACTTGTCAGCTATCTCCTTTGTGAGCTCGAGGGCGGGATCGAGGAGTATAACAGTTGTTTCTTTTGTGTTGGACAGGAGTGGCAAGAGCGATAAGGTCACCGCGCCCCCAAGAGAATGACCTATAATCACGTCGTAGGACGTGTCCATGACAAAATACGGTCGGAGGTCCTCAGCAAGGGTGGAAACACGATAGTCGGTGCCTCGTCTCCATGCGTGCCCAAGGAGATTCGGCGCGACAACAAAGAACCCTGACTAGCCGTTAAGATAGAGTATCATCACCTAATATTGCAAGACCTGACCTTCTGTTGCTAACAGCTGAGCAATGCCCTCCCATGATTGTGAGGACATAGTCAAACCATGAATGAGCAGAGCCCGCCTGGAAGCGGTAGGGGAACCCCACTGAGATGCCGAACTGGACGTGTACATATATACTCGGATGACTGGAATGTTTCAGATATCTTTGCGAGCGGTGCAGCTGGTGGGACGTGCTTGAAGAGGTCATGAACTTGGTCTTCGCTTAAATACTGCCGATGTGACTAAAACGAGAGCAAGAAAAGTGTATAAAAAGAGTGATCATCCTGCAGAAGGCCAAGACGTACCCTGACAAGTCACGGTCTTGTGACTCTGAGGAACTGAATGGTAATTGATATGCCTACCCTTCTGCGAAGACACCGTTACTGGCTGGAATAGCTGTCCTTTCAAGTTGGAGGTAGTAGCCCTGCCATTTGGACGTGTTCATCATGCTGCAAAACGATATCGATGTCTTCTCGCTCAACTTCCAAGGCGGATTAACACTTACTCATATCGTGCAGGCGACATTGAACCGGGTAATCGTAATATTTGTTAATTGCTTAGACGAGAATTGACTAGGGCTGGCGTGAGATCGGATGGGGCAACAGCAGCCGAGTCAAGAGCTTCAAATCGCATTGACGTGACGCGTGACCAAATCGGCCACTATTTTTAAATCTCCGTCATGATCTCAATGTCACGCCGAGAGTTGAACAACTAGTACATACCAACACTCAAAGTCTAAAGATCAAATTATCGCCGGTCTCAGGTGTCACTCGCGTGCACTGTAGTAAATACTCGGTTTTGTACTGGCGTCTGGATATAATAATTCACTCGCTTGTCTATTGATCATGGTGATGAGGTACCAGACCTCGAAACCTCCTACTCCCGAGCTAGTCTCCACTCCTCCTCAAAGACAGGAAATTGGATGCAGTTACGCACGAAGTCTCAGGCCTTGAAACAGTCATGGACAGTATCAGCAATCTTCACCAATGACTCGTCGAACAAAAGACTAGGATCATCTATCATCTAGTCCAGAATTTCGCACAGCTGACATTGCTTACATCATGATAGTGCTCACGGTTTTTGAGTGGTCATGCTCAGGCCGCCAACAGAAGTTTGGTGGCAGGTCCTCGTCACCGCGGCCAGGTGTATGCCACCAGAGTACACAGGAATACACAGCAAGAGAGTGGTTGATCGAAATGTATGTAGCTCGTATGTTTCGTTGTCGACATCCGAGTCCATTTCTTCGGGGTTGTATACACCATACGAACCTGACTAACTATGTGGGTCGAGCAGGGAGTACTGCGTCTTAGCTTGAACATTGAAACGTTGATACAACGTGGCCCGAACTTCCAATTTCGGTGGCAGGTCCATGTCGTATCTGCACGTTGGCGTTTATACGGTACAGTAAGTACTGCCATAGGGCTAGTGCGACTGACTATGTATAGAGACCGCCACCAATAAAATGATAGTGTTCCTGCATCCAGCTTGAGATAACCAAGATATGGAACCCGATCGAAGCTTGAAGTATACAGCATGTAGGCTCCAAGGCCGATGCTGAGTTTTATAGATATATACCTAAAACTTGCCGTCTCTCTTGGACAAGAACGACTTCTCGAAATCCTTTTACAAACTGCAATGCAAATAGTATCCTTCCATCCTCCAACGGTCCACCAACCAAGTCGACCTGTTCCGATTCATGGATCTAGTACTTACAGTGTCATATCGTCTTTCAATGGACGTCTGGAGCTCAGACCCATGCCTGCCGAAGGATTACAAGCACAGAGATATAAACCAGGCAACAACAACATCATGTAGGCCAGCGCTGGAGATTATCGACCATGACTGACCACTGACACACAGTCGGAGAGACATCGGGAACTTCAACATCCCACACATGATGATAGATCCTATCGGGTAACACATTTTCATATTGCTACTTTCGTATCTCATGCATACATTAGGAGATCAGCTCCTCCTGGATGGCAAGCCTACATTCATCCTGAAGGCCGTCTCTATTACTGTTATGAGAGCGTGGTGACTTTTGACGGATGTTCAAGGAAAATTCACGTTATAACGCAGGCGGACCTCGTTCGTGACGGAGTTGCTGAGACAATCGAGGACCTTGCAAAGCTAGCTTATAGTCATGCTTATCACCATTCTTCTTTCCCGGAGAACGTAGACCTCGTGTTGGAACCTATGCATGACGTCGGAGAAACCATTATAGGAGAGTACTATTTCGTGCACCATGAGAACAAGTGCCTGTTCTGGTTGCTGGACTTTGATGCCGCCGAAATCCTGCGAGAATGCAGTGGGGTCACTGAACTTGCTCATAAGAGTCAGTTTTGTGGACCCGTACTTGACCGTGTCTGATGAACGCTTGCAGAAATCGAGTTGGAGGCTCAGTACTGGTACGCGCTACAGCAATTTGTGAGTACATTCAATGTATGCTTCATTGCCCGAATGCATTGTACTTACTGCATCAGTCGAGGCATGGTAACTGCTCACGCAAGTAGGAAGCATATCGACCTGTTTCCGCACGCAAGTGCTCTCCACTCTGAGGTCCTTCGACAATTGCAGCAGATCATTCGTTTTGCGATAAGCGGTGAGCTATTTATCATCGGGGCATCATAAGAGAACTCAATTCGTTCCAGATTGCATGACTTCGGAGGTGTCGGCAGTCTGTGCCTTCAGCATGGATGTCCTCAAGAACACTCTGGACCTTATCAAAGATGTGGATGGTAAGTCACGCCAACTCCTGAGATCGCAAAACTCATTGCATGTCAAGTGGAGGACGACTGGATTCCGTCGGCACACGACAAATGTCTCGTCGGTAAGCAGTCGTGTTTCGCGCGCAGTAAATTGACATTCATGATATCGTAACCATTAGCGAGGACGATGAACCATTTTAGTATGTGACTCAATTCTAGTTAAGATATCTTCCAATCCCCTGCACCAGGACATTGTCAATACCTCAACTACCATGGGCAGCGAGGCGCGCGGCTCTCCAGAGACCAGACTGTACATGGTGATTCCTACGAAGAGCGGTCCGTTATGATGAAATGTCTTGCACCCTTGCTCTTCAATGCCCCTTATGAGCACGTCCACTCTCTTCACAAACTCTACGTCGACTCCATAGTTAATCAGCTCGACTGGCGCACCTTCGTTCAAAAGCTGAACGCCGAGATGCAGGACTTCAATCTACTCGTAATTCATTCCCGTTAAGTTTCGATATCTGGATCATGCTGACACATCGATGGTCAGGCGACAGTGCTCTTGAGTGTCAATGTTGGGTTTTTGGCGATTCAGAGTGTAGATAACGGTGGGGGACATTCTTTATCGCAGGTCGCGAGCTACGTTTCTGTGATCTCAAGTTTTGGGTGCATGCTGCTTGGCGTGAATATCGCGAGACAAAGTTACGCTCAAGGTCCAGACATGGTTGATAATGTGGTGCGTCTTGTTACAACCCGTGTAGTGGCATCTCTAATGAATGTATTCGCTTAGCAAGCACACCTGCAGAGCATGATGCACCCCAAGCACGGCCTCGAAACGCTTGCAATTATATACAGCCTACCGTATGCTTTACTGATGTGGGGGTACGTTCGACTCTCCCCTATCGTTTCAAGTTATTCATCACAACTGATAGGATGATATTTTTCGTGATTGCATTCTTAACTGAATGTTGTCATAACTCGACTGCGGTACCTTCAGTCCCTGTGGGTGTGACGGCATTCATTGTGCTGGTCCTTGTCGGGTGGTCTTGTCACAAGTTGGGAGACCCAAATCTCAGGGCGGAGTGTGGGTACTTGTCTGAAAGTATGCTTGCGGCAGGAAAGTGGGTCAAGGATTTACCTAGAAGGATCCCGGCAGTGTTGCGCTCATGTGCCTCGGTAAGCGAAAAGAATCATCTGGGTCCGGAGTTGGGTGTTTGAGCTAAGGTGGGAAATTATAAAAACCCCGCTGTCGGACATGTTAATGTTACCGTACTCGACGAACTTGAACATATGCAATGATATCTCGTGAATTTCGAATCTTGTTTTGGGTGCTATGTGTTCACCTAGCTGGAATTTATCTATTCACAAAAGGATTCCTCCTCAATCGACTCGCACTCCCCGACAGAAGTGTAGACGCCTGCACTTCACTCGCTACCCACAAAAGAGCTGTCCTGCTCGTCATAGACGCCCTACGCTTTGATTTCATCACAGAACACCCGCCAGAACCTGTTTCACCTTTCCATCACAACATTCTAACTCTACCACGCGAATTGACCGCCGCTCATCCCGACAGATCATTCATATTTAACGCACACTCTGACCCGCCGACCACGACTCTTCAGCGACTCAAAGGCATCACCACAGGGTCTCTACCCACCTTTGTAGATGCAGGAGAAAACTTTGGAGGCTTTTCCATCCATGAGGATTCTATCATCCATCAGCTAAATGCTGCGGGCAGAAAGGTATGTGCTGAATTATTTTTTTCCCTCCGTTTCCCTGATACAATCCAAAGGAAAGATCGCTTTCGCCGGCGATGACACTTGGCTCACCCTTTTCCCGGATGCTTTTCAGCCAAACATGACCTTTGCCTTTGATTCTTTCAACGTCGAAGACCTTCACACGGTAGACCAGGGCGTCATCGATAATCTTTTACCCTTGATGCGACATCATAAAAACTCATGGCATTTTGCCATTGGTCACGGTTTAGGCGTCGACCATGCAGGTCACAGAGTCGGTCCAGATCATCCCGTCCTCAGAGAAAAACTTGAGCAGATGAACACTCTTTTGCGCGATGTCGTAGCAGCCATGGACGATGACACCCTCCTTATAATGCTTGGGGATCATGGAATGGACAAGATGGGTAATCACGGCGGTGACAACATCCTAGAGACAATGTCGGCTCTCTGGATCTATAGCAAGGTCCCTCTTTCCCTCCCCGAATACACATTTCCAGAGGCCATTCTACCGGTGATCACATTCCCAGACACTCCGGTCCCCCATCGCCATGTCCAACAGATAGATTTAGTACCGACTATCTCCTTACTCCTCGGTCTTCCCATCCCATTCAATAACCTCGGAACCGTCATTCCAGAACTTTTCAATCGTGATTCCGATGGTTCATCTTTACAGAAAGCCATGGAACTCAACGCAGCTCAGATCAGGCGCTATCTTGATGCTTATCGATCTAGTTCATCTGGGAAGGAGCTTGATGCTGCCTGGCATGATTTTTCCCTCGCCTGGGATGGCATACATACGATGGACGGGAATGACCATCTCATTGCGCTTGATAACTTTACTCGTTTGGCGTTATCCGCTTGTCGTGTTCTCTGGGCTCAGTTTAACGTTTTCCTCATGGGCGCTGGATTGGCCGTCATTGGTTTGAGCATCGTCGCCGGCTGGGCGTTGTTCTCCAAACTCCGAGATGTTGCGGACGTCGAGTGGGAAAAGTGGGTGGACGACAAAGTCTGGTGGTCGTTCAGCGCCTCTGCTGTAGGATCTGCCCTAGGATACCTGGCACACATTGTCTTGCATAAGTATTTGGACGGTGTTGCCATGCACCAGACCGTCCTCTTCGCTGCCGCCATCGCATCATCATTCGTCATGATAGCTACCACCCGCCCCGTGATCACCTTGAAAGCCATCAAATCACTCCCTATCTTCCTCATTCTGCACACCTTATGTTTCGCATCAAACTCATTTACGGTATGGGAAGACCACATTGTACTCTTTTTCCTCATCTCGTCCATCGTGCCCTCTGTCATCACAGGCTTCACAGCTCCCACTTCCCGACTTCGCTCCCGCATACTGGGCTTTTCCGCTCTTTTCGCTATATGCGTGCGCCTCATGGCTATGAGCACCGTCTGCAGGGAGGAACAACACCCATACTGTACCGTTACCTTTTACGCCTCCGAGTCATCATCAGCCCCACCACTCACAGCACTCCTCCTCGCCTTCCCTGTTGCTATCGCGATTCCCCTCGTCGTCCGGCGCATACTTAAGATCTCGAAATCAGACTCTGGTCTCGCTGCAACGTTCATCCCGCTGTTGTTCGCGCCGTCTTTGATTGCTGGCACGATGTTCTGGATGCTCGAATGGGTAGACTCTGCACAGGTCCTCGGTGATATGGGTGATGTTTTGAGGGTGACAAGGACCGTGTTGGCGAGGACTACTGCTGCTACCATGTTGATTGGGGGTTTGTCAGTGTGGTGGACATCGCCCGCTTGCCTTGCGATTTCAAAAAGCCAAACGAGTGAGGCATGTGCGCAGGAAAAGACTGAAGTTACTGTCTTAGGCTTTGCCAACGCATTCGGCTCCCCTTATCTCATGTTCTGGCTCATCTTCTTTAGTATCGTGTGGTTTATGACTCAACTTTCCGGACAGATCGTCCTTGGACTCTCATCCATCGCTCTTCTTTCGTATCTAGAGATCATCGACAGCGTCCGGGACGTCCACGGCCTAAATAACGCGTTCACATCCCCCAATGCATCTCTCCAACTCGCCGATACTAATCCGAACCACGACCTCTTATTTTCAGAAATCGTACCCCTAGCGCTCCTAGCGATGCACATGTATCACAGTACAGGCCACCAATCGACGTTTTCATCCATCCAGTGGAAAAGCGCATTTATCCTTGGGAAGACGCTTTCCTTCCCCTTTTCACACGTTTCCGTTGTCATCAATACATTTGGATCTTTTTTCCTCGGAGCGCTGGCGGTGCCGCTGATCGTACTTTGGAACCTCCCTCCCCTACCCCTCTCACCATCTCGCCCCCGCCCAAACGCACTAAGAGCTGCACTAGCGATATCGTTGTATTTCGCGGTGTTGGCGTTTGGAGCAGCTGCGTGCGCAGCGGTATTGAGGAGGCATTTGATGGTGTGGAAGATCTTTGCGCCTAGGTATTTGGGTGCCGGTTTTGGGCTTTGGGTTGTTGATGTAGGTGTTTTGGTCGGTGTTGGCGTTGGCGTTGGGAGGGTTGGGGAGGAGATTAGGAGGGTTTTCGGGAGGGTGAGGAGTTAAGGTCGATGTATTGTATTGAGTTGAGTTCCTTGGATCAATCACTCTGATTGATGTGATTAAGGTGTACGGCTTTTTACTGCCATGAGAACTCGATGCTTGGGGGAGATCAGAACGTATCGGTTGCAAAGGTGGCAAGGATTCGGTATTCGAGGGAGATCCGCACGTATCTGTTGAACGGGTTGCAACAAACGTTGGCTGCTAAAAGCACTGCCGCGGATACACGTACTGTCACTGCGTTGATCACGGTGGCTTTGACATATTTGTTATTGAAACTCTAAATTGGGGAGGAGTACCTTTAAGCGTCTGCCTAGCAGCGCAGAACAGTATTAATGGTCTTCTCATACGTTCCATGGCTAGCCCCCTGCCTCGAGCCTGGCCATGAATGCCGGTAAATAAACACTCTCAAGTGTTTGTCCATCTAATATGAGTAAGCCCTTGTGTGCAGAACATGTGAAGAAAGCGGTGCGAAGGACAACCTCAAATTCATGGTATTGCCAGCGCGTGGAGTAAGGAAGGCTCCTGATGAGCAAGGGCAGCGGATCTCAACTGATAAATGACCTGGGAATACAACTGATAATATTGAGCAGCGAGAGGTCTCACAAGTCTAGACTCCAAGTAAATGGAAGGTCGACGATCTAGCTACATCATACAGCGTTTACTCTTACAACTCGATGACTTCAAGCTGATCCGTTTCCTCCTAGAGAAATAATGAGGGATAAACAATGAGTATGTCGCACTTCCTTGGAAAATGATATAGGAACCTACAGTGTCTGTATTTTCTTTGAACAAATAAATCTTGTCTTGATCGAACCACATCTCAACGAACTCGCCATAACTGAACGTTCTGTCCGACACGACTTCGACATAGGGCATGAATGTCGTCAAGTATTCCCCCGACTCACGGTTGTATACTGTAGATGGCTCATTAACCAGTCTTCCTAGGCCTTGCTGGTGACGCCTAACAGCTGATGGGCTGAAATCCATCATGTGTAGCCTGTATTCTGGATCAACCGAGTTTGTCGCGCCAGCTGCAGGGAATGCATTTAAAGCTCGATTCCCACTGACGCCAAGTCTGCATGGAAAATCGTACAGAAAAATACGAACATTTGAAGGACCCCAACATATCCACGGTATTATTGGCGACATTCCTTCCGAATCAGAAAAGCCATCGAAGAAAATCGTGGTGGAAATAACGAAGTCGAGACCTGAAGAATGTGAAGCAAGAGAGAGCACTCGATATTTAGGGTCTGAGACCCATGTTACTTGCTGAGCTTGTATCTTCGGGTGTGAGCTACATGCAATATCGCTCGTCGGAGTACAGCACTTTAGGTTGAACACTGATGCAGGAAACAAGAAGCGCGCCAGCAACTGTGGTGACCGAGACATGTCCTCAATTGAATAGAGCTCTAAATTGTCGCTGATAATCAAAAGTCTATCGTTTCCGAGGAAGTAAAAATCGATTGACCTGTCGGAATCTAGATCTAGTGTAGTTGAGCCACTGAGTATGCTCTAAATCGAGTCAACTGTCAAGTCTTTCAGCTAATTCTGGCTGATACTCACATTGGACGAAGTCGAGTGTTGCCAGTCCCAAATATGTAAGCACCACTTGGAGTAGACTGACGAGCCTGTATGCTCAAAGAGTGGTGCGAAGCGAAGGAAAGCGATATACTTCTCAAAACCCTCGAGTTTCGAACACCATCTTACAAAGTTCTCACGTCTTCCTGGCAGCCACAAGTCGGACATAAACAGTGTCCGTCCAGCAGCTTGCGGGTGGACACCATCTCCATCCAGGGTAAGAAGCTCGATATAGGACTCCTCATCATATGGATAATTATCACCACTGATGGCATAGGCGATGGCGAGTAGATTTTGCGCTGGGTCCATGAAAACATCGATGTCGCTGATGTTGGAAACAGCACAAAGCGAACCTGGAGAGAAATCACGTTCGATGGTTTCTTGTGAGGGTTTAGGTAGTATTGGAAAGATTCTGACAGAATCTATGCTTGGGTTCCAGAAACAAGCATGCCCATTAGTGATATGCGTTGCTGTGAACCTGTAGAATTTTTCTGGTATAGAGATTGTTCCGAAAGAATGGAGATCGAATTTGAACCATGCACTAGCGTTTTCCCTTAGGAGTTGTAGGCGTTTTGCAACAGGGATATGATTGTTGGAAACAGGAAGTAGTCGTTGGCTACCGAGTTCAATGGCGTACTGAAGCTCAGAGGATGACTCGGATATGTATGTCTGGCGAAGGGCCTTGCATAACTGCTAGATGATCGTCAGTATCGGAGTCCATTTAAGACGATGGATCGACGGCGATTAGAAAGTTAATAGTAACTCACAGATGTACAACGAAGGATATCTTGCCAAGGAAGGAAGCTCAGAATGTAAGTGAGGAGTTCTGGAGGAAGGGACAGTAACTCTGCTTTGGCTTTCATTTTCAGCTTTGTCCACTGTCTTGTAAGTTGAGACTCGGTGTCAGCATTATCGGCACTGGTTATGGGACGAAGAACTAACCAGAATTTAAGTTGTCAATAGCGAACTCGAGTAGTAGCCTGGAAAACATCTCTATCCCGTCGAGACCGCTCTGCTTAAATATTTGTACGACCAAGAAACGAAAGAACAAAGATATCGCGGATAAAAACAGCAGCGGCTCAATGGTGACTATAGACTGACTTGATCACAAAGCGACCACAAGCATCGACAAATGCAATGAAGAGTTGCCAGTCAACATGTGACTGATCAAAGGTGTGATTATAAAAGGTGGCGGCGTAGTCAACCAATCAATCGACTTCATTCATCAGCTGAGTACTGGTAATTAGCATTTGACTAGCGCAGGCTAGTAAATCAGTACTTCAGCGACATGGTCAATTCACTTGAAGTTCCGCCATACCTCCTCCAACCGCTCATCCCTAGAATCATTGCAGGGACTGTTACTTGTGCGCAGGCCTTTGGTGCGTGAACGACCATGGGTCGCTTAGACGACCATTTTCTTTCGTTGCCTCCTTGGTCTCCCTGAATCATTCGAGAACCAGTGCTAACACCAAGCACAGGGTCCGAAATATACGTTGGCTGCTCGAATGGCGAGCTCCTGCGCTACGCCCTGCAGCCAGATGCAGATCCCACCAAGGTCGGTACCAACGTCTGCAACATCCTTCTCATTCATCGCCCTACAGATTTGATCATTTCCACTCTTAGATTACTCTCCTCTTTTTCTCTTCTTTCCCAACTCAAGCCTTCGACACCACACTAACTTAGCCCAGCTAGACGCTTACGCTCTGCTCTCGCAACAGAGCCACCCTTCGGGCAAGCAGATCGACGAGCTCATCCTCGTACCTTGCATCGCGAGGGTGCTGATATTATGTGGTGCGTTATCCTCTCATCTGTGAGTGCTTGATCTAGGGTGTGCAGCTTATCGTGTTGTGAAAATTTGAGATGCTGTTCGCGCCACACCTTACTTTCTTCTGATATCTACATATTCAGTCGCTAAGCATGTACTAATATACTTCTTTAGATCGTCAATTCCATATATACACCCTCCCTTCGCTTGATCTTGTTCCAAACGCTAAACCCGTCCGCAATGTTGAGGCTCTCGCAGTCGACCACAACCACCTTCAGCGCCCCGCCGCGACCTCGCTTACCACTAGAGCCACTTCCACATCAGCAAATTTTCCTACTGAGCGAGGGAAAATTGATGCCATCGACCTCTGTGTTATAAAGCGCAGTACTATTGCCATGTATAGTTTGGGCGAGGAGAAGTTGATATTCACCAGGGTTGGTGTTCCTTCACACCCGCATCTTTCTTTTTCTTATAAGCTGATGTCCGTTTATTCTTCCTTAGGAAATCCCTTTCCGACCTGGATCCCTCCGTGCTCAGCGTTCAGGGCGCCACCTATGCATTGCGACCGCAGACATTTACAGTGTAATTGATCTTGTAACTGCGCAGATGTTTGAATTGCTTCCAGTGACACAAGTCGAGGTTACGGCGGGGTAAGTGGAATAGGATATTACCTTTGATCACCTTACTGGCTCTTACTGACTCGGCTAACAGTACGATTAAACCACATATCGTTGTCATATCTCCATCTGAGTTCCTTTTACTGAGCTGGACGGGCGGGAGCACACTTGGCTTGTTCATCACGGGCGATGGTGATCCCGTGCGTGGAACACTTGAGTGGCCAGCGTATCCACTGTCTGTGTGTGAGTGATATCTTATGTGGATCTCTTTCGTGTTGCTAGCTCGAATTCGCTCATTCTCCACCACCTTTCGACTTTCTCAGTGGTGCATAAATTACTTTCATTTTGTTTATCACTTCGCAATTTGTTTTCAAGTTCTAAGACTAATTACCATGGATGAACCTGCCTAGGTCTCGACTATCCCTACCTAACAACACTTCTGCCAAATGGCACAATCGAAGTGCACAGTGTTGAAACTCAGACGATTACCCAAGTCATCCCAGCGCCCGATTTTGGTGAAGGAGGGAAGCCAGGCTTGGTCTCTTGCGTTGCTGGCTATGCAGCGCCCTCCTCTGAGTGTAGGGACAAGATGAGGAAAGTCAAAGTTGGGTTGGTGCGCAGTGGGGAAGTGGGGCTGAAGATGGACGACGATAAGGTCCATGAAAGCCAGAACGAGGAAATGGAAGAAGTAGAGGAAGAGGAAGAGAAAGATGCGGATTCTGTTCGAACTAAGAAGCGAACACGCTTAGTGTTTGAAGACAACGATCATTCAACAGATGTTCCTAGTGTGTCTATATGACCGACCTGATTGGTACGCGGGCTCTTGACTGTCAGGATTTTGACTACAGTCGGTGCGAGTTGGGTTGCTCACAATTGGACACTAGTTGTGAAACGTGTTCCGCAGGCATTTCAGCTCTGTTTGGGCCAAAAGTAACATCAGCGACGAGCATCAGGAAGGGAAATAATCCACCTCATCTTAGATTGTCGGTTAAAGCACGATACTTCTCTACCTCTTCCTCGACAGACTAGCAAGTTGAATGGATGCGAGTTGGTGTTTCAAAACAGTAATTAACGTCTCGGCTTCTCGGACCTATTTTTCCCTTGCCATTACTGCGAGGCATCATTCAACACTTACATCGCGACGATCATGACCACGTACCGGCAAGCAGCTCAACCTCCTTCACCTTGTACTGGTTAGTTTCAACCTTTACAGCAACGGCATTCTCACCCAAGCGCTTCTTGTCCGCCTCCTGTGAATTTCTGTCTTTGGTGATCTTCTGCTGCTGCGCAGGTTGCGTAGTTGGTAACCGCTCTGAGAAAACCAGATGCAGAGACTTCAATATAAATAGGCCTAGCATAAATTAGAGTACATGATTGGCAGCACTCCAGAACGCGCCTGTCATGTGACCGTATTGGCGCGTCTGTTGATGTCTATTTGCTACCGACGCGTTCCCGTAAATGAATGACATCGCACTTCTTCGCTAGCCTAACTGCTAACATCACGCAACCGAAGGCTATCGTCACATCCGCTATTTTCCGCCATCCCTGCGCGTCTATTGTTATCATCATACCTAATTGCTACATAGTAATGCCCTATTTCACTGGCGTGCACGATGCCTCGGACCTTCTAGCGGACGCGAGACACGAACCATACACAGAAATTTCTCTATCTTCGGAAGAGCCAGATGTTTTGATCTCTCCGCCACGCTCTCCTAGTAGACTTGACTTCTTTCATGAAGAAGGCGGCGCTGTCGGTTGCCCTGAATCAGATGCAGACGCAGAACTGCCGATTTCGAGGGTCAAGTGGGCACGCAACCTCTTTCGTAGCGGCCCAGCACTCGCGAAATTCAGGGAGGAGGACGGCGACGACGAGCCTCTCATCGGTCTACCAATCCTCCACGTGAATGACCACAGCACCAATTCCCAGACAGACTTCGAATACGAGCCCCAATGCGTCCCATTCCCACCTTCACTTCAGACAGTCACCATGGAGCCATTAGCACCAGAACCTGTTCGCCATGCGACGCTTCCACAAGAAACAAAGGTGCAAACCCCAACTCCTGTGTCGCGTCCCCACTCGCAGCGTCTGAATTACCCTCACCGCGGATTTTCACGGAGTGCTTTGTTGCATCAAAAGTCTTTCTGGACAGCGCGCCATGACGAATGGTTGGAATGGCAGGCCAAAGAAGTGAAACGGCGAATAGACCACACTATATGCGCACAAGACCCTGGAAGCGCATATACTGGCATCACGCTCATGGACAGTCGGGAAGTCTCTGGGCTGCCATCGCAAATCCGCGTGCCTCTGTCTGGCTTGGAGCGTGACTTTGAGGGGTATGCATCGAGAGACTTCGTCCAGGACTCGAACGCGCCGATCTACCCTCGTGTGGGCGATATCTCTGCGCTTCGTGATCCATACTCTGCCAATGTCGACCGGTGCTTCTTCAGGTTTCCGCTGTGGACCATTCACAAGACGCTCTACGTGTTCGACATGTATCAAAGGGCAACCCATAGTTCCGACCAGATACAAGGTTCTGCGTCTTCAGGAAGCTTGCAGTCGTCGACCGGTTCATCGACATGCGGTGATGGGGATGTAACCCTTGTTGCTGACGATGAACCACCCTTCGAGAAACAAACGCTTGACAACGGGTCTCATCAAGAATGTCTATCGCCTAGAACTCCAAAAATATCTCCGCCGTGTACATGGGAGGCTATTCGTACCTGGGAGCTGAACTGGTATGCTCGCTGGGAGCTGCTCATTGGTCTCGTACAGCGCGATCAAGCCCTCCGGCAGGCAGCGCCGCTTTCGCCGTCGACACCTCTCTCCGGGTTCGTAGATGAAGAGCTTTTACCACCAAAAGAACTACTGGAACCGTTCATTCTGAAAGCTCCCACACCGATTTTCCTCTTTGCTGGCGAAGATGGAGAGGGGGATAGCGGAGACGAAGAAGACGATTATGGTACCTTGGTTGCAAACCCGGTCTACAACATTGACGAGACGTTCAAGGAGGGGTATCACCGTGCAGTAAATTTCTTCACCAAAGATCGAGAGTCGAAAAAAGAGCGTCGGCTTCGAACACTGTCTGGGTAGAAAGTCAAAGATGGTCGTCCGCATGGAAGTCAACGAGGTTGGGAATATTTTCACCTTATATACAGCTCCCTAGTTTTGTCGATCCATGCTATATTCCGATGCCCCGATGAGTTCATACTCAAGACACCCGGCTGAATGGTGAAATTTTGAAATTTCATCTGGGTACCGGTGGAATACGATACATACATCTGTTGCCACTACTACATGAAGGCTGAGACCTTCACTACTCATACTGGCCTACTATAGTCTCTTCTAATTAAACACGTTGGCATTGAATGTCCTGTAGAGTGAAGACAATAGATGAATGTTTACATATAAGGGGATTGATGCCAAGGTGGCGAAGGAAATATAGTTCCATTGTCTTCGTTTACATAAGGATTGATGAGGGGTGTATGTGATTGTCAATAATATTGGGGTATGCTGTGAATGACGAGTGATGAAGTTGGTTGACTCGGAGGGGTATATGTCTTGCTACAACAAGCTACTTCCTGTATCCCTGTCCCTCCCCCTCTGATTCAGAAGTGTTTGGATATGAGTGCGAGGGGAATTGAGAGCGTCTGTGGGGCTTCCCGGGCCAGGACGGGCTATGGTTCATGTGCCATTCGCGTGATCTGCGCTGCCTGCGGCTCTGCACGATCTCTGGTGCTGCAGCTCGCAAGGCACTCAATTCTTCATTCGACAACTTTGATAGAGGTGATGATGCTAATAGCAGCAAGTCTGAAGGCGTGTAGATAAGCACTGTGTGACGTGGTCAGTGTTAGGTATTTACGACTCAAGAGGATACTCACGACTATCATGAGGCAAAGGTGACAATGAGTGCGCTGGTGAAGAAGAGACGCTTGATGAGCTCTGTGAACTCGGTGAAGGTGCCCGTCGGTGTACAGGGATGTAGAGTCCTGAAGATGACGACATCACTGATATGGCAAGGGAGGCGGGAAGACTTGGTAGATGACTGGACGAGTGAGACTGTGCTGATCATGTCCCTGCTTGAACAAGGTCTTATATATGCACCGGAACATCCTGAGGAAAACTGCGCATGCATGGGCCCTCGGCAGTTGGTTATTGTGTGTCACCGATGAGGTGGCGGGAAACAGCAGTGGTGACTCATCAACTTGGACCGCTGCGTCAGCTATTTGTGGCCTCCTGGAAGGTCGTGGAAGGTCGTACAAATGGCGAGAAAATGCCACCTTCGCCATCGGAGCCCTACGTTATGTATTCGTCAGTGATAGACGTGTTATCGGGCCGAAGGCTTGTGTGATTAATAATGATCACCTGATCGAACTCGAGTAGCTCGACTTCCCATATTTGTAAATCACTATGGGTAGCCTCAGCTTGGCATACGGGGACTAGATAAGGCCGATGCCTGAGTAACCTTGTCCCACAAGTAGTACATATGCATGATCTTCAATACTGCCGTTTGAAAGAGGCTTTTAGTAACCCTGGTGCCGCATCTGATCCTGTCAGGACGATGGAGAGCTTTTCGTCAATTTAGAGTAGTTCGAGTGATAGAACACATCTGACCAAAGGTCTTCATGTGTCCTAAATGGCTGGTACATGCGACATTAATCTTGTTCACCATCAGAACTCCAGTCATTGTAGTCGCTAGTCAATTTTCTTCTGACCGCGACCCACACGTCCGTAGCCCGATCTATTCTCTAGCTTAATAGCGACACCAGTCTGACGCAAATCCGCCGAAGATGGGATCGAACATTATGAAGAACGTACTCACGCCCCAACAATCACAATCCCGACGACATCGGCTTGGCTTTTGTCAAGGATCTCCTCGGCATCGGTAATAGAGCTGACAGCCTCAACAATAAGGCTCCGGCAGCTTGTTTGACTGCCTGTGAAAACCGTCCCCACTAAACTGGGCTGACTTTGGTGATGGCTTTTAGGTGGCCAGCGCCGCTAAGTGGTGACGTCGAGAGAGTAGACTCTGTGCTCGACAAGAATACCAGCAAGTTCGACGATATCTTCGACACATCACGATAGTTCATTTTGATGCGTTTCTTCGAACCATTCAGTCGCAGAAATCCCTACGATGCATCAGTCAGATCAAGCAAAAAATATCTCATGAACTTGAAAATAATTCAGAAGAGTGGTATGTAATCAGGCATGGTCACGGATACCTTCGAAGTTGAACGAATGTTCTCGAAGCTTCCGCCGTCGTGCGTGTTATTGATAGCTGCGTGAGATTAGGATCCTCAAGAGAGCTTTCGTCGTGTCAATGATAAATATGATGACTCACGAAGATACGATTGGGGAACATCGCCCCTATAATCTTGGTAGACGGTGATAATTTTGGTATGGGAGTTCCACCGAGCTGGGAGTCAAAGGCCTGCTCGACCGAGGTAAAGTATGGGATGGTGAGTGCATGCTTGTTTGCTGAAGGCTATATGTCGAGAACTAGACAATTGTGTGCAGGGAACGCCTTGCACATCTTCCAGCACCCGATGTTGTGTCTCGAGTTGATTTCACTGAATGATTCAGCGCGTTTCTTAATGAGATGCAATGGAAAGAACTTGAAGCTTCCTGGCGATTACGAAGGGCTTCAATAAAGAAACGTGGTGGCTACAGATACAAGAAAATAACAGCCTGTCTTTGCCACCTAAAAGCGGGAAGTCGACCTAGGAACAAATATTGCATACCACATAGATTACTCCCATCCTTTCCATTACATTCCTCTCAACCAGTTCGGACGCAAGCATAGACCCTGGACATCGGGAAGATGACACTCCACAAAGGAGTTCGAGAAACAAAAATTAGGTAATGGAACCAGCCCAAGAGTAGTCTGAATCGAGTTTCACGATCCACGAAGGATACGCGAGCCACGAAGTGAACTCAAGGACAAACCAGTGTCATCGCATATATCCCTCATACGCAAGGAAAGTAACGACATGGTAATGTAGTCACCTCCAGCTGTAAGCGGTTATTCACCTAGATGAGCGGAGACGCTGGCAGCATACGAGCGGAGATGCCCGGGTAGCCACCATGTCCATGGGAGGATATCTCGACTGCAGTCTGCATGTACCACCCTGAGGTTGATCCTGGGAGCGATGTATGTACATGACACCTAGCGATTTAGATGTAAGGAATGTTGTACCGCAGCAAAGGCCCGGGGACTTGAGTATCTGGCTCAGATTTCTCTATGTCCCTGAGCGCCATTGTGACAGGCGCACGCGCGATAGGACTGCTACACGATGGACACAAGTTTGCCCGATCCCCACAACGCTTTCAAAGCCTCTCATTCTCGCCCTCCTCTGCCATGACAGGATCTTGGGGATGTGAAAATGAAGCTGCCTTTCTGGTACGTCGCGCAGCTGATTACAGCCGGGCTCTGCTAGAGCCGATCGAGGGGGATTAAAATACTCAGACCTTAGCCCGCTCAGAAATGTGGATGCATGAAGCAATCTGTACGTGATGAGCATTCGTGGCCTTTGAGCTGGTTGAGAGAGAAGGTGTAATTTTAAAGTTCCCTGGCTTATAACGTCATACACTATTACTAATATATTCAAACTCAGCGTTTAAGGCAGAGTTTAAAATTTAAGACACAGTACTAGTACTGTTGCATCAAAGTTAAAATGGGGGGGAACCTTTAGAGACAGTGGTGGGAGGCAGCGCATGCCGATATGCTCTTGCTGAAGTACGTGCATAGCTACCCTCGGGAGATCACGGCTACTATTCACCTATGATACCTCCATCATGATTTCCGCTCCAGAGTCCGCGGAAACAGAAGCATTGAAACCAAACGTAGCCATCTTTGTGCACACTCATGAGGGATCACCCAAGATTGTGGCAGCATGCCAGCCAGCACCCGCCAACATCGTAACTCGTATACAGCAACTCCCATTGGATATGCTGTTCGCTTTTACCTCCATTACTGCACTATCCACAGCATCAAATACCATTCACATTTAGACTGTCAAGCATCACATGCAGCCACATCCGGATCTTCAAAATCAACAAGCGCGCGCGTTACCTGGCTGTGTAAATTGATGCAACGCTGACGGGTATCAGTCCGTATGACACGGTGCGTTCTACATTGCCTTTGTCGATCAAAACGGTTGATGACAAACCCTATTTCTTCGCATGCTTGTGACATGTAGCCTCCCACAATCCAGATGAGGGGCGCGCAGCGGTGGTGATATGAGGACCTGGCATGAGGCAAGGGGTGCATGTATCGGTATCATTTGTCATACTTATCCGCCACTCACTGATACCAAATATGATATCTTCAATGTGATTCTAGTCTCAGTTGGTACCCGATAATCAAATTGGTATCGTGGTTACAGCTATTTCTTGGGTTTGTGGCGAGCAGATGTTCCCCTGCCTCTATCTATATATGACTGCGGTGTCAGTTATATCCTCTACTGTGTTGGTGTACGATTGGGGTGAGCAAGGTAGTACTTACAGACTCTGGGCATTATTGATGTCCGTTTGGTATTCTCCAGCGCCAGGAAGGCTTAAACCGTTACCAAAGCAGATTCTCACTATGAATGGTCTCACAGCTGGACCTGGTCTAGGTGAGCGGGGTCCCACATCAGGAAGGATGTCACGTTTGATTCAGGGCAGAGGCAGCGCTAAACTTTCAAGTTCATGACTGTTCTATATATCGGCGTAAGTGGTCTATATCATGGGCGCAGTTGACAAGTTTCACTCAACTTCAAAGGTATATAGGTATACTATGTTGGAATTCTATCCTCTGTCTATGTTTTCAAGGTTAAGACGTTGGCACTAATAACTCACCTCTCACGATTAGCATCGGCATGCTGTGCAAGTGCCCCTGCTCATTTGCTTCTGACCGGCGGCATGCAGTAAGTTTTCCGGGAGTCTCGCCAACAGACTTTGTCAGTGTTCTGTGCTATCGCCTGCCATTTTTGTCCACATAATTGCACCATTCTAGAGGCTGAGTGAGGTTGTTGACGGGCTTAGTTTGATCTAATGACTGAAACAGTTATGAGTGGTGAGCCATTCAGTCACAGTACCCCAATGATACTGACTTTGACTGAGATGTCATAGTTATCACGATCACTCGGCTATATGCCATGTATCGGCAATCAAGAAAGACTCTCACTTTTCTTAATACAACCTTGCTGGCTGCCACGGTGTTAGCAAAATCTCATGTTTTACTTTGCAGTGTAAGTTCGTAATATGGACGTGATTATCTTGGACGCTGGTCTTCTATACGTCCTAATTGTGCTATTCTTCTTGCTTTGCAACTCGGCTATCTCCAAATCTATCGGTACGCCGATCTGTGACCGAGTTATCTGCATCTGGTCATTCATCATTCTTATAGGGCTCATGTTCCTTAGGATTAGATACTTACAAGGGCATTCTTCAAGTCTTGTGGCGTGTAGCTGGGAAGAGGCTGGAACCTGTAGGAACATGATCATTTGTTTCGAATCCTGTTGTGGTAATAATAGTTTGATGTTACGACGTAGGTTCGAAAGAGCAAAATCACACAACTGCTCGACACATTGTGCACTGCGAGTGCCTGATGAAAGTCTTTGGTAACAACTAGCTTACGCGTCCTTAGAGGAACGGGAGGGGACGGTTAGATTGTGCGAAAACATGGTCAATGAGCAGTCCGCAACCATCCCCGAAACAATCCATGAATGACGAATGGGGTTCAAACTATTATACATCATGAGCATCGTGTTCGTGTCGTTACTATGCACCAGAGCGGTACGGAATTCCGCTCGAAAGTCGGGAGAGATCTAGGCGCAAAAATATGTCGGCCAATACGATATAAGTGCATTTAGGGGTGACCAACAAAGAGACATACTAAAAATATCGCGTCACTTGGGGGTGCACCGGTGAAGGCGCAAACACTGAATTATCATAATACGGTACATCAAACATCACGCGTCACGGCTAGCCAAGGCTAACAGGGTCAGGCGCCTGGATGAATTATTTCCGAGGAACGACTCACCTGACTTGCTTGTGATTCATCTATGAAATTCAAAATTCAGATATGCCGAGAGAAGGACGTTAGCCAGCATCCCCATATAAACGCAGCGCCTCTTTGAAACACTGAGAGCGTGGATCTCACGGCGGAGACAGGATCGGTTCCCTATTTCAAGGGAAGCAATTGCGCCTGCTAATCCAAAGGTTGCTTGGTGCTTTCTGAGTGACCGCAGACATCCGTTATTTTGGCTGACAATTCCCTGAGGCTAGATTGTCCTTGCAACAGAGATTAACCATCTGAAGTAGCATCCAGTCATCGAAAAGCCGAGAATGTTGAAGAGCGATGGATAGTGACTAAACCTAAACTGCGCGCGAAGATAGAAATATCGACCTGGAGCCTGTATTGCGGTCCTTAGGAGAAATTAACTCCACATAAAGTCTAAGAACACCGAATGCCGAACTTAGATCATGATAAGTAAATGCATTCACAAATCTTGCACAATGGGATTGTCTGATTGTGGACTATCGCACGTACAGGGTTGGCTAATAATCACGAATCGGGAACATTGAATATCAAAGCTTCCCCTTGTCTGGATGGTCTGGGCCAACTATAATACGTGGAAGATCGTGACGAATGCGGGACAAAGGCCGACAGAACATCATGCATAGGTAAGTCAACGTACGCGCTGTTGTTATCGTGCGGCGCCGGTCGAGGTTCGAAGAAGTGATGGGAGTATGAATTCGCGGAGCACCGAAGAGGATAATTTTTGATTTGCCGAGGTAGGTCGGGGACAATAAATTATTGCCCGCACTTGTTGTCCCGTGTAAGTAATGTCATTGCTACTATTGAACAACTGGACGTTATTAGAATGAAAAAAAATGAGTAATACTTGCTTACCGGTAGCAGTGGAAGAAGAGAGGGGAGTCAAAGGAAAGAGAAGGAACATTAGGATATTTTGAGAGTGCAACTCCTTTTGGGATGGCTATAAAGCGTTACAGCGCTGATTAACAAGGACGGCACAAGCTATCAACACGATAAAAGACCTAAAAAGACTTGCATAGTTAGTCTTATAACGATAAGTGCGATGGACCAGAAATTATAAAGATATTTAGACCACCGACTCGTATAGGAAAGTGTGGGAGGGTTGTAACGTTTGTAGCGGAGTCAACGATCTTTGGGTCGGAGAAAGAGACAGAATCATGCGTGCGCTGTCAAACTCAACTTTGATGGACAATTATGGCCCACGAATTCGCAGGTATCGCTCTTTTCATACGAAGGTCTGCTCATCGTAGAGCTCGACATCATGAAGTTTGGAGGATGAGGAAAAAGGCGCACGGCATCACTTAAAGTCACGTTTTCGCGTTTTATAACTTTTATTCAAGTCCCACGTTCACAGTTGTGCCTTCACTCCATCATTTATACTCAAAAACTACCCTTTTCCTCGTCATACTCTTCAAGACCTTTGCGATATCGAATTTGGTATCAAACCGATAGCGCCAGATCAAATAATTTGAAGCACCGGAGCGTAGGAGGCGTATTCTGAGCGGCGACGATCGGAAAACTAAGCAATTTCGAGCGGAGTGAGCAACAACTTTCTTCCCTTTCCTTCCACCCATCCATCCGTCTCCTCTACTGGAGCCTATTATCTGTCTGCTTCACAAAATACCGGCTCGATCAAACACTCAACATGGTTCCCGTTCTACAGGTCCGTGACTATTCGCTTACCCATAGAGAACAAATTTCTGTGAGGAGCGCTGGGCAAAGTTTTCAACCTCAATGGCAAGCGATCAAGCCAAGAATGCTGGTGCTGTAGCACAGGAACATCACATGCCACCATACCAAGCATACGGTGCCTACTCGCCACCTTTTCCGGTCTACTATGATCCGAGCCATCCTGAGCCAAACGGCGGGCCGCACCCAGCACCCCCGTACATCTATCATTACCCGCCTCCAGGGATGATGTATCCATTTCCTCCTCCTGGTAGGTCCAGTTTCGTGGCGCCGTTCTCTGTTGTTCTTTCTTACGTTAGACTCGTAGGATTTCCGCCTTATGCACCCCCTCCGCAAACTAACTTTCAGCGCGTTAAGCGTAAGCAGGTCAAGATGGCGGTAAGTTGACGTACATTTTTTGCGCCCATTTTCTAAATTAATTAACTTATTATGTCAGTGTACCAACTGCGCGAATGCCTGCAAGCGTTGTGACGAGCATCGTCCATGTGAACGATGTGTCAAATATGGTATCCCAGAAACGTGCGTTGATGGTGTGCGGAAGGAGCGACAGAAGGGAATTAAGCGGGGACCCTATAAGCGCAAGAACAAGTCCGGCGGCAGCGATACTGCTACCTCACCTACTCATAATCCCAGTTTCGAGAGTACGTTACAATCATCAATCTGTATTTGTTTACTCATCGGCAGGATTGATAGCTTTCTCGTCTACTCCAAATGAAGCAAACGGAGATCCAACTTGGCACCCGCCGAACGGTGTAGCACAGGGTTCTGCGACTGCAACTCCTGCACCCTCGTCAATGCCAACCTTTCCACCTCCGCCACCACCACCAGAGGGGGGATATTATCCGCCCCCATATTTCTATCCTCCCCCTCCTGGTTTTGTACCACCCTCGGAAGGTCAGGCGCCCGTGGAAGGGTCCCCAAATTCTGGCGTACCTCCTCCGATGATGCCTTACTATATGCCTCCTCCTGGATACTATGGACCGCCATATTATGGCCCTCCTGGCGTGCCGCCGCCCGCCATGGATCCAGCTCAGGCTGAGCTTCAAAGGACATCTGGCCCGCCTATAGATCATGATCCTGATGTCGAAGAAATACCGCCGCCTGCTCCGAAGACAAATTCAAAGAAGAGATCTAGAGTGGGGAAAGATGGACAGCCGAAAGCGAAGAAGACTAAGGTCGCCGCTGTCGTGCAAGAATCTTCAACTTCTAGTGGAACGACGGGAGGGAGCGACCAGGCTTCAGAACCTGGACATGGCAGCCCAGCTGAGATTGGTGACGCATGAATATCACTGAATCTCTTGCTGCATACAGTTCCCTGCTTTCGCGCTGCTGTTTTCTCCTTTTTTTTTGCGATCTTTGCTTTCTCGTTGTTCAGTTTCAAATGCATGTTCGATGTGATTCTGTTTTGCCTCCTACGTACTTCTGAAAACTTTCAGAGACTCCGACGCTCTTTGACCACCAACAAGGTCTCGATGAGGATGATAATGTGTGGAGAGGGTGTAGATCGTGTGACGCGATCCTGTTTATGGTCAAAAAGCCGCCGGAGGCAAAGTATCTGTCATTCTCGAACCCCCCGTACGTTGATGATTGGCTACCCACAACGTCCCTGAATTTTCTGTCTATTCCGCCGACTTTTTTCTTCTTGCCCTTTGGAATTACGGTTTCTGCTCGTTGTACGTATATGCCCTGTCTGTCATCCTATGCTTCCCATCTTCCTGCTTTCAATTATGTATGATATGATTGGGTGGTATTTATTATTGTAGGATATAAAGCAACATGGTTACTTACATAAATTGATTTTCAGAAGCGATGATCGGTTATAATAGGCAGGGGAAGAGGGTTTGTCAACATGAAAATTACCTTGCTTGCTGCGGCAAGGTTTTCATGCTTGTCTGAAATTCAAGGGTTCATCGCAACTCGAACGTGACTGCGGTCCGCCACAACACATAAGTTGACATTCACGGATTCGTGTTCCTCAGCTCGTCAGTCTGTGCAAATAAATTGTGTCATAAGGCCCTAGAACGATAGAGTGAGCGCCAAAATATAAGAGAAGCGGAAGGGCATCAAATAAAGAAAAAATGTAGGCGACTCGGAGAAGATCTTCCCTGAATAACTTGTTTACATAAAGTTACCGGCTATGTCCGGGTGTTTGTTTATTTCAAAAGGCGTTGCCAAACAATGCTCGAAATTTTGAGTGACTTCAAAACTCAGAAACCGGTTGTGTCCTTCTAAGCTTCCTCTTCACCATCTTCTGTACTTTGCCTTCCTCACGCAACATGTCTGTTCTCCGTGCCCTTCGTCAGGTTGCTGCATCTTCATCACGGGCTTGTTGCTCGTCCTGCGGCTCGCTCTGGCCCCTTGCGCCTTGCGACCGTACAGCTTGCTCCACGGGCTGCTGCAAGAGCTTTCTCAGCATCTACGTGTCGTTTTTCGGAGGGTTCGAGTGAGCTTTGTTCTTTTTTCAATGAACCAGTACTCACTCTTTTTGGGTGGCAATAGCTGACGTCGTCCTCTCACAAAAACTTGCCGAGGAACTTAAGTACGAGAAAGAGGCTGTTGCTGACGTGCCAGGAGAGCCTGAGTTCTTGAAGACATTCAAGGATCAGGGTATCTGGGAGGTATGTGTTATGCCGAGTAGATGGTGGGCTTGTTCCTCAGACCTTGCACGCAGATACAGGATGTTGCTGGTAACGACGAGGTCACTCTCGTACGGAAGTTTGGCAATGAGACGTGGGTAAAATTTTATACTCCTTGACATATACTGACATGTTTTATAGTATTCGTATGATGTTCTCTATTGCCGACATTCAAAACGCTGAGGAAGAGCCGGAATACGAGCAGGAAGAAGGTGAAGGTGGAGAGGAGCAACCTCCCCACTCGTACCCTATCCGTGCTTCGTTCTCCATCACGAAGGTAGATAGCCTCATGTGAAACATTTTTTGCGCTTGTGCTTATATTTGGATGTAGGGTAATGCCAAGGGGTCCATCAACATTGACACTATGTGCCAGGAGGGCGCGTTCATCATTGACAACATGTCCTACTATCCTGATGCTCAGCTTGGTACCGAGCTTACCGCTGAGGCTGACTGGAAACGCCGGGGCTTGTACATCGGCCCTCAGTTTGACACCCTCGACGTTTCTGTCCAGGAGGAGATCGAGAAGTGGTTACAGGAGCGGGGTATCAATGAAAACCTTGCCACGTTTGTTCCTGAATATTCAGAATTTAAAGAGCAGAAGGTTAGTGGTCGTTTGCCTGTCCATTGTTTGCAGGACCTCATCGCTTTCCCTCGCAGGAATACGTAAGGTGGTTGGACAACGTGAAGAACTTCGTGGATGCGTAGGCATGTAGTTCTTGCTCGCACCGCTTTCATCACCACTCAAAAGCCATCCCCGCTATCTGCATGACCTTGCACTCATCTTTACACGTACAACCATACATTTATTGGCTGTTGTCTCCCCTCTCAGTCTCACTAGCATTTAATGTCACTCAATATTCATCACTTTTACTTTGAAAAGTTTTTCGTGCCGACGTGGTGTCTTCAAGTTTCACTGGTTTGCTAGTTGTGGCTCCTGCGATGGACAAATACTAATAGGGGAAGTTGGTTAGAGTGTTGATTGTCAAATCATGTGACCGCATAGGCTACCGCGCTGAGACCATTTAAGGCAATTCAAACATGTTTCTTACGACCTTCCAGACCTTCTCATTGGCCTTCACAGATCACTTATGCGGTGGTCCACCTTGAAGTAGATGAGCCACCACCACCACCGCTTCACGCCACGCTAACATACAATAACCAACTGACAATGGGTCCATGCAGGGGCAGGTCCACAGGTTGCTCCTGTGAGTATATATAACACTTCCTTCAAGCCAGAAACATGATCAACTCATCTCTCGTGTCCTCATCTACCAAGTCTTCTCTAGTAACCCGCCTCTCTCGCCACCTCAGTAATGTCGTCATCTTCCAAACTCTACATCCCTGTACACCGGCGGGAACCTTCACCGGGTTCGGCTAGCTCAACAAAGGCTTCGTTACCAGCACACTCATTGTCGCCCTTGCCTCATGATAGCAGTGAGTATTATCCTCTAGCCTTTACCCATCGGGTGGCACATACCTCATGTTCGTCACGTCATACAGGACCTATTATCTACACACCTTCAGACATGCTACTATTAGCGTCATCGCCTCTGTCAAAGTTATCGCTGGACGAATTGAACACCTTGCGAGCCGTAGCACCAGAAATTGTCCAGAGCCAGAGGCAGCGCAGAACACACGAATGGAGCATGAGTTTTGGCCCGTACTGGCCCGGGAACCCTCGCAGACGCCCTCAATTCCCCTTGCAGTCACATTTAAACACTTCGGAATCTGAAGGTGAGGGACAACGATGGAGGAAGTGACGCGTAGTGATACACTCCCGTCCAAGTCGAGTCCCTACCCCCTATGCGAAGGCAGTCTTTAGTATGCAATAGATCATGTTGTATGGATCTAATGGCTTGAGCCAACGCCTAGAGAGTCACTTAGAAGTATGTATCTAAGAAAGACGATGATTTCTTTACAGCAGAGGTGGCCGCAAGTTTAGACAGGATGTGAGCTTTGAGGGTGGTATGTGGAAGCAAGACGGATGATTATTTGATCCTCGAGAACCTTCTCAGAAGAATGACATCGACAACAAGAGCCGCCTGATAACCATCGATTACAAAAGAAAGAATGAGTAGAAAAGATCTGCATAGCGTTGAGTAGTCCTTCTCAAACACAGGAAGTGACGCGTGGTGATACACACCCGTCCGAGTCGAGTCCCCCCCAGGCATGTGCGAAGGTAGTCTTTATTATGCTACAGATCATGTTGTATAGATCCAATTTTTTGAGCCAACACCTAAAGAGTCATTTGAAAGTGTGCATCTGAGAAAGACGAGACCATTGATTTCTTTACAGCAGAGATGGTCCAGCTTGGACAGGGATGTATGAGGAATTTGTCTCCAAAATAGTGGCTGGCAAGCTTTCAACAAGTAAAACGGATGGTTAATTTGATCCTCATGGACCTTATCAGATGAACAAGATTAATAGCAAGAGACGCCTAATAACTATCCATTACAAAAGGAAGAAAGAGTAGAAAAAATGTGCATAACGATGAGTAGCCCTTCCCAAACACAAACAGACAGGAATAAATTAGAAAATAAGCCTATACCTTGATCAACCCCTTCAACCACCTCACCCACTCACCAACATCTGCAGTACGTGTGTAACCAACGCTGACAACTGCCAGACTGACCAATAGGAAGAGCCATTTGGTGTTGCGCCTCCGTTCGATTAACCCCTTAAAGGGCCTGTTCAATAAGCCAAGCTCCAAGTGCCAAATATTGCAAATACGTACGTGGCCATTTGCTGAAATGGGACGGGGCGGGAGTTTTACGCGGAAACGTTTGAGGGAAGCTAATTTCCCGGGCTGGAACTTATCGTGAGGGGAGTGCCGAGGAATATAAACCATCAAAACTTACGCTATAAGGGGGAAACCTTCCTCCTATGATATTGTCAATCCTATAAGATGTCACGAAGTGAGCGGGCGGACGAAATTAGAAGAAAAGGACGAACCATCCGGGGGAGTCAAGAGTGGCGCGTAGGTGCGTGAACATGTCGAAGGAGAAAGTTCGTGTGTGATACCCAGCTAATTAGATGTGATTAGTGATAACTTGATTGAGAGAAGGATGAACTGACATCCGCTGGGGCCAATACCCCCGAATGGCAATCCATCAGCTATAGCACTATCAGTGGGCTATCCTCATTGGAAACATCGTGAGACATACTAGCGCAGTGTATCATCACATCATTGGCAATGGCTGAGCCACTTTGAGTATTGTCAAACACTGACCAAGAATGTCAACGACGATGACTTGATAGACAATCGAAAGTAAAACGCACCCTTGTTTTTGAAGGCTGCATCTGGCGAGAAACAGTACAAAGCGAGCGGATGATCGCTGGGAGAATTCAGTCTGATGTTAACATGTAAATAGAAGCATAACTCACTGAGCATTGATGTATGCAATTGCTGCATCGACATCATCCACAGGCATGATAGGCAGGATCGGCCCGAATAGCTCTCTTTGCAACCAGTCAAACGTTGCTTGGAAATACTCCGACAGACAGATATATACGCACTCGCTCATTAGTGAATCTTCATCTTTGACACCCTTGACCACGGTAGGGGCTATAAATTTTTGTGACTCATCGGTCTGCCCGCCAAAGGCGATGGTGCCGGAAGTGCTGTCGAGCAATTTCTTAAGACGATGGAAGTGCGCAGGATTGATGATACGAGAAATATCCGGAGTGGTGGTAGCACCAGAAGGATAGAACTCATCGTGTCTGCGGGCACAGTAGGATACATATTGAGCATGACGTATATAAGGGTGTGATGAAGTACGCACGCATCTTTGAGGGCCTTTACGAACGCGTCTTCTGAAGAGTGCGGGACAAGAACATAGTCTGGTGCGACGCAGGTCTGACCCGCATTAGCGCACTTGCCCCACAGGATACGGCGTGCAGCAATCTTGAAGTCACATTTAGGGTCGATAACAACAGGGGACTTCCCTCCGAGCTAGGAAGATATTGGCGCCAGCACATCACACTGAAAGCATGGATTTACCTCAAGACTGATAGGGGAAAGAGTCTTCGCAGCAGCTACGCCTATAAGCTTTGCTACTCGCCCGCTCCCGGTGTACAGGACTAGTTGTCTCGCATCATAATTTCGACAACAAAAACAGTAAATTGCACATACCGTGGCCCCATTGGTATTCCATGAGCTAGATGACCTAATGAGTATGCAGTCCATACCTAACAGAAATGAATAACACACCTTGCTGGTCTCCGGAACAGCACCCAACACGACTCGAACGACATCATTGTCCAAATACTTTGGAATTAGTTCCGCGATGAGGCCACTTATGGCGGGGCACAGTTCAGACGGTTTGAGAACGACACAGTTGCCGGCGGCAATTGCTCCAATCTTGGAAGAGAAACAATGAAATGGAAGTGAGCGCTATAAAAGACGAAAATGAACATACGATAGGACCGAGAGCAAGCCATATGGGGTAGTTGAATGGGCTAATGGACAACACGACACCCTTTGGTTCCTTGCGAATAGCTGGACGGAAAGCAGCAAATTTGATATTGAAAGGTGCCTTTTCTGTTCGAGCCCACTTGTCCACCCGGTCATAAGCGATCTTACAGTCACTTATAGTTGAGTCGAGCTCGAGGCTGGGGTGCACTTAAGTGAGTTTCATGCACGGTAACCAAAGCAGTGCTTACAATGAAGCTTCTAGCGGAGGTCTCCCAAGGTCAATGGCCAAGGCCTCCCTGAAACGTTCAATGTTGTCCTGCAGAAGGTAACCTAGTTGCAGGATCTGGACCTTTCTGAATGCAATGGGTTTAGTTTTGCCTGACCGGAAGGTCTTGTTGAGAGTGGAGTAAATCTAGAGCGCGTTCCGTGAGCTACAAGACAGCAATGTGGATTCCAAGCCTCGCACCTCGTCGATTTCTTCGAGCGTCGTGAATGTTAATTCAGGTGCCATATTTGACACGTTGGCTGTATGTACACCGAGTGAACACGTTCTATAACCACGTTGTCTTTAGCATATGCACAGTATAAAGTCCTCAACACAACTGCATCGAGATTTGCAACCTATGGTACAAATGGATCGAGAACGAAAACAAGTGCATCCACATATGGTGCCATTTCCGCCAGCCCGCCAATCATCGAAGGACTTACGGTCTCTCACACAAATAATATCAAGTCTCCAAGGATCTACGGCTTTCAATTCTGCGGTTCGGATGGGAGGCTATCTGAAGCTATGGGAGGTGACTGCAGTAAGCGAAAACGAATGAAAAGAATCAACTGAGAGTCTGAGAATGCCCTGAGTAATGAGAAATTATAAACCACGTCGTGCCCGGAACAACCGGCTGACATATGAAAGATTTATCATTACGTCATTGTGTACCATAGGGACGTTCACACTGTTAAACCGGCTATAGTATGATCATCCGTGATTATGCTTATAATCAAGTGTTCCTCTGCGGCAGGCTCTGCCAGCACTAGTGCATTATTTATCATCCTAGTCTGGTTAATGCCATGAGAAAAGAAGTATCCACGCCCGCTCCCATCCCCGATGTCCACTAGTCTGTGAATATCATGATAACATAGACCTTTCGTCAAGAAAGACCAGAATAGTCTTGTTTTACTCTGGAAGCAGGACAAGGAGGTAAGTACTATCCACCTTCAGATCCGCGTTCATTTTCATGGTCCATGTGTGACAAATGAATGTTATGTTCTTGCCGACGGTCTAAATTCGACGACCACTGCGGATGCTCAAAGTATCTGGGGTATGCTTTCTTTCATAGTGTTTTTCTAGCTTCGAATCGACCCCTCAAGCTATAGATGAGATGTCTAGAAATTCCCGTTCTTTCCCGTCCTTAGGCTTCACCACATCCTCGTCTCATCCAAATGTAAGTCCCATTACCATCGCCACGAATGTCGGTCTGCGCAGCAAGAAGACTCGATGAAGATGGAGACTGCTAGCTTTCGGAACAGGTATCCATCCGTGTTGATATTGGTAGCGTGTTTGTTGGATCACGATAATGCAGAAGTTAGCACTGCTGCACAATCGAGGAGCACCTTTGGGGGACAGTTCTTAATTTGCTAGGGTATGGAAGAACCATGGTCAATATATATGTATGCAGATTCTGCTCATGGAAATAATTGCGTGCCATAGGCTTCGCTCGCAAGTTACTACTAGTCCCCTTTAAATCCGCTAATTGACAACTGGCACAACCATGGGGTTGTAGGCATAAACAATTATTGTTCTGGGTGTCGAAAACCATGGCCAGGCCCATTGAAGGAGGAGCAAGTTGAAGGAACGACTATCTTCCTGGGTTTGTCTACGCAAGTTGACATGCCCCTCAGTATGTGCATACTACTTGTTATTATGCTAAGTTATGCGCTGCTCTGCCAACCTGTCACAGACTCGACTTCAGGTCCCTCTGGCCCCTAGGACCTAGGTGTCATTGATGTCACATTAACACTGCTGATATTATCAGTGGTCTCGCAGTGCCGGGCTGAATTGGTCTGGAGAAATTACATCCCCCTTCGTCGCAGTAATTATCAGAGCTCTCTGAGCGGATGGAGGTGACATTCTTATGCGAGTGACCAATTGCTGTTCCTGTGCGAGCATATCGGTCGGCATGATCACAAGCTGTTCGTAACGCCCGAGACACGGCGAGGAAAGTTCCACGGACAGCTGATCAGTGATACATATCCCAAGACACATTTATGAATATCGCGGGATTGATTTCAAATATGTCCCCTAATTCGAGCAGCTTATCTCGGACCCTGAGTCCCAGTGAAAACCTGCAGTTGACTGAGCGTGGCTGATGGTGGTCAGACGTGAGGCAAATTCGAGAAACCTGGACAGACGCGACAGACCGTGACAGAACGTGAAATCTGCCCACTCAAAATAGGAATGTAGCCTTTATCGAGTTTGAGTTGCATGTCATGTGACTTTTTCATTTTTCACAAACTCGTTTATCGCCTTTATCGCATTTTGCTCGTTTTACTGTAACACACGAAACACAGGCAAAGCGCAGGTCACAAAACCTATCTGTGACCTGTGTTCTGTCAGTGTGTCGTGTCAGCAAGACATACCTTCGTCGATACACTATGCCCAAGGCACCCAAGACTCCACACTCCTCTGGACGCGACACCAAGACATATCAATGCGACTGTGAGCGATTCTGCAAGAGCCAGTTGCACGACGTACCTTATGGGACATGGAGACGACATGGAGAGTTCCGAGGTCCCAATACAAAGGGGACACGAGCCTTCTCTCACACTGGCGACTTCTTCATCAAAGCGTCCGACATCCCTGACAATACAAAGCGAGCATGTCAAGAAACAGAAGGTATCAGACGCCAGAACTATGGAGAATACTTCTGCTCCAACTCCCGGGCCTACTATGAAGCCTGTTCCAGCTTCGCGACCAGCTTTACAGGTAAGTCGCAACAATATATTTTAGGACATGAGACTCACGAAGATTTTGGTTAGTTTCTTAGCATGTTCAACAATACGACTACTAGCACACGAGACGCTGCCAGTGACACGCCACCAGTGTCTCCCCATACTTCTGTAGACCTCATGCTTCCAAGATCGCAGCCTATACACATCCAAGTTAGTACTGACTCCAGCTCGGACTCTGTGCCTCCATCCTCTGGTGAATCTCAGGCTACCTCACCATCCTCTGATTCTGCCCCACTACCAGGCTCCTCGACACTCACATTTCTTGCAGCAGCGCTGAGCAATGCTTCGCTCGAGGGTGTGCCTCCGGGCATTTCACCGTCCACTCAGGCTGCTACGTCTACACTGGCGGGAGAAGTTCCCGTCCAGTCTGGCAAGAAAAAGAGAGGTCCGACAAACCCAAACAACCTTTTCAAGCCAAGTTCGGGATCGACAACAGCACGAAATCTCTGTGGTATCGAATGGCAAGCCCAACGCAAGACGGGCACTGTCGCAGAGTTCACAGCACACTGGAATGGCCTCACTCCCTAACAGAGAGAGCCCTATGTCACTCGCTCGAAGCTTGCCGACACTGTAAGTCTTTCTTTCTTCGATGATATCATAATCTTATTTGACTGTAGGCTAAGGCAAACGCTGCCGAATTCGCAGCTAACGGTCCCAGCACATAACTCCCCTGCTCTCGTCTCGCTCTCATTCGGATCATCGCACTGTATTTTCATTTGCTGTCGCTTGCATGTCATGGTTTTTGTCTGCTCTCACTCTCACTTGCACATTCTCGTTTGTTCTCGGCACTCGCATCATCGCACAGTATTTTCGTTTGCTGTTGCTTGCATGGCATGGTTTTCATTTGCTCTCGCTCTCGCTATCACTTGCATATTCTCATTTGCTCTCGGCGCTCGCATTTTCTCGCTGCCAGTATCCCGCACATACCATGCTGTTCTGCACCCTGTTGGATTGTACATTATTGCATTATATCCTACTACCATTCTGTATGTCCGCACATTGGATCAATTGCATCGTTTTGTATCCTACCACAGACCACGCTGTACCACGTCCTCCCACGTTTTAAGCATATGCAATAAGTCGTAGTCTGACGTGGTCTGGCGTGAGCAAACGTGACCACCATCCACCACGGCCTGCCACGATCTCCCACCTCAGATTTCTGTGGCCTGTGTTGATATTCGCTCATTTTCTACAGTGGAGATCGTGACTGGTGGTGATCACCACGGCTCACGTTATCTCACGCTCCGCCAACTGTAGGTTTTCACTGGGCCTGAGTGTCAGGTGTATAAGCGATCAACTTGAATATCACATTTCGCAGATATTTGCAGCCATTCGACGATCATTGTCAGCTTGAAGGTTTAGGTCACAATGTTGGCTGCAGCCAGGATATAGGTGACAACTACCCAAGGATCCCATGGAGGTCGCAGACGCGATTGACGCATGAGTGTAGTCGATTAATCCAGGCACCAGGAGTTATTGTCCGAAAGGACGACAAGAGAGGGGAAGTGTGCATGGAAATACAGCTTCAGCCGGCCGTGCTGGATTAATCCGACGAGAATTGGGGAGGGTGAGAGTAAATAACTAGCAAGTGCTGGTGACCCATCAGTTATCGCAGACATGATGTCATCAAGCCTGCACAGTGCTCCAAAGGGGTGCTGCGAAAATAGTGCATAATTCGGTAGTAGCCATGCGCTGGAATCTTGCGAAAATTTGGACCCTCGAAAGCTCTCGAGACGGAGATGTACCCTGAGTAGCTGATCGCTGTCGCATTAGAAGCATTCGACATCGGACATCTGTCACTGTTGATAGACCAGCTGAACATTCACGGGTAGCACCGTAGCAGTCGTATTCGCCATCATGTCGACCAGATATTGAGTAAAATTGAGTCCAGCGACAGTGTCCGCCGATAGCAATACGCCTTCGTAGACGGATGAGCGAGAAAACCAAAAACCCTGGTCTAAACGCACTTACATACCTGAGCTCCTGCATGCAAGCGCATGCAGCTTGATCGGCCATGTAAGGTAGATAGACTATATGAATTTAATCAATATACTGGAAACCAGCATCACGACCCTTAATAGTGGCGATCGATGATGCAACCTCTCAACCACACATAGAAAGGTCACCGTCAAGGGTTATCTCTCCGTGGCGATGTGTCAAAACGTATTGTGCGCAGGGGTATCCTGGCATATAAAAAACTAAGGCCCACCTCCTCGTGGCTATGAATACATGGTTGGTTCATCAAAGATTCTCGTGTCTGTCAAGATAAGCGCTGGTGGCGGGGCTCAAGGTGGGCCTACATCGGCATTACCGGGCGCTTATGGCTGTTGAAGACACTTGACTTGAGAGTTCCGGGTCTAACAATATTGCACATTTAGGTTGGGTGAGGAACCAAAGGGTTCTGAGTGCCGTGAGGTGTTGGTGCAACCTGATTACCCCGCATACTTCAGGCTAGTTAAGGCCCCCACCCTGCATGACTATTCGTGCCAGGCACTAATATTATAATTAGCTCTTACTTAAAACTGAAAGCGCTGAACATTACATACAGTTCTTAACATGATGCAATTTCATCAGTTGGGATCTAATGAGAGGTTTCTTAGCAGCATCCGAATACCGGACTCGGACTCACTTGAGGTCTAGAATATCTTCCTCGTTTCCTTTCATGGCGGTTGTGCATTATGATCATTTATTTGCGCCCGCGCGCTCGGTTTAGGGACCAACTCTAAAGGACGTGTAGCCACTGGCAAATGTCTACGTGCCCTAGGGCAGTGGAACCAGTACCGCTGCCAACCATAAGGCGCCACCAGAGTGCCCGACTTCGGCCGATGCCTAACAACTGGTGTAACCGGCTCGTCTAGGCCACCGTTACCCACTGGTAAGAGTTCCTAAGTGCTGGCACCCGGTACAGTGATTCCGCCGGAGTCTAGCACTGTGCTTCCCCGCGATAAAGCGATGACGAAACTGTTCCACACTTTGCTCGCCGGTATCAACTTCAGCTAAGCTCTAAACATGGAAGGACTTACTACATACTGCATCAAGTTATGAAACCGGGTGTACTCAAACTGCGGACCGGTTCACGCTCAGTCCATATATGGTCTTCTTCCACAGCCCTGAAGTTTGAACCAAGGTTCGAACAAGATCAAGGGAACTTGAAAGGGACTGCGCGTTTGATGGATGTCGTTACTTGTGTGATCAAATGTACAATTGTTTTGGTGCGATCATGAGCACAAAGCACAGGAAAAACCTTAGTCGTGTGACCATTTTTTTTTTTGATATGTCGACCCATATTACAGTTATGATTGCAGGACGCTAGGCTAGTCCAGAAAAAAGACATCATAAGCGGGCAAGTGATCAGCCCATGAACTCCTGAAGATCAAAAGATCAAAAGGGTTCAAGTTGCTCCACAAGAGTCACATACCTAGAAATTCGCGGCATCTGATCGGACATTGCAAACCAAACAGCGTTTTATTTTTGACCACTGGCCTAGTTCTGTGAACGACGCCCGGAAAGTTCCCTCCGTCACCGTCGCTGTCGTAGTATCTGATATGAAGCAGAGCATACTGATTGTGTTTGATGTATACCTGTGTGAGTCTTGGGGCAATGCAGTGAGGGCGGGGATAGAGAACTCAACCGAGTTGTTGATGTCGGGAGTGGATTTCCTACGCTTCAAATCGGCTACAGCACGAGTTTACAGTATGTATTAGTATTTGGTTAGGGCATCCACGTTCGCCAAACTCATGTCCGAACGGCAGCAGAGTTGCAGACGGCTCCCCGGATGCCGGTGAATAATAATATTGCCCCATATCTTTATTAACGCCGAAGAACAGCTGCAAACAATTGGGATGGGTCTCCTGAACATGGAAGTAAGCCTGATTAATGATAGGCTGAACTCTTAAATTAGCAGTCTAAAGAGTTATTAAAATTTTGGAGGCCGCGGGTTTCATGCACGATCGACCTTTGAACCACTTACTGCAGCTGACGGCCGATAGACGGCTAGGCTGAATGCCACACTGTGTGACTTCAAAGTTCCCCTTGTGCGGAATGCGGCAGGTGGCTTTAATAAGGACAAGATCTAGGGAAAATGACTTACGGAAATGGATGTGAATGAGGTTACAATGTTGCGGAAGCAAACATAGTTCAAACTTTCCGCTGAAACACTGAAACAAACAAATGTAGCAGTAATATTGTACCACATAATACGGATTACCACCATAACTGGATCCGCAACCCACAGCAAAAACAACTCAATATCGTCGGTCCGATCGGCATCGGAAAGACAAACAAGAGGTGAAAAAGCTTTATAATATCGTGTAACCTAGGTCCAACTATGTACTAGAAGATAGAATAGGTTGAGGGGCATTCGGATAAGCAAGATAGCTACACAGTGCTGGAACCCCCCTTTCGTACCTTGCAGTCGGCGCCCATCACGTTGGGCTGCGGAGTTCCCTGTACCAATGCAGCGGCGCCAGCCTTACCGCAACGTCCAGCAAAAAGGGCTCATATTCTGAGGAGTCGGACCGATCGGCATTGGGGGAGCTAAAAGTTACTCTCATGTTTACATTCCGAAATGGGACAATCAAGATTGCCGACAGTCCTGCGTGAACATTTTCTGTCGCGATCGATGATCGACGAGCTCCTGTTGCGGTTGAGGTGTAGTCCAAGGGCAAATTGCACACTTTTGGCAGAATAGTGCAACAAGTCCACTCGTCATTTCATTATGAGGTTGACCATGGATCAATCTCTATGATTTGGTTTGGTCGACATCACGATCATGTTCTGTTCTCGTCAAAAGAAGGCGTTGCGAGGGGTTGATGAGGTTAACTTAAATACGCACCAGGTAATTAATACTGGCTTCAAAAGCTGCCTTGTCGGCTCTGATTGTTGCTCTCAGATTGCGACCGTACTTATAGCGAACACGTTGCCTTATGCCACTGGGTCGTGAACCGAAACTTGTTCGCAGCCAAGAGTCCAAGACTATTACACGTAGTGCAAACTTGGCGCTTCGAAGTAGAACAGGATAATTGGTTGGCATCGTAAGAAGTTGGGCTTGGTCCACAAATTAACGTTATGTGATACGGCAACGACGGGGCCCAGAGTCTTGGCATCTTCAAAACGACTACTGTACGGTGATAGAACGCAGGACTGCAGGGTCTCTGTGAGGAGTTCAGGAGTTAGCTTGAACCCTCGATATCCACGGTTCGGGACAAGGAAGGATACGGAACGGCAGTGTTAGCCTGTGTCAGCACGACAGTTGCCGAGATTTGTGAATCTCAAAATAATCATTACGATTCTGACTAAATTAGGTTGGAACCTCCGTATTTGGTTTTATTTTGGTCGTTCGATCAACTCTGATTTTTCCTCCCAAATATATAAAGTCCGTTCATCGACGGGGCTGACACTCTCCCACTCCTTCATCCTCGCCCTCCTTGACACACCCGTCAATTCTCGTTCCAAAAGTGCCCAAGACACTATAGATATTTTCTGTAGGGCTTTCCCCTCCTCCCCCCTCTCCATCGTTTTCCATGTCCGCGTCAAACGTGGCCAAGGAGCCCGGTCCACAAGGCGAAGAGTCGCCTGTTGTCCGCTCACCCTCTCCAGAAGAAAAGAAGAAAAGAGAGTACAAGGAATTCGGCCATGACGAAGAGAAACCAACTCGTAGGTCTTTACCCTCTGGCCGTGCTCCCTGATCTTATGTGAGCCCATTTCTACCCCAGATGCAAATGTCGACATGGCATTGGTGAGTAGTCGCCGTGCTTGCACTTAATATTACTTTCTTACCTGGTCGTTAGATTGAGTTGAAAGCGGAAGACCTCTACGATAAAGAAAAGGTCGACCTCGAGACCATCGTTATTGAGGATGTCTTCAAGCTCCTTCAATGTAGCGAGGATGGTCTCAATGATGAAGAGGCACAGCGTCGTATCGAACTCTTCGGTCCCAACAAGCTTGAGCAGGAAGAACAAAATGCGTTCTTACAGGCATGTTATGCTGCACACTCCTGCAGCGCTTCCATTTACCTCTTCCATAGTTCTTGAGTTTCATGTGGAATCCCTTATCCTGGGTCATGGAGGGAGCTGCACTTGTTGCCATTGTATTATCAAACGGTAATGATCAACCACCAGACTGGGAGGATTTCATCGGTATCGTTCTTCTCCTTTTCATCAACTCCGCCATCGGTTTCTACGAAGAGCGTAACGCTGGTAATGCCGTCAAGGCACTTATGGATTCCCTCGCTCCCAAAGCAAAAGTCAGACGTAACGGCTCCTGGTTGGAAATCGAATCTTCAGGACTCGTTCCCGGTGATATGATCTCTTTCAAGATCGGTGACATTGTTCCCGCAGACTGTCGTTTGACGGAAGCCATCAACGTCTCCATCGACCAGGCTGCCCTTACGGGCGAGTCTCTTCCTCAGAGCAAGAAGTTGGGTGATCAGTGCTTCTCGTACGTCATCTTTGGTTTACTGCAGTGCTTGGCATTAAACTCTACAATCTACTCCCAGGGGTTCGACGTGTAAGCAGGGTGAGGCGGAAGGTGTCGTAATTTCCACTGGCGCCAACACTTTCTTCGGACGGGCTGCTTCTCTCGTGGGCCAAGACGATGACACTACGGGTCATTTGCAGAAGATTCTTGCCCAGATTGGCTCGTTCTGCTTGGTATCGATCGGCATCTTTGTGATCGCAGAGATTCTCGTACTCTATGCGGGCTTCCGCTACAGCTACCGTCGTGGTCTCAACAATATATTGGTGCTCTTGATCGGTGGTATCCCCATTGCCATGCCAACTGTCTTATCCGTCACTCTTGCTGTGGGTGCCCAACAATTGGCTAAGCACAAAGCCATTGTTACCCGTATCACCGCCATCGAAGAGTTGGCCGGTGTTACCATCCTTTGCTCCGACAAGACGGGTACGTTGACCACCAACAAACTTACCATCGATAGGGCCACCATTCGCACATACGGCCCCTTCTCTGCCGATGATGTCATGCTCCTTGCTGCCTACGCTTCTCGTACCGAGAACCAGGATGCCATTGATTCAGCTGTTGTTCAGGCTCTCGGTGATGTTTCACGTGCTCGTGCTGGAATTAAACTCCTCGACTTCAAGCCCTTCAACCCCGTTGACAAACGCACGGAGATCACTTACCGTGAGGAGTCGTCCGGCATGTTGAAGCGCGTTACCAAGGGTATGACTGGTATCATCATCGAACTTTGCTCGCGCAACAAGACCGAGGAGCTTGAGAATAGACTTGAAGCTGATGTCGAGGAATTCGCTACGCGTGGTCTTCGTGCCCTCGCTGTTGCATACGAGGAGCTCGACGGCCAAGACCCAGAAGGTGAAGGTAACGGTCTCGAGCTCATTGGCCTTCTTGCCATCTTCGATCCCCCTCGTGAAGACACCAAGCAGACCATCGATGATGCTCTTGCTCTCGGCGTGAAGGTGAAGATGGTTACCGGTGACCAGCTTGCAATTGCGAAGGAGACTGGTCGTCGTCTTGGTCTCGGTGACCACATGTATCCCGCCAAGGTTCTCAAGGACGGCCCCGCTCCTGGTGGCAAACACCTGTCACTTGATGAGATGATTTTGGATGCCGATGGTTTCGCTGGTGTGTTCCCTGAGCACAAATATGAGATCGTCAAGCGTCTCCAGGGTCTTGGCCACCTGTGTGCCATGACTGGTGATGGTGCCAACGACGCTCCCGCTCTTTCCCGTGCCAATGTTGGTATTGCTGTTGAGGGTGCCACAGACGCTGCTCGTGGTGCTGCTGATATTGTGCTGACCGAACCCGGTCTTTCCACCATCGTCCACGCTATTCGCGGTTCGCGTGTCATCTTCCAACGTATGCGCAACTACTCCATATACGCTTGCGCTGTCACCATTCGTATTGTCGTATGCTTCGCGATCCTTGCCTTCGCATTCAAGTTCGACTTCCCTCCCTTCATGGTCCTGATCATTGCCCTGCTGAACGACGGTACTATCATGACACTCTCAGTTGACCGTGTTTTGCCCTCAATGACACCTGATTCTTGGGACCTCGCTGAGATCTTCGCGTATGCCGTCGCTTATGGTATCTATTTGACTGCCTCGACGTAAGTAATACTTTTTTTCACATCGGTGTCGAACTAAATGATATCCTGTAGTGTGGCTCTGGTCACCATCATCCTGGAGACTACGTTCTTCTATGACAAATTCGGTGTCACCTTCAATGGGAATCCATCTCCTTCTGGTTCCAATGATTATCAGCTCCACATGATCGTCTACCTCCAAGTTGCTATCATCTCGCAAGCGTTGATCTTCGTCACCCGTTCGCACGGTTTCTTCTTCATGGAGCGCCCTTCTGTTGCTCTCTTCGGAGCATTCTGCGTTGCGCAGCTCGTGTCTTCGATTATCGCCGCCTACGCCAATTTCGGCTTCACGCAGATCCAGGCGATTTCAGGTGGATGGATTGGTATTGTGTGGGTTTGGGTACGTATATCTGTCGAGCCTTTTTCTGTGCCTTTGCTCACTCATGAATCCCTAGAACATCGTTTGGTTTGCCCCTCTCGACTGGATCAAATTCGCAATGAAGGCCACTGTTATCAAGAAGCTTCGCCAACGCCACGAGGCGGCACAAGCGGCACAGGCCATCACTGGTGTCCCCATCACTCGCACCCAATCTCGCGCTGCTTCGATCCACGAGTCGTTATACTCGAACCGTGTGTCGTTCATCCGCCGTGCTGCTCGCAAAGTCGGCTTCGGATCCAAGATTACGATGAAGCCCGAGGAGCTTCAACGCTTCAGCAGTATTCAAGCACAACGTACGGGTGCGACACTCGCTCGCAATCCCAGTCGCACCGCTGCTGCATAGACTTTGTGAGTTGTAGAAAGGGAACGAGTGTTTCGAGATCAGCCGCAGCAAAGCAAAACGCATGGAACGATGTCACCTGTAATCTAATAGATATTATCAAGGCCCGCCGTCTCGCATGTGGTGTCATCCCTCTCTTTGCCTATTCCTACTCATTTCATGTCACCATCACGTACATATATACGCATGGCATTGGATCTGGATACCTCGTGCCTGTTTCGTCGGTTGCTCTTGGTTTGATTTTCTGTGGTTCAGGCCATCTGACGTGTTTACTCTTTCCGACTTTCGACACCCACACTCTTTTTTTGCCGTTCTTCTCCATAACTAATGATTGATCGCTCAAGCAGTAGTGGGCCATTTAATAGTGCCACTCATGTATAGATTCGTGCGTTTTGATGTTATGATCCATGAAATGCCCGCACAGTACATATGTATTTCGTAATTACAATTTAAAGACAGATGTCGCTTCATCGCAGGCAAAGGGCTGAGCAGACCAATGGGATCCATCAATATCAAGGTCGATATATCTATGGTCTGTCAGAAACATGATCGAAAAATTGATGTGGATACGCTTCGCTGTCGGTTATGTGTCGGACGGGAGACCATCAAATCTAGCTGGCTCCTTCGGGTTTCAAGGCATCCGAGTCGGTTTCTGGTCGTACAGGAAACCGAAACGTATCTTACTACTTATTCATGTGTCAGATGATTGGAATCCCTAGGTGAGGAGAACGTTAACGTCCGTGCCGATGCGAGCGACGAACCCTGAATCAAACGCCCGCCGTCGCATCAGCCGCCGCGTCTGGCAAGATGCGCACAATTAAATCTGGGACGGAGACATTTGAACGGAGACGCAATTTAATCTCGTCCCTGCCAGCCAACATCATGCAGGAAGATACGACACTGGGAGACAAAATTGTGGAAAGAACACGCATGCATGTCACTGTCATACGCCACTCATTGGTGTGAGCACATGTTGCCGCGGTCATCCCTGGAAATACGGCAGGCCAACGAATAAGCATAGTCTGGGAATGATTCGGATAGTTCGGTTGTCCGTTTGAAAGTGTGGGCAGCCGCGACGAAAAGGCTAGAGGAAGTATGATTCCGAATAGTACCCCGTGGTTGGCACGAGGACTCACATTTCGTGGGACTTGAAGCTTTTTGAAGTCACTGCTGACAACGCAGGGTACCTGATACTCGCTTCTGCTTGCCCATCCGGGGCTAGCGCTGACCGTGGTTGTTCGGTCGAATGTATGACAGATAGCGTCACGGATCCCCATGATTCAAGGATAGCTCGGAACCCGGCACCGTACCAGTGGTTACGCAAGTCAATTTACTTCCTGGGACGGAAGGTGAAAGCATGGGCAGTGTCGTGAGGCTCGGTCTAAGGGTCTTCCACATCGCGGGCACAAGGGTGTTCAACGCTACGGACTCCACTGCTCTCAATGTCATCTTAGCCGTTGATGAATCGTGGAAAAGAAGTTCTGGTGCCGGCGGTGCCGCAGGGTCCTGCTTTCCTAGGGCTGTCAGTGAAAGGCTTTGTCCATCATGATGGGCCCATATCGACATCTAGGCCTTTCATAGTATCTCAATCGGACGTGTGGGAGATACCAAACGTTGACTAGGACTTCTCATAGCTATCGTGATAGTGCATATCGTAGGTTCCGCGATCATTCACACATCTATTTTCAAATGTTTTTGACCATCAGCTGGGTGTTTCTAGTCGAAACATGCGAGTCAACACTGGAATCGACAACTACTTATTCTTCGGCCGTATACTATATGGATTTCAAACCGGATAACAACAGCCGTGGACAAGGACGTGGACGACCAGTCAGTGTCGGTGTCATCGCGAAGAGCCGATGCAAAATTATCTGAAGTTGCAGTGACCAGCTGACCACTGGTCGGCTTGTGAAGAGTCGGGACCTGCCTGCGAAGGATCAGGTTACGAGCAACTGATATGCGAATCCGAGAGGCTATCTTGGGAAGGCCTATTCGTCGACAATCCAACCTTTGATCTTTGTATCTGTGTCTAGACTCTAAATCGCAAATATGTTGTCCTTCTCAAACCAATCAAGCTCAGCTACGAATCCGATGGTGTGGTTACTCGCCAAATTCATGATAGCAGCTAGGCAACGCGTGGCTTGGGTTGTTATCGATGCCACTGAAATTAAAGCAGATTGCCGCTTCATTTCCGTTGTCTGAGGCAATCTTTTTGGCATCAGAGTGATACTGTGATCTTATAACGGATGTCTCGTCATTCGGAACTATGCATCGATCCTAATAGCGGCATCCTCGCAAACGCAATTATCGCGTATGCACAAGCCTGTGCATACCGTGTAGAAGGGCTGGTCGAGATGCCGCCATTCTGGCTACCATGCCCTCGGATATTTCCCCAGAGGAAGATTCCTGGACCCAAAAGGAGTTGAAGTTCCTCTCCCTTGGTTTCGATATTGGCTGTACAGTGTATCAGTGTAGACTCTACTATTGGTTAAAATATTGACAAGAACATCCAGAAGCCCCGTCATATCCAACTTCAAGCCGGAGTTCTTGTCAGATTACTGTGGTCATGCTGCGGTTCGCACCAGGGTTGCAGCACAGTGCTGTCTCCCTCGCTTGACGCACTTGCCTGTCGAATTCATTGCCTTGGCACCATGGATAGGTTGGATTACCAAGACGTCGTTCGTGCGCTGGACGGACAGTATCGATGTCGCCGCGAGTCACCTCCCACGAATTACTACGCTGAGCGCTCGCGGCTTCGTCACGCAAGCTCTTATAGGAAACTTAAAAAGCCAAGTACTACTATACTTGTTGCAGACCCGGAGTACTGGTAACTAAGCTATCACCTGGACGCGGCATCCCCGTTTGACTTTATGTGTCGTCTTTAAGTACTTCGAACTGCTGCTATATCCCGGTCATCAACTAGCAATATCAAAGCTATGTCACGATCTCGGGTCAGTCCTGGCGTGGCCTACCTCACTCGTGGTTTGCTTTCTGTCATTTTCCCGACCGCTTCTTCCGTTATTATTGTAGGACGTCTGGCCTGTCTGCAAGGCTTTTCAGTCTCCCCATGGCTTTTGTCGGCGATGACTTTGGGTGCAGTGCCTCTGGGGTTTGCAGCTTATGTTTTCGTGGATGAGATATCGCAGCGACGAAAGGCCACTCGACTCGGTGCCAGACTTGTTCCTCGTATCCAGGGCAAATGGCCTGGAAATCTGGACAAGTTAGTGAACGTAATCCTGACGCTTGAGGTCGAATACCTTGGTACAGTTTCTGTTCCATGCATTCATGTTCGTGCTTGACTTTTGTCTAGGACAACCTGTGCTGGACGAGATGAGAGAACTCCGGGCCGACTTTGAATTATCGGTGCTTATGGGAGGACTACATTGTCACCACGGAGCCCCAACACGTCAAGGTAAGCTCCGATTTATATCTAATAACGATACAACCAAGCTCCATACAGACAATTCTTGTAACTGATTTTCATAACTACGTCAAAGGTATGCCCAAATGCTCTCTATTCACATGTGATGACTTATGTCTCGATGCAGGTGCAAAGTTCAGAGAAGCAGCTGATTCCATCCTTGGAACGGGGGTATTCAACTCGGATGGTAAGCGTGAATCAGAGAGCCTTTTATGTTGCGACTTATGGATCGATTGAGGTGAAACATGGAAGTAAGCCATACATCTGAAGATCGTTCCTGATAGGAAACCTTAGGCGTGCTTTTAGGCTTCACCGAACCATGACACGACCTTTCTTCACTCATGATCGGATAAGTCACTTTGAGATCTTTGACCGTCATGCGAATCGTGCTATCGCCTTGGCGAAGGACCGTTTCAGGATGGACTTGGCAATTGATTTCCAAGTAGGACTTCAAGTCGGCATTTTGATATCTTTTGTTGAAAAACTACCGCAGGATCTCATCTCGCGATTTACACTCGACTCTGCATCGGAGTTCCTGTTTGGAGATTGCATTGATTCACTTTCCGTCGAACTTCCTTTCCCCGATAACACGCTACAATCCACAAATAGCAAGCCTCGTCCAGGAGACAATGCTGCAGCCTTCACAAATGCCTTCTCTCAAGCTCAGCACGCAATCAGTCGTCGTGTCATTATTGGGGCGGCCTGGCCGATGACTGAGATTCTTGCCGACAGCACCGCGCAACATATGAAAGTGGTCGACAAATTTTTAGATCCGATCCTCGAAGCCGCTCTGAGGAGGCATAGCACGGCTGCCAAATCAGATGCAGATGAAACTGCGGAAGACCAAACCTTTTTGGACCATCTAGTGAAGCTGACTTCAGGTGAGATGGCACGTTACCTGGGAATTTCTGTTGTTGAAATATTCTTTTCAGACTTCAAAATCGTCAAAGATGAGACGTTGAACATATTACTGGCAGGAAGAGATACAGTGAGCCTGCAATTACCTTTCGAGTTGTCTTGATTGGTGACGAACAATATTAGACGGCCTCGACATTGACTTCGGCTATTTATTTACTTGCGATGCATCCAGAGATTCTCTCTCGACTCAGGGAGGAAATCATATCGAAGGTTGGGCCGACTCGCATGCCCACATATGGGGATATCAAAGAGATGAAGTACATCCAGGCCGTTCTCAATGGTGCATATCTTTGTTTCCTGTCGGACGTGGGGATGTCACTCATCTGTATTAGAAACGATGCGCCTTTTCCCTGCTGTGTGAGTGATTGAGTTTGATTTCAGACGTCGTCTTACCATAAATGCCTAGCCCCTTTAATGTGAGGTATGTTCCCGGGCTACTTCAAAGATACTAGACTTGAGCTACGACCTTTCAGGGAAGCCGTACATGACACCACATTGACATCCCCCGAACCTGGGAAGAAGCCACTGTTTGTTCCAGGAGGAGTCGTGTACGTGTTTGATTTGATCGTTTAGATTCATCGTATGACTGCTTGAATGATTTCAGGGTCATCTATTCAGTGTTCCTTATGCACAGGAGAACAGATCTATGGGGACCAGATGGTAAGGCGCTTGACTAGATATAACTCACTGATTCAATTGGACTCCGTGTTCCAGCGTTGGAGTTTGATCCGGATAGATGGCTCGACGAGCGTATGCAGAAATATGTGCTTCGTAATCCCTATATCTTCCTTCCATTTAACGCGGGACCGAGGATTTGCTTGGGGCAAAATGTACGTCGTTCGTGGAGTTATTCATTACCTCCACCCGTCTCATGCCCTGTCTCGCACCTTAGTTTGCCTACAACCAAATGTCGTTCATGCTTATTCGTTTGCTGCAAAACTTTTCCGCAATTGCATTGTCCCCCGAGCCTGCAATGTGCCCACCTGCGTGGTGGGCTGAGAAAGACGGTCGACAGGCCATTGAGCGATTCAAGCCGAGACACCACTTGACACTTTATGCCCATGTGAGTCCCTCTGATATGCTTTCCAGCCACCTAATTGGGTTCTCCTCACAGGGTGGTATGTGGGTCAAGATGGAAGCTGTAGATGACGCCGAAGTCATACAGTGACTAAATATGACTTTCTTGCTATATACAGGCACATCGACATGCCATATCACCAGTATTTTTTCTTGCAAGTTTATAGAATGGCCTATAAGTGTAAAGCTTCCACATAGATAGATTTTTTATTAAACACAATTGATATATCAGCAGTCTTGTAAAGAACGAAAAGTAATGATTTGGACGCATTTCAAAGAATGACGCGCTGTTCTAAACAGACCCTACAAGTAACACCCTATCATCCCAAACAACGAACGTTTCCATCGAATTCCGAGAATATATATAAATATTCGCTGTATGAGCGTCAGATTAATAAATGATTGTTTTAGTTGGAGGTCGCAGAGGTAGACGAAGTGGTTGCGAAGCCGACACGGTGTTCAGTGGTGTCGAAGACAGAGTAGAAGCGTTGACTGTAGGGCAGGTGATCAGCTTTATACCAGACAAGGTCTTTGAATACATACAGGAATGAGTAACCGTTGATGAAGTCGAGACCACTACCAGAGTTGCTACCAATATCATTAATGACAAGGTAGATGTTATTGCTGCTACCACCGATGTCGGTGTTAAGGGAACGGGGCCAGATTTGGCCATTGGCGGTGAGGCCATAGTTAACACCACCGATGTTGAAGTTCAGGGTTTGCAGGTTTGCATACTGCGCAGAGGTGATCATCAAGAGGCCGGTGTTGTTATCCACCGTAGCACCAGTAGCAGATTGGTACTTTTGGAATGCATCTAGTATTCTCCAGTCAGTTAGGGCGACCTGTTTATAACTAATTTGACATACCAGTAGCGATGAGAATGAGGGTGGTGCCAGTGTCGACAATACCAGCAGTCGCGGACAAAATGGTGGAGGTACCGTAGGTGATCGATTGATCGATGCCCCAGTAACTGCTAGCAGGCGACGTGGTTGTGAGAGGGACGTAATTTACTGAGCTCGTCGTCTTTGAGCTGTCGGAGCCACCAAAGGTGAGCTCGCCAGCGCTGCCACCAGGAGCAAAGTAGACTCCGAGTGCTTCGGTGCCAATGGTACCCTTGCTGTAAAGATTGTCGGTGACAGTGGGGACTGAATCAACATTGGAAACGGTGCCCTGCGTCAGGTCAGCCGGTCCGACACCAAGAATTCCATCGAAGTTGGTGAAGCCTGTTGAGGTCTTTGCGGCACCGATAGATTGTCCGGTAATAACTAAACCAGAACTGAGAGTAACTGTGTCCAAGTACTCCTCTCCTGAAAAGCTGCCGGAACCATAATTGACGGACTAAAGAGTTGTTATGAGCAACTTTTTTTTAGCAAAAGGCGTGAAAAGACGTACAACAGAGTTGCCAGTATCTACACTAGTGCTGGTGGTTTTGTATGGGGTATTTGCACCCACCCAGGTGTTGGAGCTGCCCGTATCAATAAGGAGCGTGTCTGAAATTGATTTAGTCGAAGATATCTGGGGCCACCCGACAACAAGTCTTACACTGATTTGCAGGGCTGCCGACACCAACTTGGGCAGTGTAAACAGTGGCAGCATTAGTGATGCTGAACGAGGAGCTGCCAGCGCGCTTGTTCGCGTGACCAAATTGCTGCATCGCCTGGGCACGAGCCCTGTCAGCGGCAGCGATATTGAGAGTATCAACCCTAGCGTTCACCCTAGCGGTGAAGCCGAGGGTTGACGAAGATTCACGGCGCAGGGGGGACGCGTCCACAACGGACAGCGCAATAAGAACAGTAGAAAGGAGAGTCTTGGAAGGGAACATCTCGAAGATTTGAAGGTATTGGGTGAGGAATGAGATCAGCTGAAAGTGAGGCTTCAATCATGAATGCAAAGACTTTATATATGTCGTGGCCTCCACCTTAACCATGCGATACCCATAGCATCGAGTCGTGTAAGACTCGGAACGTGCTGTATTTTCGTCCTATCCTAGGGGGTTACGAGATGTCGATAAGAGCTTGCCTGCAAAAATCCCTCTTCCAAAATCAATATTGCTGCATGCCGTCGTCACAATAAAGTGATTCATTGCTATAGAAATTAGAGAGCCCAGAGTTCCATTTTGATAACTGATCAGCAATAGCATATGATTGACCGGACTGTGAGCATGGCAGTATTCCAGATCGCCATCATGATCAATAACGTTGCCTACCACGTTCCATAATTAGTGCAAAGAACATAGTGTTTCGCCTATCAGACAGAGTTGGTAGATGACCCTGACATTGTCCCCCGTTAACACGGCAAACCTTCCCGGAATGTGCATGAGGGCTATACATTTTCAGACTTGTTGTAATTAATAATAGCAGTGCAACTGAAAACACACCATGAAGAACCACACACATAGCCAGCCAGTACCGCCCCAGGTAACGAGAAATCTTCATGCTATGATCTCAAGTATTGCGGCTTGGAGACCTAACGTGACACGCACGTTATGTCTGGCCGTTACCAGGCCCGATTATGTTCATACAGCGACGTCACTTATGCGATAATCGAGGGCTGCCCACGCACTGCGGGTCAGAATCTGTTGAGTACTCAACGTTTTGGACGAGGCCGCCTGGACACTGGCTGGCAACGCATTGTTACGAATGATTTTTGTTGGTGGTAAGAAACTTTATGAAACTCCTGTGGTGGCATCATCAAGCCCGTTGACAAGCCAAGCTAGTGATCCTGAGTAAAATTTATGATGAACTGCTAAGGCTACTGAGTACTTACCGAGTACTGAATAGGTGAAAAGCAATGCATTTGAAAATTGTAACTCAGAAGCGCCCAACAATTGTCTATGGATTATGGTTTGATTACAGTAGATATGATCATCGACTCAACACGACAACCATCATGCACGTGACGTTCGGGGTGCACACGGGAGAACTGAGCCCACTCATCAATTTGACCACGATATGCATTGCAAAGCATCCTCATGACTTACTCGTAATTAATACACTTTCCATGCGGCGCAACTTTGTCGGGCACCTGGAGCCTTTTGATCTAGAACGCAATTCCAAAAATTCACCGACCTGCTCCGATCGCAGGCTTTGCATCCTTGTGCTCGAAATGATGCTTTTAATAGCGGGCGGATCTACCAGGGGCCGTAAGCATCATCGGAAGATCTTCGAGTACAAGGTGGTTAGGCGATATGGGATCAAAGCACTTGCTGTAGAAGTCCAGTGCACTCGGAATCTCTTTCTCACGCAGCTCTCTGATTGGTACGCTGGATTATTACATTGCAATATTTTCATACTACGACATCAGTTTTATCCCGTGCTGAATTCATACCAGCAGCAGATTAATAGGTTGGGCCGCTAAGTAAGCCCTGCGTGTGCGTCATTCGCTAGCAGTGCCCACAGTGAGTCATTTGAGCCATCATCAATATTATCATCAAACCACCCCGGCTGCGCCTGTAAACTATGGAACAACTTCGATTGCCGTCGTTACGAACCAAGCGAGTTATGATAGGTCTGCGCTTTGGGAGGCAGTTCTCTGGAAGATCGCTCTCGGTCTTCCGTATCTAGCAGTACTTGCCTCGGCGGCCCATTGTCGAAAATACACCATGTGCGTATCCGGTGTCAGTGCCTCAATCATGTGGCACCCTCTCTTGATATTCACGCTGTCCATATGAAGTCCCATCCACTTCAAAGCGCCATGATCTTGAATACCCCATTTGAATGTCGGTTATCATATAGATATGTCGCCGACTCATCAGCCCTGAGCGTCCACATGTAGAGGGACTTCGTGCGACCATCGCATTGCCGCAATCAACAAGATGGTGGACTAAATTCACTTCGGTTCTCCTTTGCCATATCTTGCCACTCCTGTTGTATTCGCGTTGCTGAGTTTGCGACCTCCATAGGGTGCTCAAGACAACAGATATCTTCTTATTCGCAACCAATAAAGCTCGCTATGTGGCTGTACGGCGACCTAGTAAAGACAAAGAAGACCATATGGAAGGGCCCAGTCTTCCTCAAATGTGTATCGCCATCTGTACCCATGCTGACCAGCAAGAAAGGATATCCAACCTGATAGTACGAATGTCCCTCAAGCAAGCCGACCTGTCATATCCAAGCTGATAGGTAGTCATGTGGGTGGTGAGCTGAAGGACTACATTGACGAGGGTGTCAAGACTGTCGTTGATGTCATAGTTGTCGGAAGGGATGACTTACCGACCGAGGTAAAATTGGTGGCCGCAAATGAAGATGCATAGGATATAAAGCTGGAGCGGTCGTGCGGCCATGGCGAGCCCGGAATAATCGGCTCCTTGTGACACAATCTTTTTGACAACTGTGATGTTGGTTGTATTTGGACCGTCCTTGAAGTCAGGAAAAGACATGTTTTCGTCAGTGGGACCCGCGCATTCGTCCATTTGGCATTGACATCACCTGACAAAACTGCAATCGTTTGTATCCCGTCATTTCTGCCGCTGCACCCTCAATCGTGCAAAATATACTTTGCAGTGAAATCTCCAGGCATGACCGATGCGACCAGGTTGATCGAGCGCATGTTTACCAGTCGTGGGTTTCATCGAATGTATCTCATACATTCAGCCAGAATCAGTGCTTGCTCTGACGTTTCGACTGTTTTCATGATAGTGTGGTCATGAAATTCTGTGTGGATCAGCGCTGGGACTAGAGGAGATGACTCAGACTCGAAACTACTAAAACTACGAAGCGCCCGAGTTAAGCGCTGAGTTTGAACATTGACGTTATAAGCCAGGCGGACTTCAAACACTTCTTTTCCTCAACCAGCTCGAAGGCCACGAATGCTCATCACGTACAGGTTGCTTCATGCATCCACATTTCTGAGCGGGCTAAGGTCTGAGTATTTTAATCCCCCCCTCGATCGGCTCTAGCAGAGCCCGGCTGTAATCAGCTGCGCGACGTACCAGAAAAGCAGCTTCATTTTCACATCCCCAAGATCCTGTCACGGCAGAGGAGGGCGAGAATGAGAGGCTTTGAAAGCGTTGCGGGGATCGGGCAAACTTGTGTCCATCGTGTAGCAGTCCTATCGCGCGTGCGCCTGTCACAATGGCGCTCAGGGACGTAGAGAAATCTGACCGTGATACTCGAAGTCTCCGGGCCTTTGCTGCGGTACATTCCTTGCATCTAAATCACTAGATGTCATGTACATTCGTTGCCCTCAGGAATCAACCTGAGTTTTGGTGGTACATCTCTTACATCTAAATCACTAGGTGTCATGTACATTCGTCGCCCTCAGGAATCACCCTGGGTTTTGGTGGTACATGCAGACTGCAGTCGAGGTATCCTCCCACGGTGCCTACCCTACCAATGAGCGTCTCCGCTCAGCTTCGTGAATATCCGCTTGCGGCTGGAGGTGACTACATTACCATGTCGTTACTCTCCTTGCGTATGAGGGATATATGCGATGACACTCGTTTGTCCTTGAGTTCACTTCGTGGCTCGCGTATCCTTCGTGGATCGTGAAACTCGATTCAGACTACTCTTGGGCTGGTTCTTACAATTTTTCTCAACTGCTTGAACTCCTTTGCGGAGTGTCATCCCCGATGAGTCCATGGTCTCTGTTTGCATCCCACCTGGTCGAAAGGAACGTAGTCGAAGGATGTATCTGGTATGCAACGTTCCATCTTATATTTATATGTTCATAGCAATCACTTTGTCACCTATTTATATGCATGATCATTCTAATCCATCAGAGCTTACTGTATATCTCACTAAGCGCTGAATAATCCAGTGAGATTGCGACATCCTGAGACACTAGCTGAGCGCCAGTTGGTATATATAGCATGGAGGACACGAAAGTGTTTCCTTACACACTCCCTCAATATGCAGCCTCCAGCAAACAAGCCTGCACCCGCCATCCCATATTTTACCCCTGCGCAGGTTCCTGCTGCAGGCACAGCATTGACCCCCAGCCTGATGGAAAGTCCTATACCAAAGTTGTTCCAGCCTATCAAGATAAGAGGGACGACATTCCACAACCGTATCTTCGTGAGTTCATCATATTGATCGATGCGTTCCCCTGACGTCTCATCCCAATCTCGTGTAGCTATCTCCACTGTGTCAATATTCTGCAGACGATGGTCATCTCACGTCCTGGCATATGGCGCACCGTACGTCTATGAATCTCGAGCACGATCGAAATACTCATGGTATCCAGTGGGTGGCATCTTCACCCGAGGTCCTGGTCTTACTATAATCGAAGCCACAGCGGTCGTCCCAGAGGGTCGCATCAGCCCTGATGACTCAGGCCTCTGGAAAGATAGCCAAATCGAGCCCCTTCGTAAGATAGTCGAGTTTGCCCATTCCCAAAACCAAAAGGTTGGCATTCAGCTTTGCCACGCCGGCAGGAAAGCATCCACCGTTGTGCCGTGGTTGCATTCGGGTATGGCAGCGGCTGAGAGCGTAGGCGGATGGCCAGACGATGTATGGGGGCCCTCCGCGGTTCCTTTCAATGACACCTTCCCAGTGCCTAAGGAGCTATCCCAGGCGCAGATCAAGGCGCTCGTCGTCGCATATGTAGAAGCTGCGAAGAGAGCATTGAAAGCTGGCATTGACGTCATTGAAATTCACAACGCACATGGCTATTTGCTGTGCGCTTTCTTGAGCCCCACCAGCAACACGCGCACAGACGAATACGGCGGAAGCTTCGAGAACCGCATTCGTTTGACTCTCGAGATCGTGGATGCTATCCGTGGCGTCATTCCCGAAGACATGCCTCTCTTCCTGAGGTATTTTCGAGTTCATATGATGTTCTTACTTGATCTGAATCATGACTCGTACTTAGGATCTCTGCGACTGAATGGCTTGAAGAAGCACTTCCGAATGTACCCTCTTGGCGTGTCGAAGATACCGTCAAACTTGCTGGTATTCTTGCCGAGCATGGCGTTGACTTCCTCGACGTCTCCAGTGGTGGTAACCACTCAAAAGCCATCATCAAAGGCGGCCCGGCATACCAAGCACCTTTCGCACATGCAGTCAAACAAGCTGTGGGGGATAAGCTTGTCGTCGGGACTGTCGGGTCGATTACCAATGGCAAGATCGCCCAAGGAGTACTTGATAAAGGTCAAGCCGATGTCGTCCTGGTTGGACGACAATTCCAAAAGAACCCGGCGACTGTTTGGGCGTGAGTGTATATTCATCGTGAACTAAGTTGTTAATACCTGATCTGATGATGTATTAATAGATTTGCGTCGGACGTTGGCGTCGCAATCAAGATTGCGAACCAGATTGGATGGGGCTTCGGAGGTCGAGGTGGAGGTCGGAAGAAGATCGACTGGTGATTGCTATGTATGTGATAAACCTTTCGCTTTTGGGTCACCGGATATGATGTTCGTCCTCGTTTGCTCGTTTGGTATTTGTCTTCGGAGTGGGATAGCCTCCTTGTCGTGCTGGTCAATTCTTTCAGGTATTCTTTAGCGTCGGACGTGTAACAGTACTCACTAAATGATCAATTCTTCAGTATCTAAATCTTTGTTGTTGTTTGAGTCGCACGTCGATTCTGAGACGTCTGACAATTGCAATGACTCGGAGTTTTGATAGAATATACACGGGGCGAACAAGAATGTCGCGTATATCCACTCGCAATTAGGGAGACATGATGACGAGATAAGTTGAAGCAAAGTCCATGCCCCACCACTCGAAGTTCCATCGAACCTTGTGCACACTGACGGAAAACTCGCAAGAGGAGGGTCTGGTTAGGAATTCGCTGTCGTGTCTACCTGTGAAGAAGGAACAACGGTCTTACCGTTGGCACGGCTATGCCAGTGCACGCACGATCAAGTATGGGTGGTAAATAAGTGCAACCATGTTGACATCGTCGACGCAGGTGTGGCGGTTTGTCATGATCTAATGAATCGCTGATGTGCTAACGCGATTGTTCTTCAGAATGTTTTGCAATATGAAATATGTGAGATGCTCAACGTTCAACCTCAATGAAACACGTGGATCCCGTTCCCAACTGCTCGCTGTGATGGCGGTGTCATGAATTGCCAGAGGGTCTTGAATATGAATAGGGACGCTCAAAGTTAGGTGCGCACTTCGCACACCGCACACCGCACACCGCACACGACCCCCTCGCAAATGCACCTCCACCCAAAATGGTAACCTTAGATAATCGTCGGACTTTGGACTAAACCTTGCGGCACGCAGCGCCGAACAGTAGTAACTAGTAGTCGTGAATTGTCTAAGGCAGCATTCCTAAACCTTACCCACAATTGTGACCCTTAGGCCTTAACCCTTGCCAATAGAGTACTTTGTTAGTATATTGTACATAAGTATTTTGATTATTTTAATCAATTCAAAGTCGTATTTCGAGTGATCACGTGATTCACGTGATATATTGATATATGATATATGGAAAAGCACAACATCCTACTGAACAATATACTGCGCAGAAAGGGTTAAAAACAGGCCTGTAAGGTCTTGGGATGACGAGGTTTGGAATTGGTTCAGGTAAGGTTTAGGATGCTGCCTTAGACAATTCACGACTACTATATCACGTGATCGCTCGAAATGCGGCTTTGAATTGATTAAATAATCAAAATACTTATGTACAACATGTGCACTAACAAAGTACTCTATTGGCAAGGTTACTCTATTGGCAAGGTTAATGGTCACGATGGGTAAGGTTTAGGAATGCTGCCTTGAACAATTCAAGACTAGTAACTAGTTACTACTGTTCAGCGCTGCGTGCCGCAAGGTTTAGTCCAAAGTCCGACGATTATCTAAGGTTACCATTTTGGGTGGAGGTGCATTTGCGAGGGGGTCGTGTGCGGTGTGCGAAGTGCGCACCTAACTTTGAGCGTCCCTAAATGTGAGTGCGCTCCGGGCCGTTCCTTGACATGGTGGTGTCTCACCACGAACTAGTACTGAATACTTGGTTGAAATTCGGGTGGGAGGTTTTTCCTGATGGTTTTTCAAGCATGATTGCGACCAAGCAACTAATAGCATAGGCGGGGATTTGAAAGGAATTGGCCTCGTGGCAGAGGTCGGCGAAATGTATTATGAGCGTTTTCGGCTCTTTCTCCCTGACTCACTCCAGTCGATGCATGCGGCCACCGTCCAGAATATCCAGTACGTCAATCAAACAGCTCTTGGGCTTTGGGGGAATGATGGTTGCCAACGTCATAGTACATACTAAGATACATTCAAACATGATGCATGATATGTCGAATTTTTAGTAGGAACAAACAACAAACATTGCCAACTTCAAGCTGTACTGCCGGCAATTGCCGCTTGGTAATTCCCACTGGCTGCCTAATGGCATCTGCCATTCTGCAATTCTGCCAACAACGCTATTAAGGCAATGCATGGCTTGGATTGCCATTTCATTTCCTCTGTCTGAGAGGAATTCTTACATCGAAGTAACCCTTTGGAGCCGGTGGCCCTATGGCGGACATGTCTTGTCATGAGCCATGCATCGATCCGAATGGCGGTATCCTTGCAAGGGTAACCTGAATTACCGCGCACGTGTAAGCCTGTGCATGTCATGTAGAAAGGCTAGTTGAGATACTGACATTAATATTCTGGAACATCTGGTTATCGTATCATCGGATATTTTCCTGGCAGAGGAAATTTCAAATTCCTCTTCCTTGACTTCGATGTGGTGCTGGTTGTGATTTGCCAGTGGAAATGTGGGTGTAGACTCTCCTATTGATTAGAATATTAACAGAAGCCCCGCACTGTCCGACTTCAAGCAAGTTCTGGTCAGATTACTGTCGTCGTGCTTCGGTTTGCATAAGGTTTGCAGCACAGTACTGTCTCCCTCGCTCGACGCTCTTGCATGTCGAATGCATCGTCTTGGCACCACAGATGAGTTGAATTACGAAGTTGTTTGTGCGTTGGACGGACGGCGTCGATGTCGCCACGAGTCACCTCCCACGAATTGCCACTGCTGAGCGCTTGCGGCTTTGCCACGCAAGCTCTTTATCTAACTTTTAAGAAGCGCAGTACTATACTCGTTGCAGACCCGGCGTTCTGGTAACTAACCTATCACCTGTGACACGGCACCTTGGCTTTAAGTACTTCGAACTGTCGGATCTCGGTCATCAACTAGCAATATCAAAGCCATGTCACGATCTCGGGTCAGTCCTGGCGTGGCCTACCTCACTCGTGGTTTGCTTTCTGTCATTTTTCCGACTGCTTCTTCCGTCATCATTGTAGGACGTCTGGCCTGTCTGCAAGGCTTTCCAGTCTCCCCATGGCTATTGTCGGTGGTGGTTTTGGGTGCAGCGCCTCTGGGGCTTGCAACTTATATTTTCGTGGATGTGATATCGCAGCGACGAAAGGCCACTCGACTCGATGCCAGACTCGTTCCTCGTATCCAGGGCAGATGGCCTGGAAATCTGGACAAGTTAGTGAACACGATCCAGAGGTTTAAGGTCGAATACCTTGGTATAGTTTCTGTCTCATGCATTCATGTTCGTGCTTGACTTTTGTCCAGGACAACCTGTGCTGGACGAGATGAAGGAACTCGGGCCGACTTTGAATTATCGGTGCTTATGGGAGGACTACATCGTGACCACGGAGCCCCAGCACGTAAAGGTAAGCTCCAATTTATATTCGAAGACGATGCAACCAAGCTCCAGGCAGACGATTCTCGCAACCGATTTTCATAACTACGTGAAAGGTATGCCCATACATGTTGTTTATTTACATGTGATGAATCATGACTCGATGCAGGTGCAAAGTTCAGAGAAGCAGCAGACTCCGTCCTTGGAACGGGTGTATTTAACTCGGATGGTAAAGTGTGAATTAGAGAGCCCTTTATGTTGCGACTGATGGATCGATTGGCTGTCCCACCAGGTGAAACATGGAAGTGAGCTGTGCATTTGAAGATCATTCCTAATAGGGAACCTTAGGCGTGCTTCTAGGTTTCACCGAACCATGACACGACCTTTCTTCAGCCATGATCGGATAAGCCACTTTGAGATATTTGACCGTCATGCGAATCGTGCTATCGCCTTGGCGAAGGACCGTTCCAGAATGGACATGGCAATCGACTTCCAAGTAGGACTTCAAGTCGGCATTTGACATCTTGTGTTGATGAAGTACTACAGGATCTCATCTCGAGATTTACACTCGACTCTGCATCGGAGTTCCTGTTTGGACATTGCACCGATTCACTTTCCGTCGAACTTCCTTTCCCCGATAACACGCTAGAATCCACAAATACCAAGGGTCGGGGAGACACTGCTGCAGCCTTCGCAGATGCTGTCTCTCAAGCTGAGCATGCAATCAGTCGTCGTGTTATTATTGGGGCGGTCTGGCCAATGACTGAGATTTTTGCTGACAGCACCGCACAACATATGAAAGTGGTCGACGAATTTTTAGATCCGATCCTCGAAGCCGCTCTGACGAGGCATAGCACGGCTGCTAAATTAGACGCAAATGAAATTACGGAAGACCAAACCTTTTTGGACCATCTGATAAAGCTGACGTCGGGTGAGATGGCACGTTACCTGGGAATTTCTGTTGTTGAAATATTCCTTTCAGACTTCAAAGTCATCAAAGATGAAACGTTGAACATATTACTGGCAGGAAGAGATACAGTGAGCTCGCAATATTTTTTGAGTCTCCCATGTTGATGATGAACAATATTAGACAGCCTCGACATTGACTTCGGCTATTTATTTACTTGCAATGCATCCAGAGATCCTCTCTCGACTTAGGGAGGAAATAATATCGAAGGTTGGGCTGACTCGCATGCCTACATATGGGGATATCAAAGAGATGAAGTACATCCAGGCCGTTCTCAATGGTGCATATATTTGTTTCCTGTCGGACGTAGGGATGTCACTCATCTGTTCTAGAAACGATGCGCCTTTTCCCTGCCCTGTAAGTGATTGAATATGATATCAGCCGAATTAGATCGTCTTACCATAAATTCCTAGCCCCTTTGATGTGAGGTATGTTCCCGGGCTACTTCAAAGATACTAGACTTGAGCTACGACCTTTCAGGGAAGCCGTACATGACACTACATGGACATCCCCCGAACCTGGGAAGAAGCCTCTGTTTGTTCCAGGGGGTGTCGTGTACGTGTTTCGTTTCATCGTTTAGATTGATCGTATGACTGCTTGAACGATTTCAGGGTCATATATTCAGTGTTCCTTATGCATAGGAGAACAGATCTATGGGGACCAGACGGTAAGGTGCTTGAACTTCGTCTACATATAAATTACTGATTCAATTGGACTTCGTGTTACAGCGTTGGAATTTGATCCGGATAGATGGCTCGACGAGCGCCTGCAGAAATATCTTACTAATCCCTTTATTTTCCTCCCATTTAACGCGGGACCGAGGATTTGCTTAGGGAAAAAAGTACGTGGAGTTATTCATTACCTCCACCCGTCTCATGCCCTGCTTCGTACCTTAGTTTGCTTACAACCAAATGTCGTTCATGCTTATTCGTTTGCTGCAAAATTTTTCTGCGATTGCATTATCCCCCGAGCCTGCAATGTGCCCACCTGCGTGGTGGGCTGAGAAAGACGGTCGACAGGCCATCGAGCGGTTCAAGCCGAGATTCCACGTGATGCTTTATGCTGAGGCAAGTCTCTCTCTGACATACTTTGCAGTCATCTAACTGGGTTCTTTCTCGCAGGGTGGTATGTGGGTCAAGATGGAAGCTGTAGATGACGTCGAAGTCATACAGTGACTAAATACGACTTTCTTTCTATATGCAGACACATCAAGCTTCACCATACTATAACCAGTATTTTTTTCTTGCAAGTGACCTATGAATGTAAAGTTTCCACGTGAACAAATTGTTTGTTCAAACAAAGTCGAGAAGTGATGATTTTGGGACACATTTCGATCTATGACGTGCTATTCTAAACAGATGCTCCGAGTCTCATGCATTCTCCTGAATATTACAACCACAACACTAATGGTCACCCTCGTACTTAAATAGGCATATCTACCTCCAGCATCGTCTGCTACTGATTGTCGACACGATGTCAGAGTAGTCGGGCTGGGCCGAGCGTAGCACAGAGTAGTGGAGCTGCTGAGTGAGCGGGACAACTGGTCGCGAATTGTCAAACTTGTTAAAAGGCGGTAATCCAATTTTATTGAACTAAAGATAGTTATGAAAAGCGTATGAGAGTGAACGTGATAAGAATCCAAATGTCTGAAACAGGATATCAGAGAAAAGGGAGAGTTGGGTGGGTGACAAAGAATGTGAATCTGGAGCAAGAATAAATGTGAACGAGTTTGAGCTCGCCGTCGAAGAGCTGAAGTGGAGGCAGGCGAAGAAGAAAAAGGCACCGTGCTAAAGTAAATGGAGACTTGAAATAGTGTGCTCGCTTAGGCCCAATACTAACTGGACTTGCGCTCCTGCCGAGCTTACAAATCGGAGTTGTCGATATCATTGGAGATGGAGTTTCTTAGGTGTGAGAACAGGGTCTTGGACATCTGGAAAACCTTCAGCAGCGAACTGTGAACTGAAGGAAATGTCATACCAGCCGCGATAGCTTTGATCAAAGCATCATCTCGCTTAAGAGCATTAATATTTCCCAAACCGAGGTCTGAAAAAACTTTAGCGGAGAACTGTGAGCTGGAGGAAATGACATACCATGGAGTGCAGCCTGTAGTGTCTTACCCACACCATAGCCAGCATCTTGTGCTACGCCCGCCAGATTACCCGAGGCAAGTTCACCACCAGCAACCTGAAGTGTGGAGCCGGCGTTACTTTCAGCATCAGGGACCAGCTGGCCAGTGCCCGAAGTAAAAGGGGCAGCGAAAGCAACGCCGCAAACAATAGCAGCACTAGTAGTGGAATGTAGGCCTAGTCAATTCTAGCTAGGATGTGATTGTCAATGTCAGCCGTCCTCTTTACGCGAACCCTGATGCCAACCTTTCTTGATCTGGCCACTACCGCGTCGGTTGAACCTTGGCATGGAAGACGTTCTACACTAGTATATTCATAGTTGGTTTACAGAGGGTCACGAATAACGTACATAGCTGATCTTTTCCATCTGAAATGCACTGTTGGTGGATCCACGAAGCCGAAGATAGTATGGTATGGTATGTAGAATTTCAAAGTGAAAGATTGAGCCAAATTCAGGAACGAGAGGCGCGCGGAATACGATATGATGGTCACAACGAGCATCACATCGAAGAAGGATAGCCCATGTGCATGATCCATGGGTCGATCGATTGCCATTCACGTTGAGCAAGGTCTCAGGCCATCGTAAGGTACCCCGCATCGAATGCAAAGGACGTAGAGGTCGGAAAGAGGGTAATGAGTTGCAGATAGACATCGATGTGATAGTGATGGATGTCGATGATGAAGTATAGCTCGTCGAGTGATTGTTCAATAAACGAAGTACCACCTACCACGAGATATTCCGCGAGAAACCCAGTCATAAAGAAGAGGGTATGAAGTTTCTATAAATAGCTCGTGGTGGATCAGGTCAAGTGTGAAGGCACATAAAGAGGAAAATGTGGAGCAGACGATGACGTGCAGGCGCGTAGCTGTGATCGTCATAGCGCTACTGGACGAGCCTAGGTGACGAAATGTTGGTGGAAATCGTTCATAGAAAGGATAGACAGACGATGGCCCCGGGCGACGCGCGTACTCGTTCCAAACGACATTCCATCCAATAACCGGCTCTTGCTCTGATGAACGTTTGCATCAATATTGTTTTGACGTGAGATGTTCGACTTTGTTCGTAAGCTCTGGCCGGCATTCGATACGCGGGATTCCGATGAAGCTCGAGTTGAGCGTGAGAGATTCTGCAGAAGACGACTTCGATGTGAAGCATATGATGGCCCACGAGATGGTGCATGGTAATATCTGTGAAGTGAGTGGGCCATGGTTATATAAGTGCCAGCGTGAATCTGATGGAGTGAGTGACGGGATGAACCAAATTAAGCATGGATGCATGAAAAACCAGACGATCCGATTTACTTATCAATAGGCTATATAAACCTGGCTCATGGCATTACAGTCTTTCAATCATGGATACATTCGCAGAACCATACACACGCGCAGGAGACGACATTTCACTTGATTCAGTTCGAGATCATGTTAGAACTCTCGAAGCACGACACAAAGCCAACGGTGTTCAATTATCAGGCCGCATCATTCATGTCTGCCATTATCTTCCTGTAACTTGCACGATCACTTCAACCACTACAAGAGATGGCATACTCAGTCCACCTCCTACACCTCCACGTATCCTTTCAGATGTACCACCAAGCCCATCCGATGAGGTTCCTCAAATCTCTCTTCCCACTCAACCTGAGCGTTGGAAACTCGCTCCACGCTACGGACACAGCGCAATGACGAGTGGCATTCGTAGTCTCAGCCTCACACACGAACAACTCATTCTTGGATGGACAGGCGACATTCTATCACCTGCAGGTCCACCCGATGGCAATGATGGTCATTCAATCCACTTTCACTCATCATCATAACACTAACCTCTCCATAGCTGACGTCAATCCCTCCACTGGTGAACGTATCCCTTCCGTTCGAGATCGTATTCCATCTTCTCGCATTTCTCAAGAGGACAAGGATGCACTCGACGTCGAGCTCGCTCATTATACCGACAAGAACGCACTCGAACCTGAAACCAGCAAACCAATTACTTATCTTCCGCTCTGGATGGAGGATAACGTCGCACACGGTCATTACGATGGTTATTGTAAACAAAGTCAGTCCATATCAGGAATACCTCTTCTTGATCTACCTCCATCGTCTACTTTTGGCCCTTCTCACTCGCTTTTCATACTCGATTCCTTCTTTGGTTCTTATCTTTCGTCTCTTCGGATGCACCGGCCTCGGAACTTTGATCGCATTTAATACTTACCCATCTCGTCCAATCACTTTCATTTTCTCCTTCGACCTCCCATCTTGCTTCTTATTACTACCGGCCCGGGGAACCTCAATCACCGTTGCTAACACCCACCCAGCTCTATGGCCCCTCTTCCATTACCTCCTCTGGCAGGACGTAGCAACAGAGCATGCCAGCGCTGATGCCAACTATGAATATTATGAGCAGGTGCGTTCTGTTGGTTCATCTAATCATCTCATCGCATTCAACACCACCAAAAGGCCAACCAAGCATTCGCAACCCGCCTCGCTAGCGTCCTCAAACCAGGCGACCTCGTCTGGGTCCATGACTACCATCTCCTTCTAGTCCCTCGCATGCTCAGAAATGCAATGCATTCTGGCGCTGTGAGCGGCGTGGGCGGGGAGAATGGCGGAGACGTGTGCGTCTTTCCTTACAAACGAGGAGGGCATCACTACTGACACACACCACAGCGTCATCGGTCTATTCGTACACACCCCTTTCCCTAGCTCAGAGGTGTTTAGGTGTTTACCGCGTACGTCTCTCCTCCCCCCCTCGAACAACTAACTAACTCTATCCAGGTCGCAAAGAAATTCTCGACGGAATGCTAGGCGCTAACCTCATCTGCTTCCAAACCTACAGCTACACCCGTCACTTCACCTCCACCTGCGTTCGCGTGTGCGGGTATGAAACTACTAGTAAGGGTGCTACGGCCACGTCTACTAGTGCATCCCGGGGTGCGAGCGTTGTTCCGCGCAGTGCCACTGGAACTGGGGTTGGAGCCACCCGTGGAGCGAGCCTCACGCGCCGTGGAACAAGCGCGAAAGGCGGAGCAGGCGTTGAAAAATATGTCGGTATTGATGTACAGGGACATGTAGCTGCTGTTACGCATTGTCCGGTGGGGGTTGATGCAGAGAGGGTTGCAAGGGATACGTAAGTTTTTTGTTTGGGTCTTTTTTATTGGAGGTACTGATGGGCACGCACGCATACACCCCAATTCGAACACTCATACATCGCCCAATTATAACGCATGCACGCAACCAGCCTCCGCCCAGGCGTCCAACCGAAACTCGACGCCCTCCGCGCGCTCTACGCAGACAAGAAGATCATCGTAGGAAGGGACAAGTTGGATGTCGTCAAGGGGGTCTTGCAAAAGGTGATTGTTCTTTCTCACATGGTTGTATCTTCGCTCATTGATTGGTTGTTTCTTGTACCATTGTCCGAACGTATAACATCAGCTCCGCGCGTTTGAGAAGCTCTTGCATGATTACCCAGAGTGGCAGCGCAAGGTCGTACTTATTCAGGTGTGTCCTGTCATTCGAATGCAACACACAGATATTAATGAATGGTAAACGCTGTTTGCAGGTGACGTCCCCTGCATTAACAGACTCCCCAAAGCTTGAGCGTCAAGTCTCGGAGCTCGTCGCGCATATCAATGGGGAGTATGGGAGTTTGGACTTTATACCCGTACACCACTAGTGCGTGCGCTTTTATCACAGCTTCACGTGTCTCATCTATCGCATTTACTTTCGCCCTTTCCTTCCACACATCACCTCTGTGATGACTCCAACAGCCACCAAACCCTCAGAAAGGACGAATTCTACGCGTTGCTGAGCGCTGCAGACCTCGGAGTAATCACGCCCCTCAGGGACGGGATGAACACGACCTCGATGGAGTTCGTGATCGCACAAGAGCGCACGAAGCGCTCGCCCCTCGTGTTGAGCGAGTTTATGGGTATCAGCCAGCACATGGCTGATGCACTTCAGGTGAACCCTTGGGATCTTGGGGTGCGTAGTATCTGCCGTCTTTGTGTGATGTGATTGACGGATGTGTGGTATGTAGGATGTAGCAGCTGCGATGAACCGCGGGTTGGTCATGTCGGAGGATGAGAAAGCTTCGAGGCACGCGGCGTTACACTCCGTCGTAACGACTCACACCTCGCACACGTGGGCTGCAGTCCTTGCCAAGATGCTGCTCTCGCAGATCAACGGACAGAACACTGCACGTCAAACGCCTTACATCCCTAGAGATAATCTCAAGGAGCTGTATGATAACGCCGGGAAGCGTTTGTTTTTGTTTGATTACGATGTGAGTGATAGATAGGGGATACGGGGCTCGTCGTCGTTGACTTTTGATGGATAGGGTACGCTCACGCCGATCGTCAAGATGCCGTCGATGGCGCTTCCTTCTCCTGATGCGCTGACAGCCCTCGCGAAACTTTCATCCGACCCTAACAACATCGTATATATCGTATCCGGCCGTGACCAAGCGTTCCTAGAGGAACACCTTGGCCATCTTCCGCGTCTCGGGATGAGTGCAGAGCACGGCGGATTTATCCGTTCGCCTGACAGTGCCGTGTGGATGAATTTCACTGCCAGTTTGGATATGAGCTGGATGGAGGAAGTAGCGGAGATTTTCAGGTATTATACGGAGCGCACGACTGGGAGTCATATCGAGATGAAGAAGAGCTCGATCACATGGCATTATCGGTCGACTGATCCCGAGTGGGGGTGCGTGTGTTTGTGTTTTTTTGTTGAGTGAAACTGATGAGTGGTGGGTTATAGACAGTTCCAATGCAGGCAATGCCAAGATTTATTGGAGAATAATGTGGTGCCCAAGAGGCCGATCGAAGTGCTCGTAGGTAAAAAGAATTTAGAAGTGAGGCCTATCGCCGTGAACAAGGTTTGTGCGCGTGGTCTTTGATATACGTGCAGACTGACAGTTCATGCAAGGGGGAGATCGTCAAGCGTATATTATACCAGAACCCTGGAGTCGAGTTCATCTTTTGTGCTGGTGACGACAAGGTCTGTTTCATCCCTCCCCATCTTCCTCACTCGCTCACCCTCCAGCAGACTGACGAAGACATGTTCCGCGCTTTACTCCTCTTCCCCCCTTCCTCCATCGGCAAAGCGACGATGGAGCCCCCGCTGTCTGTAATGCTCGTTGACAACACGAAGGAGCACAGCGACGTCGAGCTCGCGGTGTCTCCCGAAGGTGTGTTCACTACTGCCGTTGGACATAGCAGCAAGCGGACGCTTGCAAGTTGGCATGTGACGACGCCTGAGGAGGTGGTGGAGCATATGTTGTTTTTGGTTGGGGAGACGCCCCAGGGGGACGACTTGAGAGGGTATCTGTGAGCACGAGTCACGCTGCGCGGTATAGATTTTTTTCGTCTCGAGATTTGTGCAATATGTTTGAGAACACTTGATGTGCTTGTGCCCATAGATTTTCCATAGACCACCAATGATGACTGTTTTGAAGTGTCGTCGGAGTTCTTGATAATGTATCTCGGAGAAGCTCGCTGGCGGAACTGTCTTGTCTCGGCTTGTGTCGAGATTGAAATGCTTTCGAGTGAGAAGGATGAATGTATCTCGGTACAAGATAAGAAGGAAATGAAGCGCTAGTTTCTGTCTCTTGCTGAAGATCTCCGTGCATCCTGACATTCCTTGCTTACGCTGACATTCTTCGATGTACATCTGTGAGCAGCAAAATGTTTTACTCGTCAACGTCGATCCTCCTGTAGGTAGAGTTTTGTACACCTTCAATGATGCCAAGCATTTGAGTTTGGGCGCGCGCCAACCATGTATAGCTTAAAGTGCTGGGCGAGTCTCTTGAGCGGTAGAGCGAGGCGTGTTCTCCCTACGCAGTGTATGAAGACCATACTTGAAATAACTTGGGTGATGAATTTATAAAGCTTTGAAGTCGCAAAGACTCTTCGTATATGATGGTACCATACATGCGATCGATAAAGGACGCAATGCGGCATCAAGCGAGTCCTACAACAAGGACGACCGGCGGGATGAAAACCAAGATCAGCGACTTGTACCAAATGGAAGGAAATACCCCCAATATGAATGAAATCAATCTCCTGCTCGAGCGGCGCCTTCCTCTTCGTACCGTAGTTGAGTCCTGAGCGCTGAGCGCCCGTGCCGCCTTCGTATAATCCATGACACCACCATCCTCGAACATGTTCCGGTAGAAAGCTTCCACGAGGCGTTTTGCAACAGCGTCGTCGACCACCCAATGACGCTCTTGAACCCAGAAAACTACAGGCCAACTGCGAGGTAGATGACTTCGTCGGGCGTCTTCTCATCGCCGACAAGAAACGCGAACTCGGCGTCGAAATGTCTTTCTCTACGATATTAAGCAACGTGACAGGTCACAGGTGTCTCCCATGACGAAATGGAAATTGTAGGAATGCACGGGTCATGACAAGCGAGGTGCACCCAACCCAGGCGTTTTGCTGCAAAAGACTCACTCGGAGCCGATGTAAGAGCTTGAATAACACAATCCAAAATCTTCGGCAGCCTGATAAAGCTAACATAAGTGAGGTAGCGGCTTTTCCAGTGTGAAGGCCGGAACTGCTCTAAATTTGTCAACAAAAAGAAAATAGAGCAGCACTTACTTTGCGTTCCAGCCTCTCAGAGTACGGTAGCAATATCACGCAGATTACATAGCCATCCCTTGCCAGGTAATGCAAAACACAGTAGCGCCGTAAGCATCAAACTTCTTTTTGACAAGCGAAAATCATGGGTCTCTTGCTGATGGCTGCCTTCAACAAAGGTTACACAAACTAAACTTGTTTTATCTTAGTCGCCAATGTATTCGCAGATTTGATCCCTCGTAACATCACTAAATCAATATCCACCATGGCGGCCATTCACGTCACCGAAACTTCACCATTCTAATCTCCAAACCTTGCACGCGCACTCCGAACTTTGTCAATAACGCATCTTGCTTAGACTACTTTGATGCTTCACCATCTACTACTAACTACACTAGTACCAATGTATTCGAAATTCGTCACTGAAGTACCAAAGGATCACAAAGAGTCTCGCACCTCCGTATATAACTGTACTTTACTATGTAATTTCGTACAAAAGCCTCACCAGAACAAAAGCTGTATTTGATACTGTACATAAATCGTAAACAAGGTTCCGACGAAGTTCTAGTATTGTTTTATAACGTCATATCTAGGAAAGGAGCGCCTCAGTTGGGAATATCTGAGTCTCGCCGTACCCGTACCCACCATACCCGTGCTATACCCTATAAATATGCGGTCAGTCTCGAAGGCAGGTCCCCATCGCTCCTTCAATTACTCTGAGTGAGTCCAAGGCCTAGTTTCATTCGTCCCCCTTTCTGATTCTGATTCGTTCTCCAGGGATCTTTATCACTGCATTCAGCACTTTTTTCAAATATCTTTATTACTGCACAATGTCTGCCAAAGGTGCGTTAAGATGCTTGCAGCTGGTTCCTAATAATCATTCTGGGCACACCGGCAGCCACGAAGACCCTGATTGAGATTGTCAACAACACCCAATACACGATCTCTGTCCGCATCACCAATGACAATGACGAGCGGTCTACTGGATTCTTTGACATCGAGCCGGGGAAGGCCGATTTTTGGGCCAGAAGCTTCTGGCAAGTGGCCTTCGTGTTGAGGAATTCGGTCGATCCAACCGATAACAAGGCGTTGACTTTGGTTGTGAGGCCCACGGGGGTTTACTACATCAACGATGATTAGAAGCAGTTTGAGTTGGGTCGCTGCTAGTTTGTACTGTAGTATGGCCTGCCGTGATGTCTTGTTGTACAACAAAGTTGCAAGGTGGAATCAATAGGTGTATTTGTCGCTGCGTTCTTGAATGGTCTGTACATGCGCATGCCCGCCAAAACGATGTCCTTGCACAGCTTGCCAGGCCGCTCTATTCGGTCGCAAACCCCTTCGAGTCTCGACTGATGTCCCCTTGCAACGAACACATTCGAACAGATCCTCAATTTTCCTACTCGAGACCGTCGGGACTAGTCCGTCTCGAAGCCGGGCTTGAAGAACGCTATACACATACCATGATAAATTATGCCGGAATGCATAGCATTTCAGTTCGGGCGGGCGTCGACCATGCATAACTTGAAGTGCTCGGCGAGCCTCTTGAGCGTTAGAGTGGAGCGTATTCTCCCTACGCCGTGTATGAAGAGCATACTTCAAATGCGTGGGTAATGAATAAACTTTGAAGTCGCAAAGACTCTTATATGATGGTACCGTATGTGTGATCGAGGACACAATGCGGTATTAAGCGAGTCTTACAACAGGGACAACTGACGGGATGAAAAGAGAATCCAAGATCAACGACTTGTACCGGATGAAGGTAAATACGAACTATACCCCCAATATGAAATCAATCGATGCCCTGCTCGAGCAGCACCTTCTTCTTCGTACCGTGGTTGAGTACCGAGTGCCCGTGCCGCCTTTCGTATAATCCATGACACCACCATCCTCGAACATGTTCCGGTAGAAAGCTTCCATGAATTGTTTTTCAACAGCGTCGTCGACCACCCAATGACGCTCTTGAGCCCAGAAAACTGCAGGCCAGCTGCGAGATGGATGACTTCGTCGGGCGTCTTCTCATCGCCGACAAGAAACGCGAACTCGGCGTCGGAATGTCTTTTTCTACGATATTAAGCAGCGTGAGAGGTGTCTCTCATGGCGAAATGGAAATTGTAGGAACGCTCGATCGTGGTCCTGTTGACCATGACAAGCGAGGTGCACTCAACCCAATCACGAGAAACCTCCAAGATGATAGATTTCAGCTACTAGTACCACTGCTCCCCACTGCTGCTTCGTAAAATTCCTATACAGTGTTTCTGCCTGGTCAACAGCAACTTGGGATGGCTCCTAACCCAATGGTGTGATGGTACCCTTCTAATAGAAGAAACGAAGGTCTGGCTAGGGGTGTCTCTAGAGGGTATGGCCATGGAGTGGCTGAATGATTTAATGTTAATATGAATGGCACTGCATACTCAGGCTATTGATAACGGCATGCTAGTATTTCACCGACGAGGTTCGGGGGTGTTCTGGCCAGCCTGGCCCTTCGCCCAATTGATCAAGAAGGAACAACCGACTTCGTCCGACTAAAGAAGACTATCGTCCAAGGGTGCTGCAGTATTCTGGAACAACCCGGACACAGAATGCATCACGCATGCATCAAACATGGCTCCGGCCCTTGCTCAGCTTCGTATTCACGAGCCTCAGCCTGATCCATCATCAACCCTTTGATGCCATTCCCCCTTTCCACTCGCGACAATCGTGCAACAGCCTGCGGGAACTAAGACCACATGTTCGATTCTTGCCGAGTCTTTGTCCCAGACATTCTACAAGTTCACTAGACGTTTCGAAGCAAGCAGCATGGTATTATACTCCTGTCTTCTCTAAGTCTGGAAATTGGTAAACGGCGAGAAGACGATTTCGTGTCATGAGGCACCCACACATTCATAGCCTGAAGCTTGAAGTTCCGAAAGGGACGCGTAGGTTTGTGATGTTCGTCGGTTGAAAATGATGACTGCTCCGAGCACAGCGGACTTTGAAAAATAAGGCTAATGGCAATATGACCAAACAATTCACCAACAATTCACCAACACTCTCAGCGTCCAACCAGTCCGATCTCGGAACCTCTTCTGGACGCACAGAATTGAGTACCAAGTTTTGCCATTGCTATTTGCGGCCTGATGTTAATTTTTTCACTATGTAAAATTGATGACGTTTTCATCAGTGGATCGTGTGCGCAGCGGATGCCATCGGTCGTTGAACCGTTGGACTGGCATGGCTGTGTGCCTGCCTCTGGAAGCTGGTGTGGCCTCAACCTAATGATTATGCTACTTACGACAACGCCCGAAGGCTCTATCCCTACTGACTAAGTTACGCAAATGGTGGCAAACACCCAGCTGCACCACCCACCGCTGGATGGGAACCCGCTCTACCGTCTAGCATGTAAGCATTTATGCGTCATGATACGTTACTCCCGGTCCGCAGTACAGTACGTACATGATGAAACGATCGGTGCTCAGAGTCCAGACCTCCATGTACTACTACTAGCACCGGCAGGGACTGCGCACTCGGGTCTCCATCATGGACCATGGGCCCTTTCCGCAGCTGGTCTCATGCTACACCGATTCGCGGTGCGTTATTTACCTATGGTGCGCGTCACTACTTTTGAACAAAGTCCTCGCCCCCTTGTAAAAAAAAATTTATACCGAGAGAACTTCAGTATGCATTCATCATTCTCTTTGCTTGCTTCGCTCGGTACCGTCATATCATATCAGACGATCTCCACAACGCTGTGCTACTGTTTTTGGCACTGATCATCTAGCACAGCTCCATCTTATATTCACAGATAATCCAATTGGTCGTCGATGATCATTGGATGGTGCAAGACTCCGAGGCTAACGGTGATTAAACAAATGATTGTATTCATCTTTTTGCAGGCTTCAACAAGCTTCCTGAAATGAATTCCAGGAGGATATAAGCGACGGTTTCATGGCTATGAACACTGGAATAATATTATTAGCCACGTACTACGGTAACTGTCTCGACGCCTCTGTACTTGTTCCAAACTTCCCTCATTTATTTTTGTCATCAAGGATAGATAAAAGGATCAAACTTCAGTTTCATCGTGTGTGCAAGTCAACCGTTACATCGATGGCAGACGAAACTAAACCTGAAACACTTGTTGAGGAACCCTGGACTGCACAAGAGCACAAAGGGGGGTCAGAGGAGCTGCCAGTAGTTGAATACTCAGTCTCCAAGGACTCCGACCTGCCTTTGCCCTTGCAAGAGTTTCCAGAAGGTGGTCTTGCCGCTTGGTCTACTGCTTTTGGATCGTAAGGAGACAATTTTTTGTTGGTGCTGGCTCTTACTTGATTGACCTAGGTTTCTCATATTGTTCTGCAGTTGGGGGTGAGTGTTGCGCTTTATCATCGATGAAGGATGGCGCTCTGAAGCTTCAAAGTTACATTGCATCATTTGGTGTATACCAAGGTATTGCTGCGCATGAAAGTGAGGAAACTTTGTTTAAGCGGCTTGCCTTCTAGACTTCTATACTGGAAATTATCTCACAAATGAGACATCATTTGCTATTTCGTGAGTTCTATAGGCTTCTCTATTGTGAGTATCCTCATGGTCTCTTGCAGATTCATTGGGAGCTTCAATACATTTTTAGGCACCTCTGTGAGCCTTGTATCAGGCACACTATACGATCGAGGTTATTTGTGAGTGTGCATGCCAATGTCTTGCAGACGGTGCTCAGCAGGCCTACTACCTAGTTACCATCTTGTCGTTGCCGGGTCGCTGCTGCAGGGTTTCTCTCTCTTCATGCTGTCATTGGCGAAGCCTAATCAGTACTATCAGGTGACGCCCTCCGGCTTTCTGACTTTTTGGTTTCTAACATCATAATAGATATTCCTTACTCAAGGCTTAGGCTCAGGTATCGCTTTGGGGTTGCTGTACATCCCGAGCCTGGCCATCGTCTCGCATTATTTTAGACGGAAACGCACACTGGTGATGGCATTCCTTACTATGGGCTCATCGCTGGGTGCTATCGTCCACCCGATTATGCTTAATAATCTCCTAAATGGGCGCCTTGGTTTTGCCAATGGTGTACGTGCAAGTGCAGGGTTAGTTAGCGCGCTCCTTTTGATTGCATGCTTGTGTATGCGAACACGCCTTGATCCGCCGACGACACCAGTGAACTATATCATGGCAGCTAAAAAGTGTCTTCGTGATGTTCCGTTCTTTTTCGCGACAGTAGGGTAAGACCTGCAATACAGCATCTCTCGAATTTTCGAAAATAATCACTCGTTATGCAGGGCGTTTCTTTTCCAGATTGGCTTTTACTACCCGACATTTTTTCTTCAACTCGATTCTACCCAACACGGTACCGGCATCACCTTTTCGTCTTACTCTGTGGGTTCTAGCATTATACAAGTGGTCTTTTTGCTGATTCGATCACCAGCTTGTGATTTTAAGCGCGGCCAGCTCTGTGGGACGAGTTTCAGCAGGGTATATCGCAGGGTATATAGGAGTCATCAACTTGACCGTGATTTCGGCAATTTCGTGCGGATTGATACTTTTGGGCACTATTGGATTGAATAGCCTGGCCAGCGTCGTTATCATTGCTGTGCTTTATGGCTATTTTTCAGGGGTGTGTAAGTATTCTTTCCGTTTTACTACACAGTTGAAGGTGTTAATCGGTCATGCAGACACTGCGTTATTGAGTCCACTTATGGCTAACCTAACACACAACCCCTCTGAGCTTGGGTGAGTGATAACTCGAGCTTCAGTATGTGCGAATGATCTTATCTGGTCACAGCGGGTGGATGGGTATCAGTTTCTTTCTTGGTGGTGAGTGCTAGGATCAGATTTACTTCTATATTATTTTAAACTCGCACGCGTTCATTCTGCAGGATTCGGAAGTTTAATTGGTAGGTGCATTTGTAGCACTTCTTGCTTCACCTTATAAATGTTTACCTAGGAACACCCATCGCCGGTGCCCTACTTACATCAAATTATATTTGGTGGAGACCCGCTCTGTTCTCTGGGGTGAGTCGACCGCGATTGCCGCTTCTCTATACACTTCGATTAATCAATCACAGATCGCTGCACTGGCCGGTGCCGCAATGTACATTTTCATGCGGTTCGTTCACATTAGAGTGCAGAAGAAGAATGAATCCCAAGTGAGCAGCTTACGAGTCCATTTACGGGGCAATATTAATGTATAATCCACAAGTGATTACCGCTGCGTGGCTCCTCTCGTGACAATGATTATATTTTGCTAGTACATACATATAGCGCATATAATTTGATTCTAGTTATACTGAGCCGGATTTGCGAATGTGAAGGTGATAGAATGACATGCAATATTGGTACATACCGAGATCATTCTGAGGAATTCTGACGACATCTCACATACGATTTTCTGGAGACGACTCGCAGAAGTATACGTGTACACTGCTTACTACCTCCAATGAGCGCAATTGCGGTCCGTGTCTATCGTCCCAAGCATCTAAGGGGATGTCCGCAGCACAAGGTGCTGTGTAATTGTCTGAGAATCATCTGTGAAAAAAACGTCGAGCATCAACGTGGCACGACCATGTGCATGAGGCTTGAAAAAGGAACGTCACCGAGAACGGTAATGACGAACGAATTGGCACCAAGAGAATAGCACGTCTTTTGACGTGCTCGACAAGCAATAACAATTCGTCATGCTCAGCCAGAATTGCGAGTGTGAAGGTGATCGAGTAAGCAACACGTCTTTTGACGTGCTCGACAAGCAATAACAATTCGTCATGCTCAGCCGGAATTGCGAATGTGAAGTGATAGACAGAAATCGAGTAAGCAACACGTCTTTTGACGTGCTCGACAATGTCTACGACGGGACTGATCCGCGTGCAAGTAGTACGGGGATAATGAATTTCTTGTGTGGCAACCATTAGAAGGCAATAGTGGAAGCGGAAGCAGTGACATGCATGGCACGTGTAGAAGGGGTGACGGAAGCGTCCAACGGTGGAGAGCAACGGAGGGGTGAGAAAAAGAGGGGTTCCACGGATCACAGCAAGTCTGTGCGGTCGCTCTCGTGGTCTCCAAGCAGCTGAAAATGATGACATAATGTAAGTTATTTGAACTCTGGCACACTGTCATCTCAGCACGACGGCTGGAGTCAGCGCGGTCCTGGGAATGCTGTGCCAGTGACGACAACGGTAAACAGTGAGATGAGCCCCCCGTTGATATGCGGGGCATCAATATTGAGTTCTCAAATTCATGTGTTCCTTTCAGTGGATCCCATCGAAGAAAAAGGACCCTGAAGGTAACACCATGGAGTTGCCATTGAGCCGAAACACCGGCCCTATGACCTCCGCATGACCTTGAGAGGTAGATACATGCAGGCAGGCGGCAATATGGTATTCCACGATATCTGCAGTAGTCGTGGTATCACTTCGTATTTAGAGCAGGAATGATAAATGATTGTTTGATTGGGTTCGAGGTGGAATGCATGTAAGCTAGTGTGAGATGAATGTCCTCATTGCAAACATGTACAGCTCTGAGATGAACTCACGTTCCATGCCAAATTCCCGTTACAGCCGACTATGCAACCATATTACCACTGGTCCATGGCATGATGCAGTAGTAATTCTGCTAGTTAGCAGAGTTTAGTCATGCATTAACGTTGCTCGTTGGCATGGATAGCATTGCGCTATCTGCCACCTTGCTGCCCAACGCTCCTGATCAAATTGGTAAGGAAAATGGGTCATGACTCGTAGTGTGCGGTCAAATAGAGGGGTGTAAATTTACAGGCGTAAATTTACACCTGTAAATTAGCGTTTATCAGCATGTGAATCTCAGAAGGGCATTTTGGGGGTGTAAATTTGGGTGAATTTGGAGTTTGCCAAACGCACCATGTCAACGATTAATTGGCTCAACTCTCCGCGTCGAAGTAGGCAGGAAATCGGTACTCTTCAAGATCATATTAAAATCCGACAATGGCATCGTTTTGATTCTAATGTGAGTAACATTTTTCGCGTGTTAAGTTCTCAGTCTCATACTGACTACACAGAAACTAAAAACACCATACAAACCTCTCGTCAAGTGGCGTGATATGGAATCCACTATCCTTGGCAAGCGTTCTGCTGAAGATTTGCCTCCCGCTGGTCGAATGCCTCCTCCACCTGAAGCAAGGACAGTGGACTCGGACTCGGACTCAGAAGAGTTTGATGATGGCGCAGATTGGTTGGACGGTCCAGCTGCTCTTTCAGAGTTTAGGACAGCGGAAAAGGATTCGTTCGTGCTTGCAGCGTCCAGCGGTATTGATTTGCATGCACCCTACCTACGTGAACTGCTTGATTCAGTCGGAAAACAACCTTTACAGCTGGGTTCCGCACCAACAAAGAAGGCCGCAAAAACCTTGTCTCCGTCTGTCCCCGACCCTTCTGCTTGGGACGAGTGGAAAGTTGAATAACTCACCTAATTCACCGTAATTCACCGTACATTTGACCTGATTCACCTGTAAAATAGCGTTAATTTGCAGACATGTTAATTTACGGTAATTCACAGTGGTGAATTTGAAGGCCTCTGGGCGCATTGTAAATTTACCCTGTGAATCTCGGACAGTTCCAAATTGACCGTACACTAGTCATGAGCAAGGATTCGGTCCCCGGCATCTGCCGAGACTGTTTTACCCCTTGCCGTAACGCAGCTTCAAGCTTAAGCCTCATCTTCATTGTTCAATGACCCATCAGGAAAATCAGGAGTATTCCTAGCCAACTTGTGCCACTTCCTCGTAGTCTCATGGACCAGCTAGTATGGAGCATCACGCCGAAGTCCTACATCATGTCGGAATTATATATTTGTACACCAGGGCTGACTGCCTGAAAAAGATGGGATCAGAGCGCTTGAACAAGATTGATGCTCTTGCCAAAGTTCGCCCATCTATGATAGTACGAGTTGGGATTTCTTAGAAGCACGGTGCGGTATCGTTTTTGGTCTATGCGAAGTTTTAAAGTGTGCTCTACTGTTTTTAAGGGAAATTCTTCCAGACGCCTTGTCACACATCCTCTTCTCATACAAGTCGGCTGGTCCATGAGACTAGCCTAGACTCGTTTTACTGGTTCTGCCGGTTGTAACCGGCAGAACTGACCCAAACTATAGTTCTGTCCCCTACACCATCCTCTTGGAAGCAAGTGCGTGCTCATAAAGACCCGACTCGAGTTCGAGCTTCTCACTTGCTGCAAAGGGTTTGATCTATAAATGAATATACGATAGATGAGCGTATCTTACCTTCAAAAGTGCTACCTGGACCTTCTCTGGCGTATTCAATATGTTCTATGACGTTGGTCCCAAGCTCCTCGCGCTTTTCGCTTGCTGCAAAAGGGTTGATCTGTAAATGAATATATGGCAGATAAGTGTATCCTACCTCCAGAAATGCTGTTTGAACCGTCTCTGGTGTATTCAATGGGGTTGAACCCAAGCTCCTCGCGCTTTCCACTTGCTGCAAAAGGGTTGATCAATAAATGAATAAATGGCAGATAAGTGCATCCTACCGTCTGTGATGTATTCAATATATTCTATGAGGTCGGTCCCAAGCTCCTCGCGCTTCTGACTTTTTTCTAGGAGATCGCGTTGAAAGTTGTTGCCAGGTTTCTCTCGCTTGGCTGAGTGATACATCTAAGTGAATATGATACTGCTGATGATCATGCACAGAGAGCTGCATGTTCAGGGATAGTAAAAAGGAACTACTTCGTCGATATACTACACTGAAAATCCAAGAGGGCTTTTATACATTTTAGTAGGTCCACTCGGGTTTAGACCGATTGAATGAGTCCTCTACAGAAGCTTCATCGTCGTGATTCACGTGACGGTGCATTCAGATGACCAGCGTTCGGTAGCACTTCCAAGCATGAATTCAAATTCAAATATCACGTGGAGCCCCGTCACATCAAAGAATGCTCCTTTCCTTTGCCCTTCTTTTCGGACGACTAGATCATTGAAAAAGTTTCTGGTATTGAGCAAGCGAGATTGTGAAGGGCTTCCTGTTTCAGAGCGGAACAAGTTAGAGCAAGTGGCCTTTACGCGAAACCTGTCGATCTGCTCGTAGTGCACTGACTTTTTGCGGAGCTGAGCAGGATTATGTGATCAATAGTATTAATTACATACATCGAGAAGGCCTAATATATTCTGCCTGCGCATTGCACATCACCTCAAAGCAGATATCGGCTATTCGTATACTTACATCCCATACCCACTAGAATATCTCTCAACAGTGCTTATAGGGCACCGCGTCTTGACAGTTTCCTTTGTTTGTAGCGGTATACAAATATACTCTCTCTGCTTGAGCGTCAGGATGCATAAACAGTATGCAAAGGTTAGAAAATTCACTTTCAAGTTGTTTTTTCCCCATAGAGGACCAGCGTTTCATCTCTGCCTAAGAATCATCGCACGTTGATGTGAGAATCTGCTTTGGTGTCACCGAATGCGAAATTATCTTGTCGTAGCCGCCGCTGAATATAGAGCGTCCGTGGGCCAAGAGAGTTGCATTTTCATCACCGACAGTGGTGACAAGCGAACTTGGCATCAGAACGTCTTTCTCCAAGCAGGGTAAAATGTTCAATTATTATGACGTGTAAGGCTGTGTAGATTCCTGCTTGCCGTGACAGGCAAGGTGCGCCTGTTCTCTTGCAAGGCTTCGAGTGAGTACTGCTGCATGGTATTGTCGGCAATTTCCGGGTAAAGCTTCCGGACAAGCCCAAGAAGAGGGCCGTCAATGCGTCAACAGCCAAGAGCCCCGGTTAACTTTATCCGATTGACACGAAAGACGGACTGTGTCAACACGCCTTTTCATCATCTGTCTAGATCCGATCAGAGCCGAAAGTGTGTGTGTGTGTGTGTGTGAGCAGATACAGAGATCCTCCAGACATGGCTCCTGCATGGAGAGGAATAGACGTAAAAGCTGCAATTGGATACAGCTGGATTGAATTGACTTTTAGAAGATACTGCAGGACATTGACGACAGGTAGCATGATCTCGCCCATGTTGTCCGCAAGAGGACTATTAGATCATTTCGCGCTGCTTTGGGCCCATCATAGATACGTGTCGTATTGCTCCGGCGAAGCGATCCTTGAGATTCTCCAGATCTGTGAGGGTGATAGATGGAAAGGGGACATCACGGGGCTTTCCTGAGATCGTGACAACGATAGCGCCGCACGAGGATCGATTCGCAATGAGAATGATGACTAGGCTATGACGTGCTGCCGCTTGCAAGTCTTCATACGAAGGTGGGGCAGAGATCGCGAGACACCTTCAATACTACAGATTCCAGCTGCTGCCGATCCCTACTTCTCCTTCTGAGTGATCAACAGCAGCTCGGTCTATACCGACAGCGGATCCTTGAGCATCGGATAGACAGTTCTTAACTCCGAGGACTTGTGAGCTAGGTTGAAATTTGTCGCATTTCTGTCCACGGCCCTACTCCATGATTCGGGCTGCGTGTCGTGGATTGCCGCTGCAGAAGGCACATGATGCTTCATTTACAAGCAATAATCTGGTACCACTGAAGGCAGTCGCAGCTTCGCCCATGAAATTGTCATGATCGTGTTACCAAATGTCCGTCAAGAAGGTCGAAACATGTGTTGTAGGCCTCCAACGCAGATGTATATCTGCTAACGTTACCAGCTACGGACTGTTGCAATGCAACTTGGAAAGCCCTGTGTGGGCTGTCACGATGCCAATCTGGAGTGCTCCACAGCGAGTGATTGACCAGCGTACTTGCTTTACACTGGGTAACGAGACATGCAGGCTTCCTGCAACCACACATGGCTGGTGAATCTACTAGGGGGTAGAGAAGGCGAAGCATCCAACGAGTGTTGGCAGAGTATAACCTCCTTGACATCTTCATTCATCTGGGTTTGCGTAAACCGAGAGCAGAGTGCTGAACTTGAACTTGAATTGTGAAGAGATGTATGGCGATGAGATCGTTCAGACAGTAGCCTACAAAGCGGGGTTGGTGAGGGTCGCTGCGTGATCAGGATGCCTGATCGGACACTGGGCAAGAACCGACTGAGAATGCTATATAGCATCACTGAAGCGAGAAACTGTTTTGCTTGTTACACATTTGACAAATTGTGCGTGTCCTGCATCTGTTTCTTGAGGAATTGCACAGTCTATTGTGGACTACGATTGACGTTCCATAGGCAAAATCCAACAGCATAGCTGATGCCACCGATGTCAAGCTGTGTGTTGTTCTGATTGTCACATGAATGTACCCTTCAGTGTGAGCGCAAGACTGACGCCAATAACGGGAGGGAAGAAGAGGTCTGTCAGATGTGAATAAATGAGAAGTTGGTCACCCATCGAAAGGCTCATCCCACGTCGTTTCGAGTTCGCCGATAAGTTTTCCATTGCCCAGCATTCGATCAAGCTCGAAGGATGCCCTGATGTCCAGTGAGAATGCACCTAATGGTCTACAAACAGAAGGCCAGTTTTCGAGTAGTGTGCGAAAGTCTCCATGAACTTTACAAGGTCGCAGCATCGCCCCCGGGCCACGCTACAGATTTTTCGGATTTTGATGGCTGATTTCCAGCGTCTTCTCGAGATGACATTGATGGAGACATGAATGCCAGCTGGAATGCACACTCATAAGGCACTTGGAGATTGTTTCCGCCGATAACCGTAGGTAGATATAGCGTGAGGATCACGAAATAGAAGGTAATAATATGGGGCCTTCGTGCGATGAAGTATGATCGAGGATGGGCTGAGTGGTAGGCGGAATGAGCGGTGGGAGAAGAGATATCGGGACTGTGAATGAAGTTCAGTGGAGAAATTGATGGTTCAGGTCATGTTTCACATGTATTTCCATGTTATGACAGTTGTCGTACACACGGGCCCTCGCTCCGCGTGTCGAGGTTCCTATTTTCGCAAAGGATAAATGCCTGATATCAGATCAGCAGTAGACTTATCGATGATCTACAAGATTCAACCTGGAGATCCATGCAAATATTAATCCAGGTCGAGATAGTGTATTTACTGCAATCTACGCCGGGCTAGAGCAGGCTGGATACACGGAGTACCGTAAGTACCTGATCTAGATTGACCACTGTACGCAGTGCACGTCACACATCTACTATCCAATTGCGAAAAAGACTTCAGTTATAGGCAGTACAGGTCCAATTTTTATCTTACTATCATATCCGAGGTTCAGATGGGCTCATGGCCGCCGTTCGTACATTGAAAGTCGAGTAGTAGTTTTGCTGAGTGATTTAGGCCGCCTTTGAATAGTTCAATGGGATATGCCATGCTTGTGGTACAGCCATGAATCGGAAGTCCGAAGGTTCAATGGTGTGATTTGAAGAAAGAAGCACAGCCACCACCTGAGGCTGTTGGACCTGCAACGACAGTCTAGTCTGTGACTGTCTGCCCTCATCGTGTCCAACGGTGAACTCATCGTTTTAGCGTGGGTGAATGGCCAACCGCATTTCAATTCTGACCGCGAGCGAACCCAATTCAGCACTGGACCGACAATCGAGCTTGGTCTCGTCCTCAGCCACATCATTTGTAACAGCGCCTTCGCCGACGACGACTATTCGCCAAGACATGGACCACACTCACACTCAAATTCACATAGTAGAAGTAACAAGGGACACAGTTCACCTTCACCCACCAAAGCCATTGCCTAGCATCCCCCGTGAGGATACAATCGGTCCACCTCCACCTTCTCCTCCAGCCAGCGTAGACGAGTCGCCTGACAATCTATCATCCTTATTCCCAGTCAGACTCTCAAAGTCAGACCCACTCCCAAAAGGCATCGAGACAGACATCGATGTAGAGTTGGATTCAGCTACCATAAACAGTCACCGCACACACGACCGCCTTCACCGTGCTTCCACAGAGACAAAATTATCTGCCAGAATCCCTAGAGTCTCACAGACGAGCAGTTATGCCCAATCTACTAGCACATCCAAGACACAACCAGATGGTCTCCTCCACCCACCCACTCGTCCTGTACGCCGCAACACGACAGGCTCCGCACGCCGTCCCCATCCACCTCCATCCACATATGTCGCAACCGGAGAACTGGAGGATGACATCCAAATCCAAGCAGAGCAGATTCGCCGTGAAAGAAAGCGAAAGCAGGCTGCCGAAGTCGCCGCAGCAGCTGTCGTCGAAGTGGCTCAGAAAGAGGATGAGCGTCCCTTGGTAGGCAATTTAATAGGAGAGGACCACGCAAACTACGTCCTTATGTACAACATGCTCACGGGCATCAGGATAGCTGTGCGTCCCCAATCTCTATATGTGCGCAGGCTCTAATTCCACCCAGGTCTCACGTTGCCAGGCAAAGATAAAACGACCCCTCACCGAACAAGATTTTACCGCAAGACATAAATACTCTTTCGATATGTATGTATTGCCCATCCGTTCCACATTCCGAACTCACATTTCCCCAGCGTCGGGAACGAACTCACTCCGTCCGCGAGATACGACTTCAAATTCAAAGACTATGCCCCATGGGTCTTCCGCGAACTCCGCGAAGACCACTTCTCTCTAGACCCCGCAGACTACCTCCTCTCCCTTACATCCAAATACATCCTCTCCGAACTCACCTCCCCAGGCAAAAGCGGCTCTTTCTTCTACTTCTCCCGCGATTACCGCTTCATCATAAAGACCATCCGGCACGCAGAACACAAGTTCCTCCTTCGCGTTCTTCCGCAGTACTGGGAACACGTCAAAGCGAACCCTCACACTTTATTGAGCCGGTTTTATGGCCTTCATCGTGTAAAGCTTCCCAGGGGACAAAAGATTCACTTCGTGATTATGAACAATTTGTTCCCGCCTCACAAAGACATTCACGAATCTTACGATCTCAAAGGGAGCACTGTCGGGCGTATCGTACCACCTGCGAAACTGGAGCAGAATCCTCGCGCGGTACAGAAGGATTTGAACTGGATCGATAGTAATAGGGTGCTGGAGCTTGGCCCAGAGAAGAGGGCCCTCTTAACGGAGCAATTGAGGAGGGATAGTGAGATGTTGAGGGATCTTGGGGTTATGGATTATAGTTTGCTCGTTGGGCTTCATTGGGGGAATAGGGGGAATAGGGAGAATGTGAGAGGGAGTACGCTGAGGGTGTTTGAGGTTCGTCTAGCATATTCATGATCCTTACCCTTGCTGACTCGCATGCAGCCCTCAGTCCCACCCATCCGACGCAAAACCACGCAAACGAAAGATGGGCGGTCGCCTGAAGCGATTGCTATGCGCCGAATCATGCGCGCATCTGATCCGCACCAGCTAGGGACGACGCTTGATCTCCCGGATTCGCCTCCTTCTTCGATGCAAACCGTTGCGCCGTCTACGCCCACCTACTCCCAGCGCACGCGTCCGCGTTCTGGTTCCAAGGGTACGAGCAACGCAAATGTGGGTGTGAACGGGAATGGGAATGGGATCACGCAACAAGCCCACCTGACATTCCAAACCCCACCACATCCATCTTATCCTCTCCACCAATCTCAGCCTCAACCTCCCTACCCGCAACACCAAACCCCTTCCAACGCACCCTCACAGCAACCCCACCCCACTCAAGACCGCGATCACTTTCTCTTCTACCAAGACGAAGGAGGCCTCCAAGCGACAGATGAAAGCAACGAAGAGATGGACGTCATTTATTATTTGGGAATTATTGATATTTTGACGCCGTATGGGGGGTTGAAGAAGTGTGAGCATTTTTGGAAGGGGTTGAGTGCTGATCGGGTGCGTTTTTTTTCTCCCCCTTTCATCCCCTCGTTCGCTAACTCACCTTTCAACAGCACAAAATCAGCCCAGTCCCGCCTTCTGAATACGCAGACCGATTCTTTGGGTTCATGAAAGCTATCATGCGTGGAGGAGAGGGTGGGTCGCGGTTTAAGGCTGAGTGATGTTTTTTGTGCGTGTGGTGTGGTGTGTGGTGGGCGATGACTGATTTTTGCACGTAGGCAACGGCTGAGTCCCGCATTAGTATGAACATACTGCCCCCTTGTAGTCATGGACTCGGACGGGGTGGACGACAGCATCACGCATCATCCTTCAAACACGTTTTCCTGCTTTTATAGTTGCTTCATCTGGAGAATCCGCGGACATTTGCGATGCATCGGAAATTGTACAGTCTTTCTCTCCCTCCTTGCTCAGTGGCAGCACGTTTTACTATTTTTTCGACCCCATCCACAATCCCTCATGTTCCCTTGCTCATGCCCTTTTTATTTTCCGCATGCTTTCCCTCATCCCACGACCGTTGCATCTCCCATCCACTACGTATTCTATTTTTAATGGTTTTTCATGTTAATCTCTTCTCCATTTTTCTTATTCCTTCATTCTTTCCTCCCTCGTTCGTGCATTATTTCCTTTTCCTCGTCGCTGCCACTTTAACTTTAATATCGCCGTATGCTTAATCTAGCGCTGTCTCCATCCTGCCTCTGCCGCGTATGATTTTCGCTTGGAGGATGAGGGAGGGCACGTCGTACTTTTGCTATTGCTGCACGAGCACGAGACCAGGTCATTGCACGCTCCTTCGCGCATCTCAACGTTTACGCTCGTTTTTCATCTTCGGCGATTTCTTTCGTATACATATACGCTCTCGTTCGGACACGCATCCACTCGTTCATAGTACACGCTTAGTCTTGTCCTCGTACATACCCGCATTCGCTCGTTTTATTTCTGTTCTTGTCTCTTGGGCCATGCTTGCTCGGGATAGATAGCATTATTTATGATAAGTTTAGGCGTAATTTATCATCGTATGCGCATGGCGTTCTGCAAGCCCGTCTTGAGTAGGAAAATTGAGGGTCTGTTCGAGCATCAGTCAAAGGGGTTTGCGACCGAATCATGGACAGGCCTGCCAGTGGCAAGCTGTACAGGGACACCGTTTCGGCGGGAATGCACATGCACAGGCCAAAATTTTAAGAACACGGCAACAAATACACCTATTGATTCCAGCTCGCAACTTCGTTGTACAACAAGACATCACGGCAGGTCATACTACAATACTAGCCTGATGATGATTTACTCGTTGACGAAGCTGCAATTGACCCCGGATCTGCAATATCACTGATCAACCGACTTACATAAGTTGAAAGTACTATTATGTAAGCTCGCTGCTTAACTGAGTTCCCATAACTTCAGCATAACTTATACTCCGCAAGCGTGCTTTGATTATCACTGCCTTTTGGCGTAACTGTTAAGGGACGACAGTCTTAAATACTGACATATTAGTACCTCTGTGCCACGGGGAAGTCAGAACTTAGGTGACAGGCAGCTGGCGGGCCTAAGGCTGCAGCTCCAAATTGGAATGGTTCAACTTGAAGTTGAGTACCTTCCGAAGCTGGCAGTTATGTGATTGTCAAACGTTGATCAGTGATATTGCAGATCCGGGGTCAATTGCAGCTTCGTCAACGAGTAAATCATCATCAGGCTAGTAGTCCACTCATGTCTATCATACTAGTCCTTCAAGTTGTATTTCCGAATCAATGTTTCAACCCTGAAATGTGCTCGTAACACTGTTCAGCTCTCTCGAACCTGTGTGAGTGCCACTACCAGCAGCGCTTGAGACGTAATCCCCGTCAGGCTTCCATTCACCGTGACCATGGTCGGATCCGACTCGAAGGCAGGTCCCCATCGCTCCTTCGATTACTCTGAGTGAGTCCAATGCCTAGTTTCATTCGTCCTCCTTTCTGATTCTGATTCGTTCCCCAGGGATCTTTATCGCTGCATCGACCAATTGTTTCAAATATCTTTACTACTGCACAATGTCTATCACAGGTGCGTTCGGATGCCTGCAGCCGGTTCCTAATAATCATTCTGGGCACACCTCCAGCCACGGAGACCCAGATTGGGATTTACAACAACACCAAGCACACGATCTCCGCCCGCATCACCAATGACAATGGTGACACGGGGTCTGCTGGATTCTCAGATATCGAGCCAGGGAAGTACGATTTGTGGAATCGAAGCCACTGGCAAGTGGCCTTCGTGTTGAAGCACTCGGTCGAGCCATCTAATCCCAAGGCGTTGACTTTGATCGTGAAGCCTACGGGGGTTTACTACGTCAACGATGAGTAGAAGCAGTTCGAGTTGAGTTGCGGCGTGCGCTGTGTATGCCGCTAGTAAGTATTGTAGTATGACCTGCCGTGATGTCTTGTTGTACAACGAAGTTGCGAGCTGGAATCAATAGGTGTATTTGTTGCCGTGTTCTTAAAATTTTGGCCTGTGCATGTGCATTCCCGCCGAAACGGTGTCCCTGTACAGCTTGCCACTGGCAGGCCTGTCCATGATTCGGTCGCAAACCCCTTTGACTGATGCTCGAACAGACCCTCAATTTTCCTACTCAAGACGGGCTTGCAGAACGCCATGCGCATACGATGATAAATTACGCCTAAACTTATCATAAATAATGCTATCTATCCCGAGCAAGCATAGCCCAAGAGACGAACAAAAATGAAACGAGCGAATGCCAGTGGTTTCATCAGAAGCTTGTTCCACTGCTGAACGATGTCCGCTGTAGTAGTCTTCAGCGAATTCTCATCTGCCTCTGCCAATGCTCGCCTCATCTCCGGATCACGGTCCGCGCGCGATGTAGAAGAATCTTTTCATGATGACGCTCAGCGTCTCGCTGGTGATCGAAGCAGTAACACGAACCGAGCCCGCCCACATTGTTGAACCAGTTGGCAATCGTGTGGGCGATGGCTGACTTGCCCTTGCCTGCAGGGCCAGATAGCCAGAACACACGCTGGACATCGTCTCCGGTCCTGCTGACCCAGTCCGTGATCTCCGACAAGATTTCCGTGCGCGTCCCGGGTAGGCATTGCTTCCCGGTATCTAGTTCCGCGCCTTCTGCATACGCCATGCCACTGAGGTCCAGTGTATCGCCTGAAGACGTATGAATAGATGTAAAGTCGGAAGCACGTGCAACCCTTACCTGTACGGTGGACGAATATCTCTACATCGCGAGTGACTTGGTCCCGGAAGCTTTGCATGACCGCGTCTAACATATCGATGTACTACTGAGTCGTATTTTCTGCTCCGAGATAACGTTTTTCCCAAGTCTCTTCCCTACAACAATAGCACAAGATGAATAATGAGCGAATGAGCAAAGCACAATAATTCATGGATTCCTCACAGAAGCTTTTTGTCGCAGAGTAATCCTTGATAAACTGGGAGCATTCAAAAGTCTGCTGAACTATTCGTCCGACGATCCCCTGCATCGACGGAATTCCGCCAAGAGTCTTGTCTTGCATCATGAAATCGTAGACTTGGCCTAACTTCTCGAGAAGCCGGAGTATCCCTTGGTCGCGATCTGTTTGAGCGAGAATTATCTGCATAGATGGCGGCTGAGCATGATATAAGACCCGAAGTGAAACAATACGTACTTTTGATGCAGAAGACAGTAGGCCCAGTGCCATCTTTGCATAGGTGCACCTATGCAAAGGAATCAGTTCGGTTCCAACAAAGACGAATGGGCCCATACATCCGCAAGCTTCTCGATAACGCACAAGACTCAGTCCACCGCTGACAAACAACTCGTTTAACCTCTGCACGGTCATCGTCGAGCCAGTCAAGGTTCCGGTGGAACCACTTAGGTTTTCTGTCGGGACACATCACTATTTGAATAATAATAACGACATCAATATGGTACCACAGAGCTCGTATCATGGTCACTCACCGACGGTAATCCTGTAGACCTCATTGTCATCCGTCAGGGCATAGTATTTGCCGACGATTTGAAGGGCAGCTTTTGCTATGGAGCCTGAGCGACGTCTCGTAGTGATCATAGACTGCTGAAGTCCAGCGTGCTTTCGATGCCTCTAAAATGACAATGAGCTCATGGATCTACATTTGACATTAAGATTATGCAAGGAAATACCAATGATGTCATTGTCGTTCTCGTCCCAAATATCAAGGTCAGATTTTTCTGTTTTGGCTCGTCGCTTCTTTTTGGGAGACTGTAGAACAGGAATCGATATCGGAGACGCTGGTCGTTTACGATGGGGTGGATCCATAGCTGGTGACCCGGGTGCCGAGGATGTACCTGCTGGTGAAGTAAACCGCTGCCTCACCATTGAGACAAATCTGATTAAGGACGAGGAATGGAATCGGACTGGTCATTTTGCACATCAAGTTTTAAACATTGAAAACTCAGAAGTAATAATATCACATTTTGATAGCTCTGATAACAACAAATATTGATCTGGTGAGATGCATAAGGATGCATACCTATCCATACCTCCGCGAGTTTGATTTCGACAGATTTTGACGTCGATTGGGAGTTCGGAGTGAGTTTGACTCGGCCGAAAATATTTGCTATTTGGAGTACTGTATACGCATAATACACTCCGCACAGAAAGTATCAAAAATTCTTGTCCTTCGAGCGCTCCATAGCTGAAGCTGTCGTGAGCCATCATTGATCGCATACAGAAACCTACTTACGATTGTAATGCAGAAGTTTTTCGATGAGATCAACGTGCGTGAGCACCATTCGCCGACAGCAATATCGCTTCAGCTGCAATTCATCGAGAGCGTCACTGGAATATTGTCAGGTGATAAGTCGGCAAGCTCCCAGATTGTTACCTACCCTTCGCTCATATCGTTAGCTAGTAACTCCAGGTATGCATTCCATTTGTCCCCGATGACCTTTCCACACGAAAAGCATCTCACTGGGATGATCTGCGCACATGAAGTTAGTTTATTCGCAACCCAGAGAATGAGTGAAACTCGCCATGGTGGTTTGAGAGACTTGCAAGGGATTTCGCATCAATGTGGGTCCGTCGGCAAATGCCAGGTGTGATGCTTATATCAGCCACTAATTATGGCTTGTGTAGTTTCTATACTGAAACGTTTCTCTGCAACGTTTCAAGGGCTTCTGTCGTATTCTCAGCAGGCGATATGAATGGCTCGTGTTCGTCCCTGTTCCGCGTAAGAATCATGGCACCCGTGCCGCAAGGATAGGGCGCTATGCCTCTTTGGTAAACCGCCAAAGAAATATAAACACCTATTATACCAGAGCGAGTCAGGTCGCCTGCAGGTGAAGGCGTGTTGCCCATCTTCGCCCTTGTCTGCCATCTCAGGCTGTTCTATCCTCCCTCAGTGCTTCACAATGACCTCAAGCAAACGGGCCACAAAGCCCGCCCAGGTCGACCCGTATCAGGCTCTGAATACCGCTCAGCCCAGTCGACAAGCTACGACTGGTAAGATCCGTGGTAAAGCGAAAGAGCCCAAGAAAGCAGACAGAGACGAACGCCAACGCGAAGAAATACGGTTCAACCTTGGCTACTCTTTTAGAGATACCCGCAGTGGCGCCAGCGCCCGTCGCAGACAAGCAAGAGTGCGAGAAGATGGTGGTGAGATTAAATCAAATGTCTGGAGGTGGTAGAATTGAATGTCTCAACTGATCGGCCAGATACTTCGGACTATCCACCGCCTCCAACTTACGAGGTAGCGACCAGTCCTACCTTGTCCAGTCTTGCCTCATCTGCGCTTGCTTCATCTACATTCGTGGCTGGGGTTCATATACACCCAGAACATTTACCTGTCTCAAATCGCACGTCCTCTTCGGGCTCTACACAGCCCACAGCTACGCATGATAACATCATTATGCACACAGATTCACCGATATCCGCAGTCACAGCGACTCCTTTATCGATGTCAATACCCACACCTGCGTTATCGCCTTTGATGATGCCCTTGCATGTGCCGAGTCCCACGCTTGCATATACGCCCAATCTTTCATCAGGGTCTTGCGCCTTCCCGGTGCCAGTACATCAGAAGGCACTACTCGATGACGACGAGTCAAGCATAGAGCTGGTGGACGTAGATCCACCTCAGAGATGGGAAATGGATCGACAACGTGGAGTTCCTCTCGAGGAAAGGGTGACGAGGCACCATCAACGGTCGGTGGAATCACATGTTCCAGCCGTGCCGCAGCGGACCCGATTGTTTAGTCAGGCTCCAAAACGAAGCCCTACTTCTCAGTCTCGTTTCGCGAACTCTCGATTGTCACTTAGGATTCCCGAGGATCAAGATCCATATCCTGACGACCGCAGCGTGCAGGCAGCATCCGATGCATCTTCTCCAGTTACGCCTAAACACAAGCTAGCTCTGCCAAGCCTTCCCCTTTCTCCATCGAGGATATTCCATAGGTCTCAGTCACCACAACCCTCATCCTCTGTTATCTCACTGTTGCGTAACCCCAATCCATTCTTCAAGAGCACACCTTCACTCCTCAATCTATCTTCGCCTTCCGCACTTCACGGTCACGGAGATCACCACTTTTCTCGAAAGCTCTTTCATCGGAAGCAGAAAGAGCGCGCAGCTGAATCCTTGGAGGACTGGGAAGTCTTGGATCGCACTGACTCCTCTCACTCCTCTTTGGAAGAGTCCCCCGCTCACCATAGCCCCCCAAGCCCGGCTCCTGCACTACGCTCAGGAGGCTTTGCAGAGACGTGGTCTTATCCCGATGTTTTTACAGAAGATACCCGTAACTCAAATACAAATCGACACCCATACTGTTCTAGCATTCGGACTATACTTCCTGCTGAAGATCGTCCTCAACGTCCGGCTTCTCCTCCATTTGTAAATCGGCATGTTCGGAGGCGCACGAATTCCAGCTTGCGTAGCGATCACACATGCGCATCGAGCGCCCCAGTATCCCCAATTTCTTCGTCTTCCGCTTCCCTCTTTAGCTCCTCGAGCTTGTCGTTGGCCACAGTCGGAAGGACGCTTCCATCCTTCTCTCAACAGGACCTTGGCGTTTGCGATGAATTGGAGAGATCTCGTCACCCTACCCGTGGGATAACGTTGAGGGACTCACCAACCCTGTCGTCCCTATCCTTATCCCAACCTTCAGTGGGAAGGGCACTTACTTCCTTCTCGCAGATGAACTTGGGAACTCATCAAGTTCAGCATGAGCATGTTCGCTCACATTCGACGCCTCGTGCTGTTGTTCAGCCAGAGCTTCCAAAGACTACCCGCACACATGCCAGAGCTTCTCCGACATCGGCTTCAGAAGTGACCTACATTGACTACAATGCGGCGCCTGCTACACCCATTCCAGCGCCCAATAACTCGTTGCCTACCAGGTCTGCAACAGAGCGGGTCACGCGTCGTCGGACTCCTGCCCGCCGCGAGGAGATCCTCATTCATCGTGGACGGTCCTTGTCACGTGAGTTGGAAATGCGAAGTGCACCTGCGTATAGTGCGATCTTCCCCTCGGGACCACCTACCCCACCCCCGGAGTCACATACCCCTCCGTATAGCCCCGCCCCTGCATCACCTCGGCGTCACTATCCAGGCCGTCCTCTACCACAGACCCCATCCACATCGCCCTCTCTTACATGGCTTGTAGGCCAGACGCCGGATGAAAAGACTCCCACTGTTCCGGTCTTGCACCACCCCAGGGCTATTCCAAAAAATCTGCATGTACCCGAGGGCCTGTTGATCGATTTAGACGATGACAGCTTGGATCCAATTAGCCCTTCCAGCTCCAGTTATACCCCTCCCCTCCCCGCTCATACACCCCCATTGCCAAATCGCACTCCCCCTCTCCCGGACAGTAGACCCATGATACCTGATCGTACTCCACCTGCGCGCACTCCACCGCCTCTCCCCATCGACTACCTAGAGGACGACATTGACAGTGACAGCGTCACTGTGGGCAGTTCCAGCCCTCGTGGGCCACTCACGCCAACATCAACCACGTTGCCATCTTCGTGCACAGTCACAACACCTGCATCCGAATACATTACTGGCCTCGTTGGCAGCCTAGGAGATGATCACCCTCGCGATGACGGCTCAAATTATGACGTGAGTATTCGGGATGCACAGTTCTCGGGCCCGTACTTGAAGTCACCCACATGCGCAGGCCCTCCTCCTCATCGCCGATTTTATCGGTCCTGCCACGTTGCATCGCAATCCTGACAGTTTAGATAACTGCCTTGTTGGACTGGTAGAACTAGAGAGGCGAAGGCTGACAAATGATGGACGTGTGAAGCTTAAATTGTCGCTGTTGGGTGTGAACGTACAGAAGTGCACTATCTGCTTGTCCCGGTTTAAAAGTGGAGACCATGGCGTGTTGGGAGCAAAGTGTCGCCATGCGTATGTTGTTCTTGTTCTTATGGTGGCTGCCAGCTTATATTGTTCTTCAAGGTTCCACAAGAGATGTCTTATTCCATGGCTGGCCAGGAACCAGACCTGTCCGTTGTGCAGGGAACATTTGGACGTTCAGAACTGAATCCTTCCATTTTTCGAAGACCGATCATGTCGAACTTTTTCTCTCAGAGTTTTGCTGGCCAAATCTCTTCTAACCTTCCTTTGAATTCATACTCTTGTCCCACGCTGTACTTCGTTTAACGTTACTCATGTACTGTAGTCAACACCCGATTATGTTCCATGATGCAGTCAGGCTATGTACTGCTTGTTACCAATATGTAGCCTTAATCCTCAGCAATTCATTGCCGTGCTTTTTCACCGGACAATGTGATTACCGTGGGAATATTATCTGACTACTGCTATATAAAACGCCATGCTCTTAAAGTCCTCTTCACTGCAGAAAAAGGCAGATTATGTATATATACTTCCATGTCATATATGGTACGCGAGGTTCATAACTTGAATTACGCACTCCCATCCTATCTCGAAGCAAGACTGTCGTGCGAACCACTTCTTGCGGACATTTTTGAGGCCCATATCGTTAATCTGAGGTGTAATATGGTAGCTACATGCATGAATATATATAGATAGTAAATACTAGATCAACGTTAACGTTCAACGTTCAACTCCAGCGATGGTTACGAACGTCCTTGCGCAATTGTAAAACGCTGCTGCAGATGCTGAAACCAGATCCTTGAGGCCTGGGTATCTAAGATACAACGCGCGGTGGTCTCAGCGTGTGAGCATGTCTCGAAGTTGGACTAATTGTAATCAAGCGAGCACGCCGCATAACATCTAGTTTGTTTGTACGTACTTGCACACCGCCGTTGGTGGAATGACGAGCCCGATGCCGACGATCCGCACTTCCGTACCTAGTAGCCCGACGCAGGGCTGGGGGTCTCTTTTTGTCTGGTATTGGATTTGCCGGTGGTGGTGGGGGTTGCGCAAAGTCTTTCGTTTGCCTGACACTACCTTTGATTCGGGTCTGTTTCAAGGGTTTCTCCTTGTTACGAAATTCGCTAGAGATGTTAGGATGAGAATCTTTGTCTCGCAACCGACGTCGTGAAGGGGGACAGGGGTGTGACGCTGGACTCCTTGAGCTGGAATGGACTCTAGTCCATGTAATTTGGATGAATCACGGATAGAGAGAATGAACGGAGAACACGACAGGGAATTGTCGCCTGACACAACTGCCGACGTCTGAGAGATCTCATCAGACGGTGCCACTCGAAGAATACCATCTCTCAAGTCTCTTTGAATGTCCTTTACGCCGCCACGGCACCGAGGCATAAGGTGACGGTCTCGATAAATGATTCAACCGCGTCCGGTGTGCACGAATCCCGCCATTGCCGCCTTCCTCGTTCTCTTCAATGGTCATCTGCCTTCTTTTTGCACGCATGCGGGTGATGCCTTTACGGCAACACGAGCTCCTCCGTTTCCGTTGACCGAGGAGTTGAACGCTTGCGACTATCGCTGGTGGAAGCGGAATGTCGAGTATAGCGTGAGCAAGTACTTCGGCGTTCACATCCTTCTCATTGATCCCATCATCTGGCTCAGTCTTAGCGTCGTCGTCTGGCTCAGTCTTGGTATCGTCGTCTGGTTCGGACGTCGCATCAATGTCTGTCTGGGTTTCTTTTCCATCAGAGCCTCTCCCGGTGATGCTCAGTGCCGGCGGGGCGATGTACTGGGGTTGGCGACGGACCGAGGTAATGGTATCGTTAAAGTGTCCAGGTGGCTGCACAACGGTCTTTGCGTGGATCACTGGGTTTAAAGCAGGAATGGACTGGGGTGCAGCGTGTTCGTGAACGTCAACATTGAGGTCTGCAGAACTTGCATGTTCTTCAAAATATAATTTCCGTAAGTCCACAGTCTTGCGAATAAATAATTCGCTTACGAGCGTACTCCTCGTTCTCGAGGATGCTGTGAAGTGGATTGGCTTTCCAGGCGGTCCTTGGTATATCTCGTCCCCGAGCGGTAATCCCGTAAACATTTTGCTCCGCTGATGATATCTCAGAAAGTCCAGAACAGGGGTATCTAGAACCAGGGAAGTCGGTAGGTTGTTCTCGTGTGGGCGCTGAAAATACAGCCGAGTGTGCTTCAAGAATGCTAGATGACCAATGCGAACTATGGCCCAGCTCAGACTGAATAGCTGAAGTAGAATCCAATACAGGCTGAGAATAGCTAGCTTCGACGTTCGTAGAAAATTCTTCGGAGCTAGGGCCAACTGCAGACACATATGTTGAGGCTCCGCCAGATACGGTAATTGCAACTGGAGGTTCATAGGTACAAGCATAGTGCATCGCAGTGACATCAAGAGGACGGAAGTCAAGGGAGGGTCTAGGCATATTTAGTTTCGCAGAATTTTTCGCGAAGCATCGCTCCGGCACTGACCTCGTGGATTTGATGACAGCATCCGTCATTTCTACGTCAATGCGATCGGAATAGTCAATCCATTGTGGTTGCGGAAGGGGACCTTCATTAGCGCGGACATCGCCGTTGTTGACAAAAGATGCGTGATCAGAAGATATGTCAAGCGAGTTGGAAGTGAAAGGTCCAGAGCAAAATGGCCCCGCAGTAGACCTGTCGTACGTAGTGGCACTGAGCGAGGGTCCTGAAAACGTGGAAACTGGCTGCTCGGCAAAAGGCACTTGTTCAGGTAGGTTGGGAAAAGCCAGAGAATAGGGATTGAAGGCTGCCTCGTACGATGGGCAATTCATAAAAGGAAATGGAAGTGTTGATGTGAGGGGCGAGATGCCGTTGTTTGCAAGTAAGTTGGGTCCATTTGTTGCTGAGTAACAATCATGCAGCGCGGTTGAGGGTAGAATAAGACTAGACAACAATGCCACGTGTCTCTCATCAACCTGGCATGCGGCAAAGGGGCTGTTGGATGCGACTCTTTCTGTCAATGGTCCCAGATGCTCGATCGGCACGACAGGCAGCTTAGCAGAATCGACTACAGCAAGGAGTGGAAATGAGGCTGCGATTGGCGATACTTTAGCATCACTAGAGCTAACGCCCACTAGGGTCTGAGTGGGACGGTAGGCCTTATGAATACCAGTGCCTTCCTCAACATCATTCTTCAATCGCGCATCTGTGCGTTTGGGTTCTCCATTGAAAACAGAGGGTGTCTTGCTGTTGCTAGAAGGAGCGGATGTAGAGTTGCAAGGAAAGCGACAGATTTTGTGAGAATAAAATTCTTCCTCTCCCGTAGAATCCACAATTTGACCATTCTGGGTCTTCCATGTTTCCAGAGCAGTCGTATTCAGGTTCAGTCCATTGTCGCCCACGGAATGGTTACCAGTACAACACCGCGGACACCGGCAAGTCTTACATGGGACGGGATTGTCATCGACATCTGGTGCATGTACCCTGCATTTGGTGTGGTGACCAGGCGGTTCTGACACTGCAGCTAGAATATCATCCTCGGTGATGTGGAGATGAGTCTTGACCTTCGTCGATAGATCATGATCAATAGCCTGAGAAGGCCCTACATAACACACGGGACCCGTAGAATCATTTGGCGTCGTCGAAGCAGATGAGAGCTTTGTAGAAGTATTAGTGGAGCCATAAGCCTGAGAGAAGTGGTACTGCATCTTCCGGGAGTGCATTCCTTGCGGTTTTCGAGGAACAGCTTTGAGTGTTCGCTTGATGTTGGCGTAGCCTTTCGAAATCAGTGATAGAACCAGTGAAGGAGTGACTTTGTAACGATTTGCCATCTAAAGCTGTGTCAATGAAGATGCAATCGGCAGAGTCAGAGTCAGATATAGCCGGTTGAGTGTTCATACATGTATCATCCGAGTCCATGGACTGCTTATCGCTATTCAACTCATCGATTCCTAGAGCCGCGGGATCAATTTCCTCCATCAGATCTCGTTCTTCTTTCCTATAGGAAGATCTTCTGTAAAGTGAAGGTCATAACTATAAGTAGTAGCGTACCTAGCCTTGGTCAAACTCATGGCTTTCTGTCTTCCCTTGCCCACGAATGGTAGGTTTTTAGGATTAAAGGAGTACAACATGATTCCCTAGATATATGGGTCCTATGGGCATTTTTAGTGTCAAGATCATCAATGGGTAGATGATAAAACACCACACAGTTCACGTACTGTGGATAATTAGTATTGTCTCGGATGTTGTGGCCGTTATCACGTTTTGCCAGTGGGGGATGAGGAAGAGCATGGACGCCGCCACAGGCTCTTTTATATGCAGCATGCCCTGACCGCTCCCGCTTTTCTAAACAATAAAGTGGCTTAGACTGGATGTGTTTTGACCAAGTTTTGACCGTCGCTTAAACCATCATGCTGGTAGTGGATCATGGAACCCCAGACTAAGGTTAGGGTTTTTTGACCGGTCACGAGCATGTTGGCTTTACACGTGATGGATTACATAATATACACGCGAAACACGCGGTAGCCACGCCTTGAATTATTGTCAGCCAAAAAGCAGCCAAAGTTGGTTTTGTTGTGGCTCTGTTCATTTTCTGAGCACTTCTTCTCTTCTCTTTTCAAGACAACCGTCAGACTTTCAAGGTGTTAGGCCATTGAAATGTCTACGTACACTCATGCCCGTATGCCCGCCCCCTCCGATCAGCAGCAGCCTGTTCATCGTCGTCATCCCTTCACAAATGCAAGTGTTCTCAATCAGCCTCGCCTGACATCTCCTGTAAAGCCACAAGAGAAACCCAAGGCAACTCCAGCCGACCCACCTCTGCCCAGGCAGAATAGCAAGACTACCCCTCCCTCACCCCCCAGAGTAATCGTCGACCAGAATCGACAAGTTCAGTACTACCGTGTAGGATTTCTTGGAGAAGTAGGATTTGCCTCGATTACCGCCTTGTACACACTAATCATTCATGTCTCAAACAGGGAGGATTTGCACGTGTCTATGAGGTGGCAGACGGTCGTCATAGTGCCGCACAACACCTTGCTTGCAAGGTCGTTACCAAATCGTCTCTGAAGACGAAGAAGGCCAAAACCAAGGCAAGTCTACACCACATCTGATTATTCACTTGCATCTTAACACTTTTGTTTGCTAAGCTCTATGCAGAAATCAAGATACACCGTTCGCTTGCTCATCCTAACATTGTGCGCTTCCAGGAATGTTTCGAAGATGACGATAACGTCTACATGACACTTGAGCTTTGCACTAGCGGATCATTGATGGACATGCTCCGTCGTCGTCGTCGCTTTAGCGAGTGCGAGGCCCGATTCTTTCTTGTACAGCTCATCGGTGCATGCCACTACATGCATACCCACCAGGTCATCCACCGTGACCTTAAGCTCGGGAATTTGTTCCTTGACTCGAACATGAACATCAAGGTCGGTGACTTCGGTCTTGCTGCCTTGATCGAAAACCCCGGTGAACGAAAGAAAACCATCTGCGGCACGCCAAATTATATTGCCCCCGAGGTGTTGTTTGACACTGCGAATGGGCACAGCTTCGAGGTTGACACTTGGTCTATCGGTGTCATCTTGTACACACTTGTTATCGGTCGTCCTCCCTTCCAGACCAAGGACGTCAAGGAGATCTATACGTAAGGCATACCGTTCCTGCATCCTGATGTCTACTTAACCATTCGTGCAGACGGATCCGCGATAACGTCTACGAGTTCCCGCCTGAACGCCGCATTACACCAGATACTAAGGACTGCATCACGTCTATTTTAACACCTGACCCCTCAAAACGTCCTACTCTCCTTGAAATCCTCAAGTCACCTTTCATCGACCTCGGTATTGTCCCACCATTTATTCCCGTCTCTGCACATGACGCACCCCCCGACTTCCGATACCTTACGCGCCCAATGTCCGTAGTCAACCTCATGAAGCTCAAGAAAGCTGTGTGGTTGGATGACGATCACATTTCGACTATAGCGGTTCCGTCGGCTCCAGAAGACAAGGCGAAAAATCCGATTACGTCCACCATCGCTCAGCAAGAGAAGGAGTTCCAGAAGGCTGTTCAGCCTGGCAGTCCTATCTCTGCCCTGCTTAGTTCTGCTAGGCAACCGTTGGTCATGTCGACAAATGGGATCAAGGAGTCCCCTCTGTTCAGAAAACTGCAAGCAGCGAAGGACACGAAATCACCTCTACGGAACGTGCGCACTGCACGTGGGTTGCAAGATATAGAAGAAGAGAACGATGCACCTCGAGGAACTAGGGAGAAAAATCACGATCAGCAGAGACAGAAGGAGCTCGAATCGCAGAAGGCGAGAATTGTAGCCCAGATGGCTCCAGTGGCTGGTCTGGGCGCACCCCGCCTCGAGGAGGACCAGGAGAATCTACCTCCTACCCACAAGGATCTGAAGGGCAAGGAGCCGATGCGCGGAGAGCGCAAGGAAACTCTAGTGCAGGACGCGCACATGGAACCTCCACAAGCAAAGCTTAATGGATTTGATGCTGCTGCACAGACTTTGACCCAGGCATTTGACGCGAAGGCTGCCGGCAAGCTGTTCCGGGATCCTCGTGATGATACTACCATCCCTGATGAGCGCGTTTTCATCGTGTCTTGGGTGGATTACTGCAATAAATATGGAATGGGTTATGCCCTGACGGATGGGTCTGTTGGTGTACACTTTAATGATAGTACGACCCTCATACTCTCAGCGGATAAGCAGTGAGTTCTTGTCTATTTCTGATCTTTACATGACCAAACACATCTCCCAGTCACTTTGACTACATCTCCTCTCGACGCCACGGAACTGTTTACGTTAGGAAGAACTTTTCTGTGACCGAATTTCCGGAGGACCTCAAAAACAAAGTATACCTTCTCAAGCATTTCGAGCGCTACATCATGGACCGCCTGTATGGCGACTACGAGTACACCTTCGAGGACCATGACCGTACCAAGGGAATGGATTTCGTACAGAAGTATTTGCGCATGAAACACGTTATTGTGTTCAAGATGAGTCATGACGTCCTTCAGGTCATTCATTTCACCCCTTCTTAATGTGTTTGATAATTGACGCTGTGTGTAGTTCAACTTTTACGATCACTCAAAAGTCATCCTCTCGTCTCATGGTTTACTGGTGACGCATATTGACAAGAACTACAAGATCGCACGATTCACGCTCAGCGAAATTATGGCACTATCTTTGCAACCTCCTGCTGCAGATCCCGAGCAGGCCAAGTTTAACCAGCGACTCGTAGATAAACTCAAGTACTGCAAGGAGGTACTTACGTCCATCCGTAATGCGAGCGCCAACCAAGCCGCAACTGATGACGACGCGGGGATGGGGGGAGGGTTAGTCAGCACGAAGACATCTAAGGCATCGTTGCGGTGATGCGTGTGATGGGTGAAGCGCGTTTACACTTGCATAAGCTGTCGGTGGTGTTAGGCCTCCGTAGTTTGTTTTCATTTCCTTTTTTTCGCATTCTGTGTCTGCTCATTATAACATATCAAGCAAGTTTTCGCTCTCGTAGGCATCAGTACCATGTTATGAGTTTTTTTATAGCTTTCGTAAAGCACCACAGGCATATGTGCCGTTTGATTATTTTCTGCTCTGACATGGACAGCTTGTCGCTCTCATATTTGTCAATTTGTCAATATCAAGGATTTTCCACATTCTGTATGAGCATCACGTGTTGAAAGTGCCCGACATCAGATCTATCCCTTAATCCAACACCTGACCAGCTGATCTGGTCGACACGTTTCAGAACTCATTCAGCCATTGCTGGCCGCACATTCACGCGTCTTGGCGCTGCACTTTTCCTAGTGGGTGACGCAACCCATATTCATTCACCCGCAGACGACCAGGGCATGAACCTGGCCATCAGGGGTGCAAGCTTTCTCTGAGGCTGTGCAGAAAACCCCGATGTGGGTGATGCCATATTGCAGGAATTTGCTGAAGCGCGTCACGCTCGAGCGTTATAAATTATATATCGGCTTCACCAAGAATCTTTTGAAATTCGCAAGCCTGACGTGCGATACATACGCTTGGGAATGCCGTTCAGTCGAGCCTCTGTCCGCGATCTGATGTGAAGGACATCGGGCAGATTTGATTTCGTGCAGTCGAGGGTTGCATGGGGCCTGAGGCCTGAGTGAGCTTGGAAGAGCGTTTTGTTTCTGTCTGTTTTGTACGAGAAGTATCGGAAAATCTGAACGTTATGATGAGTTGTATTATTGTAGAGAGTAGAACGGCTGAATCACAATACATCACCTCGTGTCGGTGAATGAGACGTTGGGAACCAGTACTGAAAGCTGTTTGCGTATGCCTGTTCCACGACTTGCAGCTTATAAGTGCCGCTGTAGTCAGGGGCTGTCTATATACGGCGGATGTTGTTATTCGAAGTAAACAACCAGTGAACGTAGGCTTATACCATCTCATATCACAGTAGTGAACCAAGCTGAAAAGGAGATGAAATTCATATCTACAGGTTTCTTAGCTCTCGCTGAAGAACTCCAATCTTATATTCTGAGCTTCCTTCCCTACCGAGATATTCTACGTTGTACAACTGTGAGTGTTGCTTGATCGGATTGATCATCGATCCTTTAATCCATCTTGCAGGTATGCAGGGCGCTTCGCCAGACGTACATGTCCTCATCTGAGCTTCAGTATATCACTGAACTCGGTGGTCAGCAATTGCTCCCCGTCTCCGACACAGATCTTGACAACCACACTTCTATTTCCAAGCGTCTACAACTCCTGCGGGACAAAGCCCACGCATGGTTCAAATTTGATATCCACTCTTTCGAAAAAGTTTCTATACCAGAACAATACCACGACGCGAAAACATCTCTCGCCGACGGGCATCTCTGTTTATTCAACGAAGACGAACAATCGGCCAAGATCTTTCCAATACTGCCAAAACCCTCACAACAAAGGATCGAGCGTGATTGGCCTTCAGGATCACTATGCTCGATTCCACATGCGGATAGCATCGAGGTGTTTATGGACCCGGCGCAAAACTTGATTGCCATTGCGTGTATGATTGCCGATGAAACTCTCGAAATGGATGACGGCGAGAGGTTGTATATCGATCTTGGAACCCTGGATGGAGATGGTGGCGTCCATCCCGAAGCTGCCGGAAAGACATTGTTTCTTTCAGGGCTTCCTAGATGCGAGGACGGCCTCTATACAATAGAAAATTGGAAACTCGAGGGTTTAGGGAGGCATATCGCTTTCCGGCGCTCCCTGCTGGTTCATGAAGGCGGCTATAAATTCGGCGAGGAGATATGGTTTATGCAAATTTGGGACTGGCAACACTCAACAACGTCCAGTGTGAGCGTTGGTCAGAAGCAGTCAATGATTTACAATTGACACTCGTTTTATTAGTGCGTGCTCAGTGACACAATAATAAACCCAGAGGTTGGGGAGTCACTTGATTTTTGTTTCCTTGGAAACGATAGACTGTTGATTGTCAGCAAGGACTTGAAGCTCTATTCGATCGAGGATCTGTCACAGGCACCTCAACTATTGGCCTGCTTCCTGATGCCTGTATCAGTGACGGGCATACAGTGCCTCCTTCCGATGGACGACATTGCACATAGTTCACAACTGCAGATGCAAACCCAGCGAACGATGTGGACCTCAGACCCTAAAAATCGAATATTATCCCTTATCACACGCACTCGGGATGCCACAAACTCATTGGCCTTCATCATTTCTACTAGGATTTTCTTTAACCCCCAAGCTGGGGTCTCTGATAGAATGGCAGGAATTCCATGGGAACATTGGGGTCCTCTAAATGCTCGTATTTTCGTGCACAACTGGCGGTGCAGAGTCGGTGTTAGCGGGAATCGAGTGTTGCAGGCATTTCCTACAATGGACACGACGCTAGTGGAAGATTACCCGAATTATCTGTTGTATATGATGGACTTCAGCCCATTAGCTGTTGAGCGCCGGCAGGGATTAGGAAAAGTGGTGAGAGAGCCATCTACGATAGAAATTCCTGAATTGGAGGAGACGTTGACGACCTCCCTGCCTTACGTGGAGGTCGTGTCGGATAGAATATTTGGTGTTGACCAGGTGATGGACATATGGGTTGATAAGGACAGGATTTATTTGCCCAAGTTGAATACAGAGGAATCAGATAGTGTGAGTTCTTACGTTTCCAACGAAGCCCTATATGCTAATCTTTGTCCAGGATGGTATAGCCGAGCTCGAGGTCATTGAGATTTAGAGCAGGGTCCGTACACCCTGAGGCCCGAGGAGCTAGTTATGACTCGAAAGACTGAGCCAGCATCATAGTGGCACAAAATCATTTATCGCAGGGGTCCAAGAATTGCGACTAGCACATCGAAAGCACCTTAGGCATTGATCCATGTGGTGAGGGATTTGTATGTTGTTGTATAATTTTTTTCATAGTGTCAGGCTTCCATAGGTGATGTTTGTCGATGCTGAACCGGGTGTGAAGTGGAGTCGGCGTCGAGCACCGTGCGAACACCGACTCAGTATTTGCAAAGCGCTGTCTGCTGCGTCGACCACAATATTTTTTCAGATCCGGACGAGTCTGTGCTGAGGAAGTCCTCAAGTGGTGCGCTACGGTGGTGAACTTTTGGAAACTCATACTTATCGTTCAACAATCTGGCACCAGTTGTGCTGGTGTTGCCAACTGGCATCTCTGTCCGCATCACCGCTGACAACGGTGATACAGGGGATGCTGAATTCCAAGATATCGGGCCGGGGAACTACGATTTGTGGACCAGAAGCCACTGGCAAGTAGCCTTCGTGTTGAAGAAGTCGGCCAACCCACCCGATAACAGGGCGGAGACTTTGGTTATGAAGCCTATAGAGGTTTATCACATCGTTGATAATTGGAAGCTCTTCAAGTTGGGTCATGGTGTGGGTTGTGCATACTGTTAGTACTGTAGGTACATATGACCTACCGTGACGTCTTGTTGTACAACAAAGTTGTAATGTGGAATTATATAATTTGTATTTCTCAGTTGATGATCGTCCCGTGTTTTGGATCTGTCTTTCCGCGTAGCGGATGTTAGCGGGATTAATCCATCCTCCCTGGCCCTTGCCACACTTTCCATGTCAGCTGTCGCTGACGTTCTGCTCCTGATAGTGCTTCCAAGTCGCCAGGTTGCAGGAGCACTGCCACTATACATCGTGCTACCTTCATCCCCAGCATCTGCATGGACACCGTCATCCTTGAAATACTCCTTGTGGTAGTCCCCTGGCGTCATTGGACATGGTGAGGAGCTCAGTGGTGGGTCTTCTGCCTTCTGGTGTGTAGGGGTTTGGAGATGAGGAGGAAGCGAGTGTGTGAGATAAGACATGGATAAAGAGGTGTTGACTGTAGTAGTCCGTTTTGGAGCGCGTATGTCCGTGTTTGTGCAGGACAACTTCGAGGGCGAGCGGGTGAAGGCCTACGCACGATTATTATCAACACCTCGCATGAAGAATCGTGGCCATTTACATACCATACTTCAGGGCAAGCGCACTCATCACATCCCAGCTGATGCCGCACACGTTTATCCACCTCACCTTCACCCATGGCTCCCTCTCCGAACTTCTCTTATCATTTAACATTTGTACAAAACGCTCATTATCCATATTTTCCAAAGCTACTCCTCAAGGTACTATAGTCGGCGATTTGGATCTCGCAGCGCTCACGAATGTGCGCGTAATGCAGATCTGCGGACTGCCTGCGCGGGTCAATACCAGGTTCTGCACCAGCGAGACCGAAGCCCAAAAGGATTGTTGTTTTCCGGTGTATGGAAATCACTTTGCGGACACATGCGCGGAAGTGATCTTTGGGTGTTTGAAAATAGAGGGCAGGAGCACGTTTTGCCCGCAGTGAGGCCGGAATTTTTGACGAAGATGCACGTCGCCAAGACTGAGGTACAGGCTCTTGGGAGGGTCCATTGGAGGGTAGAGACGATTCGATATGGGCAGGGGATGCGGAACGTGGTGGTGGACTCGGCGATGGCACGAATTCGTCCTCAAGGTCAGGCGTCAAGCAACATCCAACAGAGTCCGTGAAACTGTTTTCGCGAGGCAGGGCGAGGTGTAATCTTCGCCGGAATGAGGTTTTGGGTGCCATTCCCTGGTATCTTCAAGGATGTAGTGTATGACACAGCAGGAGTGGGGGTAACTGGGCCCAAAGTGATAAGGGGCTGAACAGATGAACAGAAGACATTTGGAAGATGTCTGTAAAAGGATTCGAGCTCGTAAGTATGAAATCAGGATGCCTTGAGTTGCGCCCTGCCTCAAATAATTGAAGAACGTTGAATCCACATACTTACGTTTTGTGTACGTTACAAGCAAGTAACAGCGATTGAACGCAACGAGGGTGTACGATTCTTTCAATTGAACTGGGCGTGCATAAGCGTTTGAAAACTTGGCTGCAGTAAAAGGACCTACAGTGTTGCAATCTAAGGTATTTCTCAGCTGACGAAGTTGCACGTTTCTGGAGACGCGCGAAAAAGAGCAAAAAAGAACTTATCCTGAAATGACAAGATGTCGTGTTGGCGCTCGAGATAGCCGTGCAGAGGACGAGATAGGGCATTGACACCCCGTACATCATGATGGGGGCGTTGTCGGGGCCGAAACAGGCTCAGAGATGCCAATGAGAAGAAGAGAAGAGAAGGTAGTGGGCATTCGACCTTCTAATATTAATCCCCTGTCTAGTAGTATCATGATAAATGATAGCACAGGTGGAGCTCAGGTGCAGGAGAGTCACACGAATTGGTTCCGCGGGATCAAACGTTCCGTCCTTACATATTTATTGTAGAATAGAATAGAATATGCCACCGAAACGAAGTCCTTGCGCACACAGCTAGCCATGCACAGTACTCATGCACCATGAATTGCAAGGCATTCAAATACTCATTTTTAACCAAATTATAATGTTGGTACACCTGCGGAAATACTAGTTTACGTGTTGGCTGCATAGTTACATTCAAGAGACCCCGAATGTGTAAAGTCCGGTTTACACATACATATCGTCATCATCCCGTGTGGCCGGGGCGTGCGATGTTGGCTCAGGCTCGGCTTCAACAACTTTCTTGCGCACGGCTGCAAAATATGTGAGTAAGAAATCAAGGAGTATACATAGAACTCACATCGTCGTGTAGCTTTCCGTTTCGCAGCTGCTTTCTTGCCTTCAACGCGCTTTTCAAAGGCTTGGTCCTCTGCGCCTTGGCGTCGATGTTCGTCAAGTATCTGGAAGACTTTGAGACTCATGTTACAGGAATCCTGGTCAAAACGGCCGTACCGATTCAAATTCATTGAGCTCCGTGTCTGGCTTGTTCGCCGATTTATTGGAGCGCGCCTTTGTAAGTATCTCACTAAACCTGTCGAACACGCCCTCCTCGTGCAGCTTATCGCGGTAGAATTGCATGCCTTCGATGAGTTTTTTGACCGATCGCTCTGACTTGAATGGAAGGAGAGACAAGCAGAATGCGATGTCGCGCCATTGACGGGGATCCTCAGAGAGTCTAAAACGCTGGCAAAGCTTCTCCACAATATTTTCGGCTTGCTTTTCCTGTTAGAAGTTTAATGAATCGGAACTACGACGATGGAAAGAGACGAGGACTGGCCTTCTCAATGAAAGAAAAGATGTAGCGCATGGTGCTTTTAAAAGTTTCCTCCTCAACGGCGTGGTCACCTGTGGATAAGTGACTGATGACTAGAATAATGATATGAAGAACGTTGATATTAAGAGTGAACTGAGGCATACCATCAGGTAGGTTGTTGTAGATCGCGTTGTCCTTCGTCGACAGCTCCTTGAAAAACAGCTTCGCAAGGTCGGATATCCGTAGCTCCTCATCCTCTAGACACTTGGCCATCTCGCCTAGCTGACCTTTCACTTTGATCATCCCGTTGAGGATCAAGTGCGTGAGCACCATCAGCGTGTTCTTCTTTACGACAAGATCACCATCAGAAAGGCCTTTATATAATTCATTGCTGTTCTCGTCGATAATGTTGCTGAACGAGACTGCCACATCGCCGAGAGCAATGACAATGTTACTACGAATATTTGGGTCTCTTGAGGTCTCAAGGATCTTGAAGAGGAGATGGTGGTGCTGATCGCAAAATTGTGAGCTGACACACAGGAACTTGCTAAACGAGAGAGTTGCAGCAGCACGAAGTGTGCGATTCTGTTGTATGTGTTAGTAGTAATGTAGAGAAAATGACTCGTCACTTGCCTTGAATTTATGTGGACTACCGCACACATGGACTAGCAACGGGCCGTACAACTTCAGCAACGACTGCTCTCCATAGAGCAGCTCAGTTTCGCGAACGGCAGCTATCCGTTCACCAATCTCATCCTCTGCATTGCCAGCAACTTGATCAAGCTCTTCGGTCTCCTTATTGGTACCATTGGGTAAGCCCCCAGCTGCAAGCTTTTCCGCTACGTAAAACGTCATTCAATAGTTTGAGGGCGGTTAAAGTGAACATACCTAACTGTTTCTCATCCTTTTGCCGTTTCCATTCCCTTTCCACCAGCTCCAAAAAGACGATGTGCTTGATGGCCACATGCCCTACGACAAAAAGCAGCTGACTGAGATGAAAGACATCTCCAAGATCTTTCTCGCTCATGCTCGACTGCTGGGTCGACAAATATGTACTAGAGGGCGCTTGCGACACTGGCTCCGGGGGTTCCATCTCTTGATCCACCTCCATCGTCTCTATGTCCGGCTCGGATGAAGGCTCTTCCGGATTTTGCTGCTTGGCAAATGCCCTCCGGGTAAGATTCTTCACAAGGTTATTACAAAGCTCGTCGGGGTGCTCTCCTAGGGCGTAGATAGTGTTGATTGCTTGTTCGGCCATGCCGAACCAGTCTTTCGATCGACAGGGGTGCTCTATGGTGTTTTGCAACTTACGGAAGATGGGGTTTTCCATCTCCATCCGAAGGGATTTATCGAGAAGAGATCCTGCTGCCTGTATGAGAAAATGATTGATGGGATACGGTTCTGTTCGTACCTTTGACCTTCTTTGCACTGCCGTTCAAGCGTTGCAGGGCAAGACACGTGTACCTTGCAAGTGTGAGATCGGCCTGCCGTAGGGTGAATGCTTGGTATTGATAGGGTATTTACTCACACTCACCTTGCCGAATGGTCCAAGACCAATCTTCAGCAATGTGTCCACCTTCTCAGAAATAATGGTGCGTTTCGAAAGTGCCAACATTCCGAGTATGATGATTGCACCACGACGTTGAGAGCGGGGCAAAGCTTGAGGAGCGCCTAAAAATGAACATGAACCAATGTGTTGTTGCTGCAATAGAACGTTCCTCACTGTAAACTTGCCATAACTTATTGATCACATCATGGTGGATCCGGCCATCTTCCATCATGATACGCATCATCTCTTCTAAACTGGTAAGCTCTGCAAGCGTTGCTTCGTATGTCAATCTTTAACAAATGTTCAAGCAGCTTTAAATCTGAGAAAGAAAGCTGGACCCACTCGATCATATTTTTGGCAATACGGTTCACTTGCTGCTTAGGTTCCATGTCGGGTAGGGGGTCAAAGTACAGCATACGGTAGCATTCGAGGAGCCTCGACCGCACCCCCTTCAGCTCCTTCCCGTCCTCCGACGTTGAGCTGTTATCCTTGTGCCATATAAGATGTAGCATACGTTTGATGCCCTTCTGGTGATAAGGTTAGATGGCCGTAACACGGAATAATCATATGTATCACCTCGGCACTGGCAAGCTGGTACTCAAATGCGACCCTGAAAAACTCCATGCTCTCCAATACTTCTGCCTTGTTCGTGCTCCCCAAAAGCTGCGTGAGCCACACCATCCCGCCTTCTAGGGTACGGATGAAATCCAGTGCCTCCGTGCAGTACTTCTTGCGCAAACCCATGGCAAGAATTTCATTAGTCTCCAGGGCAGCAAGTGCTTCTTGTTCCGAGACGATGGCTGTGACATCGACGGTAGATTTCCGGCTTGCCTTTTTCTTTTTAGGCTTCGGTTTGTTTGATGATGCGTCGCCGTCGTCGTTTACATCTGTGTCCTCCATTTCCGTGTCTTCGTCCTCATCAGCATCTTCCTCTTCGACATTAGACTCTACCTCTTCTTTGTCATTTTGGTCCCTCTCAACCGCTTTCCCGATGCCACCTTCCATCTCCTCCAACTTGTCCTTCCAAGTCTTATACCGTTCCTCCCACTTTTCCAAGCTCAAGTCACCCCCATACATATCTCCATATGGATGGGTCAGAATTAGCTTCACAAGTATCGAAACAGCGGCCTTGCGTACTGTGCTCGCCTTATCCTCCAACGTGTCAACGGCAGCGCGCGTGATCCGGAGCCGCTGCTCTGGAAGACGTAAAGGCAGATCAAGCATCTTTGAGAGTGTTGCGAAGACCTTAGAGCGTACGTAAGAGGATAGATCAAGCGTTCGCGAAAGGAAGGAGTTCAAACAGCCCATCAAGCTGCTTGCCCGCTTGGTTAGAGCCACTCGTCCGATTTGTCATATCCTCCGACGTAGCGAGTTCACGAATGAGTGAGCCGATAACTTCAACAATTGCCATGCGCATAGGATAAGACTACATGCTTGTCAGATGGGGAAGAAGAACTGTTTCTGGGGAGCGCACCTCTGAGTCGAGATGGTCAATCAAGAGACTGATTTGCTTAAGAACGGATCGCGGCGACTCCTCGCTGAACCTAACCAGGAATCGGGAGAACGCTCTTGGACCCTTGGTGTCCTGCGCACTGAACGATTTTCCAGCGATTTCGCGAAGTATCTCGTCGCCAAGTTGGGCGTGATCAAATTCCTTTGCCAGGATAGAAAGGCACTCTGCCATGGGTTCAGAGAGGTGTTCATAGTACTGCAAGGATTGCATGATGTTGATTTGCGCAGCGAGCGTGTGACCGTGATGCTTTACAGCAAGGCAAATGACTTTGTAGACATGCATGCGGACGTTTTGAGTCTTCATATATTGTTCAGACTCGGCAACATGGTACGCGGGGCGGGTAAGGCATCTAAAGTAGGGTCAGCAGATGTCTAAACAACTGAATTGGCGTACATCCCCCGCCAAATCATGTGATATAGAGCAAGCCGTACGCACGTTATGAACGCATCTCTCTCCGGGCTAGTCACCCAGATGCGGTGCGTCTTCAGTTTCAACGCCTTGCAAATGAGTTCCAGAGTGCCAGGGATCTGATCGATCCATGTCCATTGTTCCGCCTTCTTCGCAGCCGCCCTCGAGGTACCAGACTTTGCGCCCCTCCCACGACGCGCCTTCACAGGTGCTGGTGGAGCGTCCTCTTCACCCATTGCCTTCACCTTCTCAGCGGCACCTACAAACCAATTAACTAAGAAGGCATACATTTCCAAAGGCATCTTATGAGCCATAACAATCTGTTGGTCTTCTTCCTTGGAGTCGCGTATTGCAGCATCAATTTGAGCTCCGAATGCAGAGAGTAGAGCATCGAGCATTTTGCTCATATAAGCACCAGCGACTGCATCGGAATGCTTGAGAAGACTTCGGAATATATCAAATATCTCCGGATCAGTTATTTCTTCGGATGAATGAGCAATCGCTCCGACAGCCTCTAAGTTCGTGGTCAGTAAGAATCGAATACCAGCACCCAAGGCTAGCGTACGTTGCAATAAGGGGCCGGGATCGTTGCTGTTGGGATCCCGTTCATTTGGGATGTCGTAGTTTGGGATGTCCTGAAGTGCCTGTAGCTCGTCTTGAAGCTCGAAGGATACGTCCATGGCGGACACTCCTTGACTGATATCTGTTGAAAGGTAAAGCACGCCCGTCGCCAACATAGTGAGCACGTGCTTCGTGTTTATCACAAAGCATCAGAATTTTGCATCGCGACGCACGTGACCCCTAACGCGTCCAACTGGAACGTGAAGGTTGTGGATCTTGCAACTTTGTACACCATGCCAGGGCGCATATCTTCCGTCGAGGAAACCCTCACCGCCAGCGTGCCCAAGATTTTTGATCAAGTTCAGAATTCAACTGCAAATCACCAAAAAAATATCGTTGCACTTCACAAACTCCATCTGGATGCTGCCGGTTTTACCGAACCCGTACACAATGGCAGAAGCATCAAGCTCACTGGTGAGCGTATGTTCGAGGAGAGATTCAAAGACATGCTATGCAGAGCTGCCGCCGTGAAGAAAGGAACATCGCAGGGTGACCGGATAGTCAAGTTTGTCGGAGCGTATACAAAATATATCAATGAGAAAGGTACGATGTCTGCTCGTTTCACTGATATTAAACCTCATCTTATTACAGCCGCTGAGGTAAAGAAGGAAGATGATGATGATGATGACGATGATACCACAGCCTCTCGGTTCGTTGAGAAAGTGCTTGCCTTCCTCCTAAATGGCTTTGAAGCCAAGGACAAAGTCGCACGCTACCGCTGCGTCCACTTTTTGGCGGAGATGGTCGCGCATTTGGGTGAAATTAGGTTAGTAACCTATTTTGTGCAATAAACCTGGCTGACTAGGCGCAGCGAAACGTTGTACACTGAGCTCCGCACAGCTCTCTTCGAGCGTGTGCACGACAAAGAAACATTTGTTCGAGTTCAGGCTGTCATTGCACTCTCGAAGCTATGTGGCTCGGAAGATCCATCTGATGTGGAAGAAGGAGAACCCACTGCTCTTGAGGTCCTGCTGGAGACTCTTAGTTGCGATCCTGCCGCGTTGGTTCATTTGTCATAAATCGTCCAACAATATGCTAATCACTTGTCTTATAGAGACGTCCGTAGAGCCGCATTACTCAATATTCCTCTGTCTTCAGCTACCCTAGACGCCGTCCTTGGTCGAACCCGTGACACTGATACGATCATGCGCAAGCTGGTTTATTCCGCTATCCTAGTCCAACATTGCTTCGCTTCTGATGGCTCTACAATGGGGCTCGTTCATCCTCGTGTGCTTACCATTTCTCAGAGAGAGTTCATCATTCGCAATGGTTTAGGTGATCGAGAGCCAGCGGTTCGCCAGGCTGCAGCTTTATTGCTCAGCAAATGGGTGGACGTTGCTCGTGAAAATGTCAAGAACGAAGAAAGCAAGGCCGTCGAAGATAATGTTCTCGCACTTTTAAGCCTCTTTGATCTTACGGAGAGCACGGTTGCAGAGGACGCATTGCTGAGTGTTTTGGACAGACGCCCTGATATTTCCGACCACGTCGAGTTTAATGGTATGTTCCGTTGCAGAATCTCGGTCGGATGAGCTAATTGAAACATCCACAGATGCCTATTGGGCCAACCTGACCCCAGAGCGAGCTTTTTTCGCTCGCGTCTTTGTTGACCATTGCATTACCATTAAAAACGCGGAAAAACTAGATGCTTCTCTCCCGGTTGTCACTGCCCTTGCCTACCGCATCCAAGCTGCCTACAATGCATACCAAGAAGACTTGGAGGTCGCCGAGCAAGAGAGAGTCATCCGTGGCGAACCAACTGAGGAAGAAGAAGAGGCTCGCATTGACAAGGAATTTGTCATAGGCGAGATGCTCAAGGTTGCTGTGAATCTAGACTATGCTGATGAGATTGGGCGCCGAAAAATGTTCCAGCTTGTGAGAGACATGATCTCTCAGGAAGCACTACCCGAATCGCTTGTCGCTAGATGTTTGGACGTATTACGAATACTATCACCAAACGAGAGGGATCTTATTCGAGTTGTTGTGGAAGTAGTCCACGAGCTTAGGGATGTTAGTGATGAAGAAGAGGCTCTAGTAAGTTGGACACCTCATTGTTCGCATTTCATTTCCGTGATGACGTTATTTTTGCTAGAAGGAGCCTGCAGATGACGGAGAGACCAATTTTGGCGAAACACCCATGCCAACTCGTACAGCACCCAAAGGACCAAAGCCATCAGAAGATATGTCTTCCGAGGAACGAGCTCGTATGGACGCGATTGATTTGCGTTGTCTGTCACTTTGTATAGGGATGCTGGAGCGTGTTAACGGAGTGCGTCATAGCTTATGTTCAATTTCCTAATCACTCAGTGTTGCTCAGACATTCGAAGAAAATTCGACGCTCGAAGGCATCCTTGGCGAGTTAATCATTCCTGCTGTCAAGCGTAAGGAGTTGGTACTTCGTGAAAAGGGTCTCATCTGTTTAGGTCTTTGTTGTCTTATTGCTCGAGTATGCTCATGTTGCCTACCATGTGGCTTTGAAACTAATCAATTTCATAGCGCATGGCTCTCAACTCTTTCCAGCTTTTTTTGGGTCAAATTCAGACTGCCCCGGAAGTCTTGAAGATCCGTGTGCTGCAGATCGTCTTCGACATTCTCATGGTGCACGAAAATGACTTCTTGAAAAAAGAGGGTGTTACAGTGGGTAACAACAGCCTCAACCTTATTTCAATGCTCATGCTTTTACAGAGAGAGCGTATCATCGAATTCTTCTTGCATGTCCTGGAAACCGAGGAATCGGACAAGGTGCAAGCCCTCCTGTGTATCGGCCTTTCAAAGCTTGTCCTTTCCGGAATGATCTCCGAAGACCAGGTTGGTGCCGATAAATTGTTGCACAATGTCAGGAGGTAACCCTTCTTCAGGTGCTGCAAAGCCTGGTTGCTGCATATCTTGCCCCGGACACGATCGACAACCAAGAAGTCCGCCAGTGCCTTGCCTATTTCTTCCCCGTGTACTGCTACTCCTCTCCAGTCAACCAGCGACGGATACAACGGCTGTTTATTGGATTATTCGAACAACTTGCCCCAGAAACCCGAAATGTTGACGAAACTCAGGATATGGTCAGTCCTGCTCAAATAGCAGCTATGTTCGTGGATTGGACCGATCCACAGAAAGCTATGTGAGGCAATGTTGTTTGTTTCGAGAGTGTTAGTTAAAATGATGCAGCGATGTGCAAGATCAGCCAACGGACGAGACAATTCATATTGACTTGGCAAGCGACATCGCAAGAGCATTGTTTGACGACAAAATGATAAGTATGTCAAATAACTTTCTGGGACGAACTATTAACCAACGCTAAAATTGCAGAGGAGGACAAGAAAGTTTTGTATCAAGTTCTTGGGCGGCTATACTTGCCGGACAAGGTTGATGACGATAAAATCCGCACGCTCAAGTTACTACTTCACAACCTCAATTCTGTGAGTTCATCTGAGCCTTGGTGTCAACCAAAAAATCATGCGCATACAGCGTCGACCGATCCGTGACGCAGCAGCCAAGAATGCGCTTGCGAAATTTGATGCTGCGATCTCGAAAAGATATGCTGAGCAGCTAGAGAGCTTCAACGAGGAAGACTACAGGCAACTGGAGTATCTGAAGGATTTGTTCGAATTTCTTGATGATATCATTCCCTTGGACGACGGCGAGGAGGTTGACATACCTCGCACTCGTGCTCGGAAGAGGTGTGATTTCTGTTACACTACCGTTTATGCGCGTTGAGACTGATTGAGTGGCTTAGGCGCTCAGAAAGCATTGTTACCGATACCACGGACAGCATCATACCAGATGAAAGTGTGGCTTCTGCTGCTTCTCCATCACACCCAAAGGGCAAGGGTAGAGGGAAGCAAGCCAAGTAAGTGGACATCCAATCATTATTAACTTCCTGTCGACTTATTGTTATCCAGGCGGAGACGTGTTTCTGGTTCCGATGACTCAGATGATGACGTCCTATCGCACGACCATGTTACCCCAGCACCCACACGAACCCTGCCAAAGCGGGCCGCGTGCGTTAACATGTTATGATCTTCCCGTTTAATCTGGTCTTAACTTTTGCTCACAGGTCGGTAAAGAAACCCCAGGTAGTGCAGTTAATTGAAGATGAAGATGACGATGACAAAGAGGAAGAGGAGGAAGCTTCATCCCCTCCTGCCTCTCACAACGAACGAAGGCCCAGGCTGTAAGTCGCTTGGATAAGTTGGACAGCACATACTCATTTGGTCGTATGCAGTGCAAGCAAAGCGCGGGATAACATTCAACCTGCCTCCGCAGGGAATCGTACCATCGATTCCATCATGGATAGCGAAGAAGACGAAGAAGAGGAAGAGGAAGTTGCTAATGATATATTGGCTTCGGACGAGTGAAATTTCCATCATCTATAAGAGTACAGTATCTATTATGATTTATATTTGTACCCCTTATCACTGTACTTTTACTGGCAGGACCGCTGCTTTCACGGTTTTGGGTGATTGGATGATAATCGGTTACGCTCGGCCGCCGTAAATCTGCCATGACTCGCCTATCATGTCAATTGTGTCGAGAGAAGAATTTGAAAATTGATAACTTGAAGAATCGTTGAATTCGGAAGAGCCGCTACACCCCTGCGCTGACACCAACGTTGCTATGGACGAGAATCACTGATCATGCACATGCGTGATTCAAAGGCGGAGACATTGCGAGTAGAATCTTCCCGATGGGGGTGTTCACTCGAGTTAAACGTTAAGCGTCGACAGCGCGTGAGAACCGACATGTCCTTCAAGTTTGATTCCCTCTATTATGACTTTCAAGTCGAAAGTGGGATTTCTGTCTCTTGCAGAAGAACTGCATTTCTACATTTTGAGCTTCCTCCCCTACAGAAATATTCTGCGTTGTACATCTGTGAGCTGCCTTCTTACAGATGATTTTGTATTGACAGTCGTTTTGCAGGTATGTAAGGCTCTTCGCCAGACGTTCACATCGTCCTCTGAGCTTCAGTATATCGTTGAACTCGGTGGCCAAGGGTTGCTACCTGTCCTCAATACGGAATTTAACAAGCATGTTCCTATTTCCAAACGCCTACAGCTCCTGAAAGACAATGCATCTGCATGGTTCAAGTTCAACATTCGCCCAGTATCTATCCTAGATCACCCTGCTGCCACCCCAGTATATTCACCAGCTCACAGTTGGCAAATAAAAAGATCCTTTGTCGATGGCCACCTCTGCCTGTTTGATGAAACCGAGCAATGGGTTAAGATCTTTCCATTAGTGCCACAGTCCTCACCGCAAATACACCAGCGTGAGTGGTCCCCAGAATTGCTGGGTCCCGTTCCCGACGCGTATATCGATCATGTATGGATCGACCCAGCACAAAACCTGATCGCCATCGCGTATCACACCGATGATCACGATTATCTCAATTCTCTGAGTTGGCCCGATCGCCCGTTCTATGTTGACCTCAAAGCTCTGGACGAAGATGGTGTCCACCCCCAAGCTGCTGGACAGACGTTGTTTCTATCTCTATCTAAACTTCATGAATGTCAAGTCAGCACTTTGAAGCTCCAGGGGCACGGAAGGCATATTGCTATCCAATGTGACCTGGCGGGCACGTGGTGGTCGCAGATCTGGGACTGGCAACACTCAACAACATCCAACGTGAGCTTGCTGAAAAAGACATAGTTAGTAATGAATTTTAACAATTGACTCGCATCTAGAGTGTCATCAGTTACGCATCAACCTCAACAGACGAAGACTTTTGTTTCCTCGGAAATAATAGATTCCTGACCATAAGGAACCTGTATTTGTATCTTTATTCGATTGAGGATATGTCCCAAGCACCGACATTCCTGGCGGGCTTCTTGATGCCCATATCAGCGCCGATGTACATCTGGTATGTTGGTCCTACAGACGATATTGCTCATGGCCCACAACCGCAGACGGAAGCACATCAAATACTATGGACCTCAGATCCTGAACATCGAATACTGTTCTTCGTCACGGACCTGCACCGTGTAGCCTTCGCCGTTTCCACCAAGATTTTTTTTAATCTTGATCCATTTAAAGAGACATTGGAAGAGATACCTTGGGAACAGTGGGGCCCTCCAAACACCCGTGGGTTTAATCCAGCATCCAGCTTTGGCGCTAGCGGAAATCGAGTTTTTCAGGCCGTCCCTGTACTGGGTGCAACAGCAGATGACGGCTCGGCTGTTAAGAAGTATAGTTCACATATGATGGACTTCAGCCCCTTGGCTGTTCAGCGCCGGCAGGGCCAAGGACGAGTGGTGAAAGAGCCATCCACGATAGTAGTGGAGAATGAGTCGATAACGACGTCCCTGCCTTATGTCGAAGTGCTGTTGGATGGGGAATACAGTGCTGATGCACATAATGTAGTGAAAATATGGGTCGACGGCTCCGAACTTTATGTGCCTGTAGGTCTTTCTCACGTTTCGAGGGAGTCCGCCGTACTTATTTTATTGATAGAGACTGGCGTCTCCATCAGCTATAAATTGATGTAGCAGGTTAAAGCAGAGTCACGCAAAACAATCGAAGCCTACGTTGACATGCTGCGAGGTGTTCAGGTTAGCATCTTCAACAAAGCATAGATTACAGGCATTACGCACATCATACTAGCGTGATACAAAGTCCCTCGTCAAATAGCACAATCAAGATGAATCAGAATCATGAGAATACACGATCAATGGTGTGGTATCCGTTTGCAGAATAGATGCGCATATTCGTGCAGCTATTAGACTGTCTAGGACACGGAATACGTACCGCGGTCCGCACGCAGCCAACCGAACTGCGGTTCGCAAGAAGCCTGGACTAATGGTCGTAGACCAGCGATACAGGGCGCACAACTTCTATGAGATAATATGTACGTCCTATATATCCAGCGCGCCGCGATTCTGGTTCACGATGACTTGGCGGTGTAATTGCTGATCAGCTGTTTACTCGGATCGTCCCGAAGTGACAGGTAGTTGTATTTCCTCTTTCAATTGATCATCCAATTGAGCGCGTCCCCCGGAAAATTCCCTTGCTGATTTATCTCGCTCGAGACCTAGAATATCAGCGCTCACCCTCTGAGACGTACACCTGGAGCTACTCGCGTTGACTATGTGGAAGGACCTTGCACTTACGTGTATAGAGGGTCCTTTGTTGATGTATCATGTAAAAGCTCAGCATGTAGGTGGATCCATCGAAAAGCGCTAGCGCTGCTCTGGGAACAGCTGGCTCAGCATGTATGAATACCAGAGAGTGACGGTAAAACTTTCCCAAAACACTGGTGTCCAGTACGAATGGTACCACAGCGACTCCGAGTCTTGCATGTAGTTACGGAACCACGGCGTAATATCTGTCATGTTCTGACGTCACATTGATGGATTGAAAGCTAGCGTACACCCGTGTTTCCTGACCAGACAAGGCGAACAAAACCGCATGGTTATTGTAATCGACGGTGACAGATACTGATACAACTTGATGATTAGTTGAAAGCAAACATGAAAATAACAAAGCACTTTATTCGTTTGAGCAAATCTGAAACGCTGAATCCGGGACCTCTTCAGTAGCCTCTCTTCTGCCCCTCTGCATCCGTAAGGGGGACATACTGCCCACAAATCAGCGACGAATGAGATAAGATTTGAAAAAGCCTACCATGACCCCCATCAAATTCTTCTTTGTGACTTTACCATTTTCGTCCTTGTCGACTTGTATGATTTGTTGAGTAAATGTTCCAACTGGTATGAACATCCGCCCAGGGCTCTTGAGCTGGTCTACCAGCTGCTGTGGAATGGTGGGCGCAGCAGCGCCGACATGAATTGCATCATATTTGGCAAGGCTGCTATAACCTTGACGACCATCACCAGTGACCGCGACGATGTCGCCCCTGTTGAGAGCGGGGCCCAATCCATCTTGTCTAAGATTACTCTTTGACCAATCAACCAGTTCAGGGATGTGATCGATGGCAACGACAATGCCGCCTGGGACAAGGTGGTGGAGTACGGCGGAAAGGTAACCGGACCCACTACCTACATCCAGGACGCGTTTGCCCGGACCGAGGTAGTCGAGAAGGTGCTCGATTGCGTGAGCGTGCTATAGAAAAGTATGTTAGGATAATGCCCTCAAATTCCAAGGACTTGCCATATGTGGTGCAGATATAGTCGCGCCATGCCCGATAGATCTGTGCAATAGAATTTTAGTAGTAATGTTCGGGGAAGAGAGTCGATGCGCACTGAGGCGAGTCCTCATATGCCTCCGATTTACGTATGACATAATTGGCCCGGTCGACTTTCGTCATGGCCTGTGACAACTCTAGGTTGACTCTAATTACTTGTAGTTGGGAATGAACTGACCTCGCCGACTCTATCTGTTGTGATGATTCGTGCTGTGCGCATGTTTGCGATGAGGTCCGCGTTTGTGCGACCAGAACAACGCCAAGCCATTGTGGTATCGGTGGAATGTAACCGAGAAGTCGGCCTCCGTCGCCACGATGATAGAAGATTGCGAAAAGGAAGCTATTCGTGCGAGTTATAATCACCTCATTATTAAACTGCCAAAAAAAGGAAGGTCAAAATCCACACGTGTGTCACGCATGACGCAGCCAAGAATTTCGTTAGCACTGCGTGGCTATACTTATGGCGCGTTTCCAAATTTCACAAACTCCTGGGTTCACTATTTACCCATTTTTCACAGTAACTACTTAGCCTCTATATCCTGTCATTTCCAAACTCTTTTTCGACTGTCCATCCTGGGTCATGGATAATACTCCCATCTGGCCACTTCTCTTTACTGTATTTCAGGCATGTGTTCGGCATTCGACTAACACGCTGCTGTCCATTGACTTTCTTGGCTTTTAGTCGATTCTAGAGGTATTTCTTTTATGTATCGCAGGTTACATACTCGCCTGGCGCCGTATCATTGACAAGCCCACTCAACGCGTTAGTTTTGCCTTGTATTTTGGCTTTCCACTCGCTGATCTGAAATCCAGGTGATCAATCATATCAACATCTCCCTGTTCACGCCTGCCTTGTTGTTCTCCAAAGTCGCATTCTTCCTAAGTCCAGGTGCGTCCCATATTTCGTCCATCACCAGGATTCTAACCAACCTCGTGTGTCCTACAGCAAAACTCAAGGAACTATGGGTTATTCCAATTTTCTTTATGGTGGTCACGGTTTTCTCTGCGCTCGTGGCCAGAGTCCTTTCGAGGATCTTTGGACTGAAGAGATCTCATCGGTGTGTTTCTCCATTTATACTCAACCTGTCCTTCCCTTCCTTTGTCTCCTGTGTTCACAATGACCAGAGCTAACCATCCATTTCTAGTAACTTCGCTATGGCCGCTTCGATGTTCATGAATTCAAACTCACTACCCATCGCTCTGATGCAGAGCCTCGTGATTACTGTAGATGGCCTTAAATGGACCTCAGACGACAACACGGACGCCATGTTGGGTCGTGCACTCACGTACCTCGTACTGTATAGCACTCTTGGGATGATGGTGCGTTGCGTTAACTCGAATCGTGTTTCAATTGTCCTGGATTTCGATATCTCGGTTGGATTTCTTGGTCTTCATGATGTTTATTTATTTTTGTTATTTATTTTCAAAACTGGCGTCTGTCCCTTTTTCATCTTCTAACAAAACTCCCAAGCCAGTTATTTTAAACTTGCTCCGTACTTCATTGTTTGTGATTTTTTACTTATATTGCTTACAGCTTCGCTGGAGCTACGGCGTGCGTTTGCTTGCCTCTGCAGATACTCCGCCTACACCAACCTCTCCCCGTTCGCCCCTACTTGCGGCTGTGCCATATGATCCCGAAGGAGCCCAATACGCTGATAATGCATCCTTATCAGATGAGACGACGCTTAGCGAGCATCATTCATCCAGGTTCCAGCCCACGAGTCCTTCTCATCACTGGCAAACTCAGGTGCATCCCACAAGCCCTTCACATCACTGGCAAACCCAAGCTCCTAGCCAAGCCGTATTCGTGACTTCGCCTCTCGGTGACACAGATGACAATGATCAAGATACAACGTGTAAGATTCCTACCTTCATCCAAGAGCCTGCAGGCCATATCCATGGACAGCTACGTCCGCACCCCTTGCCATCGCACCTTCACCTGTCGCCATCTCGCGTACCCCAACGGTCGTCTTCACTTTCGCATTCACGCTCCCCACACTCCCCGCACCCATCACGGAACACAGCTATATATCATTCATTCCCAAATTCACCTGTGCGGGAAGATGCACCTTTGGCCTCGGACAGCGTCACACCCGCAGACTCAGAGGATGGAATAGAAGACGGGGCAGAAGTTACGAGTGAAAATTTCCGACATCGTCGACACCGCACTGGTCTCCAACACGTCTGGAAGTCCACCAGAAATGCATGGCGCCATGTCAACGCGTTCATGACAATGCCTCTATGGGCTTCCCTACTTAGTCTCGTCGTCGCGTGTACTCCGCCGCTCCAGTCTGCGCTTGAACGCATGGAACCGGTAAAAGGCGCGCTTGGTGCTGCAGGCAGCTGCAGTATACCACTGACGCTTGTGGTGCTTGGGGCATACTTCTACTCCGAACCTCCCGAGGATGACATGCAAAATGAAGATCTGACGGACTGCGAGACAGATGAGACAAGGCAGGACCTCGGGCACAACAAATCTCGTACCTCACTGCTCAGTACCCTTCAGGAGATGCTTGCAGTTAAACGTGTACAGCAGCCGCAGCTCCAGACGCTTGGGGAAGGCAAGACGGTGTTCGTGGCAGTGCTTGCAAGGATGGTAGTCGTCCCAGCTGTGATGCTTCCTGTGTTGGCGATTCTTGCTCAGCTTGATATCCATGATGTCTTTGCGGAGTAAGTGCTCTGAATTATCTTGCGAATAGTTGCTGATGTGCGGCTTTTCAATAGCCCCGTGTTCGTGGTGTCAAATGTACTCTTGATAGCAAGTCCACCGGCTCTGACGCTCGCGCAGGTGCGTTTTGTGGTGTTAGTAGTCTCTCTTGATCACACTAATGTTCTTGTGTTGAACAGATAACGCAAGCAGCCTCGAACGACTCCTTTGAGAGGCTAATATCACGGACAGTTTTCTGGTCGTATTGCATCCTGACCCCACCAAGCACAATTTTAGTTGTGGTTCTGGGGTTATTGATCACAAAGTTGTGAACTAGATGGTTGGTACGCTTTTCTGTGCTTATCATAATTGCTTGATAGCTGAATAATAGATTACAGATTTTGAATATCTTTTAATCATACTGGGAAACCTGGATGTACATATTTTTGTTGAAGGGCGGGAGAGTTTGTATATATGCAGACTGATCTTTTATGTGGTGTTCTATTATTTGTCTCCTGGGACTTTCTGCTATCATCCTCTGTAGCGATGAGCATGAGATCAAATGCGAGTTTCAGTGCAAGATACATCCTCGCTGTCATTGCACTTTGCCCAACTTCTGCGGGCGCCATCTCTAAAAAAAGTATATAAACATTGTTCGGAAATGAAATATAGACCGAGGACTGATTGTCGCAAAGGTAGCGCCGATGAGGACTGGGAGTACTAACAATTTGGTCATGACTGAGTTGCAGAAGGCTTAGCATGTATCACTAGCGTTGATCCCGGAATCAGCGGGTGATGCTCGGGACCTATGTCCGCACAGGACGTAAATAAGGGAGATTTCAAACGCAATTCGCTCCTACTATTCGCTCCTATCTCCAGGTATGATCCAGGGGTGTCAACGAGGCGAACTTGCAAAGTCGACACGCCTTCGTACTGAAGAACATCGCCATGCTATTCGATTCGTTGGCGATGACAATCAGGTAGGTGTAGTTAGATATCGGTGATGCTGCCGGTGACTGATATAGGATATCAATACGGCAGCCGTATTGATCGGGGTTCTTCATAAACGGGGCCCAGAGAACAAGAGAAGGTCCGGCGCTCTTGTCTAACAATCTAGGTTAGCAATGATACGGTATGTGGAATCTACCAATCCACATGATCACATTAGCCAAATCAGTAGATAAGGACGGCACCGTGCTATCCTACTTGCGGTATTTTTGTGCCTAGGATCAAAATTCAGCCAAGCCAGTCTAGAACGAAGGAATAACAAAGAACTAGGCCTTTGATCGCAGATAGACTTTTACATAAGGAAGGATCCTGTCTGACTCATGAGGATGCTTGCTAATGCCAAGTATGCATCGAGTACAGACTACGCCAGTCGCGCACAGTGAAAGATTGTGATTGTTGTTAGGCCCGGATCCTAAGGAAGTAAGCTCGAGTTTAATAATACTTCGAGGGTACGGGGAACGGCATGGCAGAATGTTGGAGGTTGTTGACTCTGGTAGCACGACTGTACCAGAAGATGGGTGGGAAGCAGTGCGGGGCAGCCGCGTTGAGAGAAGATGAGCATGATTTACTATTAATGGCGCAAGACGACGAAAGAGCCGGCGTGCGAGATAAGAGAGTGCAGGAAGCTTGAAGGCGTAGTACGGAGAGTACTTGCAGAGTATGATCAAAGAGGCTTGCCAAGGTTCGAGCGAGCGCTTGGCAAAGTTGCGACCAGTACTAGTAGTACCTGGGCGAGGATGGTGGGTTCCTGAGTCGGCCAGGCCTAGCTAGATTCACTACATGCTAAATCTACGCTCTAGCTCCCAGGGACATCACTGTTTACCCTCGCTGAAAATAGAGCAAGCTCACCCGTCGTCCGAGGCAGTTCCAGTCATCACCAAATTACTTCGCAGGTTGGAATCGAGTGCTAGTACAATTCAGTCTCTCCTAGACTAGACTAGTACTGACATTCCTCATACAAACTTGGTAGTCGCTTGCAATTGCTGTACCATGAGCCGAGTCTGTTTAGCTGTGCTTGTTGTGCTGGAGGATGCCGACGTGGTGCACATTTACCCGTGAATCTATAGGAGAGCAAGTATCTCACACACACAACATTCCTTTCCCTGCTGTCTTTAACAGAGTTCTCGTTCCTCACATTCACATCATTCAATATCTATTCCAGCCTTTAGTGGACCCGCAAAGTCCAACTTTCGTCGTTTGAGGGCCCGCCTGGCATGGTTGGATTCTATGAATTCCAGCTTATTATCCTAGTCTCCCTGTGTTTCATCTTCCTCCTGGTTGAGCGCTATGTTTCGCGACGGAAAGAGTCGAAGGAGAAAGACCTGCACACCGCCGAGCGCCTGGAAGACGGGGAACCGACGACATCAAACAACTTCCTAGCTACATTAACAAGGCAGTATCTCATTGTCTATGCAATTGTAATGGGTATGTATGATCCTCTGCTCATGAGAATTACGTGGTCATCAATTTATCCAGGTGCTGATTGGCTCCAGGGACCATATATCTACTCATTATACCGAGAACAGTATGGTCTCCCGGAACGGATGGTCGCAGTCCTTTTTGTCACAGGGTTTATGTCCGCGGGGCTCACTGCACCCTTGGTAGGTGTCTGGGCGGATCAACAGTACGTCACATATGCTCTCTTTATCGCTATAAAGTTGTTTGACTAGTACTGTAGTGGACGCAAAAAACTCTGTCTTGCCTTTTGCCTGACATATATATTCACCTGCTGTTGCATAACCATTCCGTACTTGCCCATTCTTCTCCTTGGACGTGTATGCGGAGGTATCTCAACATCAATCCTCTACTCTGCGTTTGAGTCCTGGCTGGTGAGCTCTGCTGGAGCCCTAGCCCTCCCATCAACGGATCTTTCCACAATATTCGGACGCGCCACGCTTGTGAATGGTTTTGTTGCAACGGGTGCAGGCGTTGCAAGCAATCAGCTAGTCACCTTGACAGGCTCATTCACATCTCCTTTCATTGCCAGCGGGGTCTTGTTGCTATTAGCATACCTGGTGATCCGTGCAAGTTGGGGGGAGAACTTTGGTGGCAGCGGAACAACTCCTGGCAAGGGTTTATCTCAGCTGAAAAGACTGGGGCAGGCATGGCGCATTGTCAGAGATGGTGAGTCCGGCTCACTTCCCGTTTTCGTGATATTCAGGTCGTGAATGTGATTTTAGATCCTATGCTACTCGTCATTGGCCTGACCCAAACTTGCTTCGAGGGTTCTATGTACCTCTTTGTCTTCCTCTGGGTACCATCTCTCCAGGAAGCTTCGCCGACGTTTCCCACTATTGCACTACCGCTGGGCTACATCTTCTCCTCATTCATGATATCTATGATGCTCGGATCCCTCCTCTACAGTGTTGTCACCACTCAATCCGGCGGTCTGACGGTCCACGCAAAGCTCAGTAGCTTAGTTTGTGCATTTGCTGCCCTTGCACTAGCAACAAGCATAAGAAGCGACAGTGAACGCGTCAGGTTCTGGGCGTTCTGCGCATTCGAAGCGTGTGTGGGGATGTATTATCCTGTGCAAGGGATGTTGAGGGGAACTTTAATTTCAAACGAGCACCGAGCAACAGTACGTCGCCTCTTCTTATTGTAAAAAGAAGGCGCTGACCCGAATGATGTAGCTGAGTTCCCTGTTCCGTGTCCCCTTGAACGTGTTTGTGGTCGTCTCCCTGATGACCGGGGTGTCGAATGCTAGGGACGCCGTGTTGAGCGCATGCTCCTTGATGCTTGCGTTCTCTGCCCTTATGACTGCATTTGTGGTCGTAACGAGGGCAGATGACCATGTGTCCTCCGAAGCAAGCTTGAGACCAGAGTGAGAAACAAACATCACGTGACAATCGTCATATAAAAGTGAACACAAAAAATAGGTTCAACGAAAAAAAAACGATGTAATGTTCAAGTGTAGAAAATATCCTAATATTATATGATATCTACAGAATGCGCAAAAGTAAAGTGTGCATCAGTTAACTTTGGTTCTGCAGAATTTGCCTCCTAGTAGAGGTCAAGTCTTGTTGACCGTAAATGCAAGGGAGGTGTTGTGAAGCCAAGATCCTCACGCAGGGCTCATGGTGAGTGGCGAAAGCACCGTGCTGCAGACCTGAATACTCAGCTAAAGTTCTGTGGCTTACCAAGCCATATTGTGGCTAAGTCGTTATTCGATCTCCGATTCATGGACCGCCGTGAGTCAGCTGATCGGCAACGACAAATTATAACCTCCTCTTCATCTCCTTTTTTTTACTTAGTTCCGTCTTTTCCCTTCCTCTTTTGTTTTTTCTCTCTTCCTTGCCTACTTCATATCTGCTTTCTGACACCGCAAAAATGGACGTTGACATGAAAAATAAGGATGAGATCGACGACAAGCGTGACAGAGAGAGAGAACGCGAGTTCGACCGCGACAAGGACCGTGAAAGAGAGCGCGACAGAGAACGTGAACGGGATCGTGATAGGAGGGACCGCGACAGGGACCGTGATCGTGACAGGAGGGACACGGGTGTGTAGTATTACCTGGCGTCATATGCAAAAATTCATTATTTTTCACATGTCGTCAGGTCGGGGCGGTAGGAGTCGGACTGACCACTGGGAACCAGACGACAGACGGAATGGAGATGTGAGTCGCCTGCCACCACTTGTTTTACAATCACTCCTGACATTTGGTTATTCTAGCGCCGGAAGCGTTCGCGCAGTAGAACACGTTCCCGGTCTCCGAGGCGTCGTTCAGCTTCGCCTCGTGACCGCAGGCATTCACGCCGTTCGCGCTCTCGCAGTCGTAGTCGGACGCCCTCGCGCTCCCGCAGTCGTGACCGCGGTGACCGTAAGCCAGCTGACCCATTCCCTCGTTCCCTTGGTGGACCCATGAACGCAACTCATGAAGAAGCCGTTGAATTTGCCAAGATCAGCAAGAGAGAAAACCGAGTCTATGTCGGCAATCTCAGTTACGACGTCAAGTACCGTGACCTAATGGAATTCATGAGGGGAGGTGGGTTGGGGAATTTAGATTTTTCTTTGATTGGGGAGAGGGGCGGGGTGTGGCCACTTTGTAAACCCGTTCTGCTGAGGCTCAGAAGGCAGCTGGTGCTGGCGAGTGTGAGCTGATGAGGGAGAGTGGTGTGGTGCCCTGGCCGGTTTATTTCCTTGGCTTTTCGATTGATGGATGGTTGGATTGAGAGGATATTGATGGGAGTTTTCTTTTGGGGATTGATAGCTGGTGAGGTTCTATTCGCCGAAGTACTCGTCACGCCAACGGGAGTGTCCAAAGGCTGCGGGTAAGTGACTCCACGATATCCCCATAATCATAACTGACTTGTCACACCAGCATTGTCGAATTTGCTTCGCCTGAGGATGCGCAACGCGCCATCCGCGAACTCTCCGAGGTGGCCATGCTTGGGCGTCCTGTATTTATTCGCGAGGTACGACTCCCTTGTCTGGTTGGTGCTATACCCACACTACAAAACAGGATCGGGAGAACGAGTCACGCTTCGGTGCTACGCCTGTCCCAGGCAAGATTGGAATGGCGATGGCAGGACAAGGTTTGCATGCGCAGCCACCTCCACGTCCGCCCCATCATAATTATTTTGGAACTCACAACAACCCCGGTAATCAGCTGTATGTTGGCAATGTGGGTTTGTCCCTCTATCGTCTGTTATCCGTGCTGAATCATGCACAAAGTTACCGTATCAGGCTGGTTGGCAGGACCTCAAGGATCTATTCCGTTCGGCTGGTAATATTATTCGGGCTGATATTAACATTGGTGCGGACGGGCGTCCCAAGGGCTCCGGAACTGTAGTATTTGAGACTGCAGCTGATGCTAAGCAAGCCATCGGTACGTGTATTCGCATTTTTGTAGATGTCGACTAACTCGTCATGCAGGTATGTACCACGGCTTTGACTGGTATGGCCGGACACTCGAGGTTCGGGAAGTAAGTTGGAGGTGATACTCTTTCTCCGATACAATGCTGATCATCTATTAGGACCGCTATGCGGGTCTTTCTGGCCCAGGCTCGTTCCGTGGCAGCCCTTTCCGAGGTGGTGGTGGTGGCGGCTATGGTGGTCGTGGTCTGCGTGGTGGCCTCAGGGGTAGTTTCCGAGGCAGCTACCGCGGCGGGTTCGCGCCCTCTGGTCCTGCTCGCGATTTCTCGAATCAGGACTTGTACGCAGACTACTCTGGTCCTGACCAGCCTGCTGCTCACAGTGGCCTGAGAATGGACGGCTACAGTAGCGGCTACGGGAGCAGTGGCTATGGTGTGGCGGGTAGTGGTGGCGCCGGTGGTGGATATGATGCGGAGCCTAGCCAGCAAATCATGGTTCGCAATGTGAGCAATTTTGACATTGTTTTTTGTGGACAAGATTATTTATATGCATTTTAGCTCCCTTGGTCTACTGCAAATGAAGATCTTGTCGAGTTGTTCGAGACTACTGGGCAAGTTGAACTCGCTGAAATCCTTTTCGATGGCGCTAGATCCAAGGGATGCGGTGTAGTCCAGTTTGCTCAGGTTCCAGAGGCAGAGACGGCTATTTGTGAGCAACTTTTATTTTATTTGCTTTAGGGCACGCTAACCTCTCGCAGCAAAATTCCAGCAGTACATGTATGGTGGACGTCCTCTCGACGTGCGGTTCAACGACAGATGGCATACATTTACACCCACTGCAGCCAAGGGCGGCCAGGTGATGCCCATGCAGGCAGAATGATTTATTTGTACCCTTGCCACCTTTCTGTTCTCTCGACATTTGACCGCGTTCTGGTCGATAAAAATATTGTGAAACATCGTTGAATTTTTCTTGTCTCTTCCAAGGTTGATTTGTCTTTAACTAATCGTAAAGTTGAATGTGCGTATGCTTGCAATGAATTACTGTTTAACAAGACCTGTGGGCTTGAATTGTTTTTACCGCCCACCGCATCAGAATATAAATGGTACCAAAGGCTTCAGCTGAGCATCCACCATCAAAGGGGGGAAATGTTACATTGAGTCAGGTCTCGACCAACTACATGTAACACCAGAGATGCTTAGTACATGTGATGACTCTAAGAATCAAGAAGGAAATCCAAAGACTAAAGGCAAAAAGGTGATGCCCGACATCTACCTTTCTTGCTCTACTGACTCGGAGTGCTTCGACCGTTTGGCTCCAGTTATCCTATATCATTCATGGCCTGTGATAACATAACGACAAAAAGCAATATGCATTTTCTTGAGGTGCGTTTCAAGTTTGATCTTGCTCCCTATATCGGCAGTGATTTTTGATCGGATTCATGGTGCTATCACACAATCATCACAGGTGCCTGGGCACGCAACGCCTTACACCAACAACGATGTTATCCCTCTTCCACCTTCTCGCCGAACATGGTCGAAGAAAGTGTTTGTGTTCTTTTGGTTCGCAACTGGTGTGCAAATTTTCTTCTTGAAAGGCGTATTTCGAGCCTCACATTAACTTCAGCGATTAACATCGCAGAGTGGTCAGGTGCATCCGCATCTCGTGAATTGAATACAAATTCATTTTTTATCAAAAGTTGACTTCTTTGTTTCATTTAGTCGCTCTGGGCCTTACGGTTCAGCAAGCGATTATCGGTGAGACCTTCGGAGTGCGTAACCAAGTAACGCGAATTTAGGCTTTATCTTGCAGTCAACCTGACAAGCACGATCATGTAAGAACGGTTGATGCATAACTCTCTGAGATACATCATAGTATCCGTTATTTTAGTATCACTGCTGCCCTCGTAATTAGTGGCTATGGGGGAGGCCAATGGCATATTCCTTTTGTAAGTGATGCTCTGCTGTTCCTGATCTCCTCTTAGACTTCAAGTAGGTAGTTATCAATCGTGCACCTTGGGGACTGTAAGTTTCAGCCCTGCTTGTCATTCTCAGCATCGTCACTAAGTGTGTCTCAGGCGGGGCTCGTGGTTTCCACTCCTTAACCGCGTTCTGTTATCTTGTTGCTGGTATGGAGTTCAAGGATGGTTCGGTGGTCAGATGACAAAAGTGATGATTGGTGCAATATGGCGTAAGTCATGCGCCTCTCCATGATTTTTCAAGCGTTAACGAGCGTCTTAGCGAGTTTTTATGACATGCCGAACACAGTTGGACCCGATGCTGCAATGGAAACCAATGACCTTGGTAAATACGACAATGTATGTCGCTCAACAACAATGACTGACGATTTTTGTGCCTTCAGTTGCCTTCATTATATTTTGGCTTGCATGCCTCCCTTTATTGTTTCTGAAACCCGAGTCGTGCGTTCTCACCAACTTTTCCATGATGCCCGCTTTGAACCATGCGTCCGCCAATAGATATCGCATACCCGCAATTATATCTGCGGTCCTTGTATTGATAGCTGCTCTAGCTGTATTCCTTTGGGCTTTTGTCAAACAAGGAAATGGCGGTCCGCTTCTCTCAAATCCTGAGTGCGTTTGCACCAGTATTGCTCTTGCAGTCTGTGTTAACATTTGTCCTTAAGAGCTGTGTATGGGATCGGCAACCTTCAAGGTTCTCAGCTAGCTTGGGTGATGGTAAGGTGTATCAATAGCGGGATTGGAGGCTGGGCTGGTGGTGCAAGTACTTTTAAAACCAATCACAATCTGTAGAAAGCTAAGTCAGGTATTCTTAGATTTTGTATCAGAGTGGTGCGTGATCCCTCGCAAGGTACTGATCACTAACTAGACAAGCATCATTAGACTTTTCACGATACGCAGTCCACCCTGGAGACCAAGTGTATGGGCAGATATTCAGCATACCTCTGTGCCTTCTCGGATCCAATATCCTTGGGATTGTGACGACGTCTTGCGCACGGGGCTTTTACCCGAATGAACCATTGTTGTGGTAAACTACCTCTCTGCAACATACAACAGGCAATAACTCATATGACGTAGGAAACTTTATGATTTGCTCCAGGCAATTCAACGCAATGAAGCTCCTGCCGCACGTGCTGCAGTATTTTTTGCTGCCTTTGCATTCTTCTTATCGCAACTAAGTATAACTGTATGTTTCCGAAAGGCCAAGCATATCATGCGCTTGATAACTTTTGGTCAATGGTGCAGGTTGTTGCATGTGGTGTCGTAGGCGGAATGGATCTCGCAGCTTTGTGCCCTCTGTAAGTCTTTCGTATCTCTCTCTAGTTTCTATTTCAAGTCAGCTTGGGGTTCGACAGTTACATCGACATCCGTCGTGGCTCGTTGATCATTGCTATCATTGGAATATGCATCAATCCTTGGAAAATCATGAACGTAGGTCCACTCAGTCTGCATCAGTAGCCATCGACGATGCAATCGGCTTGAATTGGTCAGACTGCCAACTCTTTCATATCCGCAATTTCTGGATACGCAGTCTTCCTGGGACCTCTTACAGGGATCATGTTTGTAAGTTCGCATCTCTTTGTTCTAGCGCCTTCATGCTTGAACGATGATTTTTATATTCAGGCAGATTATCACCTCTTAAGACATCACCGTATCAAACTCTCGCATCTCTTCCTCCCACAGATCGGAAGCGACTATTGGTGCGCAAGTTCTTTTGCATGCCATAACGAGCAGTCTTTGAAGATTGTTAGGTTTTGGCACGGCTTGAACTGGAGGGCTCCCATTGCTTGGGTCCTGGTATGACCTCCACAGCTCCACCTACCATATCTCACGTCAGATCTTAGGGTGTTTGGGCAAGCTTACCGGGGTTTTGTGCATCGGTGACACCAGCGAGCGTGATCGTTAGTGACACTTGGGTGTACGTTCTCTATAGTATTCAACCAAAGACCGTGGCTAAACACCGGAAAATCTAGACACATCTATTTCCTTTCGTGGCCCTTGTCGGTGTGCATAAGCGCATTGGTATGGATGATACTCAATACCGTCTCACCAGCCCCTGGTATAGGTGAGGTAGATGATGACGACGTCTTCGGAACATTTGGAGAACTCCAAAAGCCCAAGGACAGCAAACAAGAGAAAGAAGGGCCAGATCATCTCAGCGAATCCCCGACGTATATTACAAGCTTAGAACACGCTTAACATGACCACACAGGACTCATATATTTTGACTATACAGACGCGTGTCCGTAATTCCCATAGATTGCAGTACAATGTGATTGAAAGAGAATGCGACATAAAGAACAAAACCAATACAGTCGAAACTACACACCGATATGAATAAAAATGATCCTCTGCTCGAGCGGCACTTTCATCTTCACGGCGTGTGTAACACAGTTGAGTGACGGGGGTAGGGATATGGGGGATCGCTCCTTGGTTGAGCACCAAGTGGCACCCTGACTAGGACCCCGAAAAATCTCGGATCCCAGCACTGCGCTCACCAGCGTTTTAGACGTCTCCGACGTCAAACCTCTCGAACCCAATACTAATAAACGCCAGTCCAACTCCAACAGACTTACTGTTGCTCCTAGAGTCGAATGGCTACCGGGAAGTCGCGTCCAATGCCCTTGGGGACCGGCAATACGAGCACTCGTGCTCCTACTCCCACAAATAGAATCAGAGCGTCCCATCGAAACACAGTATCTCTACTGTTAACGAGGGATGAAATTATGCAGCAAGAGTACGATGTCAAGAATAATGAAAGCAGCATCACTTTTCTAGAGAAGTCCCCCTTCCGTCATCCAGGCGAGCCAATGTCAAACGAAAGCCTTATACTCACAATCCTTCACATCACCCAATACACAGGAATCCCTCGCACAGCCATAGAAGGACTTAGAGCCGTCGCAATACTCTTAGAAGACAACCTCACGAACAGCCCATCACAAACGCCATCATCAACCACCAAGCAACTAGCCGACTCCCTTACGACATCACTCTCGGCTCAAATCGTAGCTGACCTCTCGTCTAGTGATGTTCCGGCCCGGCTTCAAGCCCCGGGCCAGCCAAAGCCGGGCCAGATTGAGCCAGGCCAAGCCCAGGCCCAGGTGACGGCCTGACAAGGGCTTTGGCCTAGGCTTCAATTCTGCGAAGCCTGAGCCGCCGGCCAAGCCGCGGCTTAGAATTATGTAAGTACTGCGCAGGAACCTGATTGTCGACTCTATTTTTGTCATTTTCTTGCTTCTCTTTGGTTCTTGCTTCCTAGTCCATCATACTGTAGGGTATGTCAGAATGACACGGTGAGTCGCCATTGTTGTCTTCTTTAAAAGCTTCCGCTAATACTCACCCTGGTGACGGAAAAACAGACATCACCCGCCGTATCATATTGTGCTGTTTTCAGCAATCTATGCACCTCTCAAGTCCTACTTTGTGCTGCAGCTTCGTGAGCTTGATGGATTCTTGAACAAGCTTCAGTCGTTTATAAATGGTATGTGTGTGTATTTTATCTGTGTAGCTGCCTGCAATGACTGGCATGATGGGCACAGTTCTCACCGATGGCGAAGATGAGCCACGTGTTGTGCGTCCCGTACGCAAAATCAAACCCACTGCTGCCCTCCTTCAACACTTGGAGAAAGCGGCTCTTCCCTCCCAAACAAAAGCTATCAACGATTTCTGTGCAGCTGAGGCCGCCAAGCGTGCTTCAGAGGTTTCTCAGCCTGCTGCACTCACAGCGCCTGTACCAGCCACACAATTAGCGCCTCCCCCATCCAACAAATGTGTGTGTCCCGATGATGCCCTCGATGAATCTGGTGATATGGAGTGTGAGAACGCTCGTGTCAACCCTAAGCGTGCTAGAAGGAAGCGCAAGTCCCCAGAGAAGTCCCCAGAGTTAGTTGATGAAGATGGGGTTCTTGTTGATGTCGACGTCTCTATCGCAGACCCAGGGTCATCTTGGGAAGGCAAAACTGCTGACATTGACAACTTCTTCGGTGCAGCGTTCGAACACACTGGCGCCAATGGCAAAGTGAAGAAGCACAGAAAGTGCAATATTTGCCCGTAAGTTTGCCTTTGCACTGTCATAGTACTTACTCACTCAATCATTTGTAGGAAAAAATGTATTCTCGTCAATGAAGCCACTACCCTTCGTCGTCATGCCGAGGCACATTTTGGTGGCAAGTATCGGAAGTGGGCAAGTGAACATTCATTCGAGTCCATGTTACCTGGTGACATCAAGGCTCGCAAGGAGAACGCTGCGCAGCAATGAATCAATGCCCATCTCACCGAACGCAAGCTTGACGAACGAGTCATACCATACTCCGATAAGTTGTTTAAGCAAGCTGCCATTGAATGGCTTGTAGCCACTGATCAAGTACGCCTGCTTCCCTCTATTCAACATCACAACTGACATCTTTTTTTCTAGCCCATCCAAGCACTCGAACACCCCCAGTTCAAAGAGATGGTTGACATTGCTTCTCGTGCAACCAATGGAGTCAAGATTCCGGGTAGGAAGGCGACTCGTGCTGAAATCATGAGGATGTTCAAAAACCACCTTACGAGGCTCAGGAAAACGCTGAATGTGAGTAATGTTTTGTCTATTGATTGTACTTTGTATAATTAGGCTTTGTAGAGCACCGCCGTCAAGGGCAATGTCAATGCCACCTGTGACGCGTGGCAGGCAGGCAATGTTGATGGTTTTTTTGCCGTCACAGGGCACTGGATCGAGGAGAAGGCACCGATGCAATGGGAAATTCAAAGTTCGCTCCTTGGGTTCACAAAGGTCAATAACGTGCATAATGGCAAACTGACTCGCTGGTGCCTTATTTAAGATTCTTGATCGTGTCGGGATTACACATAAGGTCAGTTCAGTTTACTCCTACAGACTATATCACACTCATATCTTACTATAGCTTGGGCATGTAACGTGTGACAATGCCGCAAACAACGGGACGACAATGGAAGAATTTGCGCGGCTTTATGAGGTTAAACACCACAAAGTGTTTCCCTGGACCGAGCGCAAAATCAAGTAAGTCCTGTCATCGTCAACTCACTACTGCGACACTAACTCTTTTATATAGCTGCTTGGCTCACGTCATTAATCTAGCCACGCAAACCTTGATTGCCACATACAGCAAAGTGCCACATTACAATCCACATGACCCGAAAGGTCATGAACCGACCACTCGGGATGAGATTGGTCTTATTCGCAGTATTTGTGTCAAGGTACGCTTGTCGGCATCATAACGCACTAAAGTATACTAAAGTATTACTGTCCTGTAGGAACAGGTCATCTGCAAAACGAAAGGAGATGTACAGGAGTGTACAGATCAAAGCAGGAGTGTCCCAGCCGACCCAACTATTAATTGACATGAAAGTTCGGTGGTCGTCGACGTATATCATGCTTAATCGTGCCGAGGCAAACAAGGAGGTACATATTTTGTATCGTTGAACTTTTTATTTGTTGAAACTCACTATCACTATAGCATGTTGACACTTTCGTGTACGAGATAGGTCGTCAAGAGCACAATTTGACCAAACGCATGAAGATCGACTTTCTACAACTCTCGACGGCTGAATGGACACGCGCTGGCCAATTCGCGGATCTCCTTTCAGTATGTCAATTTCTAATTTGCCTATGCTTGTTTCTAATCTTAATCTTTCAGTATGCTGATGTGGCGCAGCAAGCGTTCTCATCAGAATGTGGCTCAACACTCCATCTGGCAATTCCAGCACTCGAAACACTTTACAAGGCCTGGTCCTCCCGCGCTGAAAGGCCGAAATATTTGAGGTTTGCTACATCACTCCAAGCAGCGGCTGCGAAGGTAGACGAATATTATGAGAAGACGACGAAGTCGCCTGCATATATCATGGCAATGTGTAAGACGTTGTTTAGTTAATGTTGGATAATTGGTCTGATTTTTACAAATGCAGTACTTGATCCAGTGGGGAAAATGGTGTATTTCAAGTGGCACTGGCCAGAAGATTTACATGACGAAGTGCTTACAACTGCAGAGAAAGTGGTGCGTCAATCAAATTTCAACTTCATGCATAGGTCTGATTCTGCTGCCAGTTCAAAGCTCGTTATCTCGAGTTGAACGAAGAAGGTACATCATCGTTGTTGTCGCAGCCTGCATCCAAGAAAAGTAAAGTGGGCGGCCTCAAGTCTCTCATCCGAGAAGTACTTAGCGATTCAGAGGATGACCCGTCTGCGAACCCCACACTTGCTTCTATCGGCGATCCATTGCGGCCATGGAGGGCCGAGTTTATGAGTTATATTGAGACTATCGAGGCTGCTCTACCAGCTGGCATGACCATCATTCAATGGTGGGGGGTACGTGTGTGCCTTATACTACTTAAAATATTCACGCTAATGATTTTGTTTAAGATCAACGCACCGAGATATCCAGTGTGGGCTTCACTCGCACGAGACTACCTATCTATCATGTCATCATCTGTCTCCAGCGAGCGTGCATTTTCACAAGGCGGCATCACTGTCACTAAACGGTGGAACAGGCTCAAAGGAGATATTGTCGAAGCTCTTCAAATTGTCAAGTGTTCGATACGACATGACCTTCTCTTTCGAGAGCCTGGACCGTCATTCCTCATGGAGTTAGAGGAGCTTGATGATGCTGAATTGGAAGCTGGGAGTGACTCGAAGACTGCAGGTGATGATGGTGATGATGAGGATAGTTGGGATATCATGCTTGATGATGCGGAAGACGATGCTGATGACGAAGCTGATGATGAGGTGTCTGACTTTGAGACAGACTAGGTCTGCTCCATGTTGCTTGTTCCGTAGTTCTATTGCACTACAATATATAATGTCGCACTGATAGCAAAAGAGCTGCGGCTTCATTTGGCTCAAGCTGTGGCTTTTGGCCGGCTTTGGCTCATGGCCTTGGCTTGAAATATGGTGAGCCCGAGCCCCCTCAGGCCAAGCCAAAGCCAGGCCGGAACATCACTACTCTCGTCATCACTCTCAGCACATGTTATAGCAGCTATCTCGCCTCAAATAGCCTCCATACTCACCACATCAGAGAGCCTCAAGTCAAATGTAGAAGACCTAGCGAAACTCAAGTCAGATATGGAAGCTAACTCTGAAAACACCAGCACCACCACCTCAGTGTCAGCAGCCGCTACTCGAGCAGAACAAGCAACCAATGTCATCTTAAATAGTATCACTGACGTAAAGAACGCGCTACTAACAGCTAGGGCACCCTCAAACCAGCCGAACAACCCTCTATCATACAGTGCAGTAGTACGGCAAAACACACAGACCCCAGCCCCAGTCTCGGCAGCCCTCCTACGCGCCGCAATTAAGGAACACCAGATTTTAATTGAACTGGCACTCGGCGGAAGATTATACGAACCCGAAGACAGCTCAGTAGACATCGCTAAGAAATCCAAAAACACCTTCGCCGCAATCTCGGATGGAGAGTCTCCCGACATTCAAATTAAAGCCACCACACGACTACGAAATGGTGGCCTTATCGTCGAACTAACCACAGCAGAAGCAGCAAATTGGCTATGTATCCCAGAAAGTATACTAAAGTTCATGGGCGCTCTAGACTCCCTGGTATTCATCAAGGAACACCGTTTCACCATCATCATACCGTTCCTACCAATCACATCCGATATCGAGGATGCGGAATGGCAATGTGCAGCAGAGGAAGAAAACAACCTGCCGACAGGTTCTATAGAAGCAGTGGGATGGATTAAACCCAGAATTTGGAGATCACCAGTGTTACAGGGATCTGTAACACCTACTAGAGCCCCAGCTCTCCCTACGCCTGCCCCCGCTCTGCTAGACTCCCCGCGCGGCGGTGCGCCGCCTGCGCCTAGAAAGACAGCGGTCTGGACCGCTATGACCCGCCCCCTGGCGCTATGACCCCGCCCCTGGCGCTATGACCCCGCCCCTGGCCTAGACGGCCTTGTACCTGTTCCATGGAGGCTGTACGCCTCATGGACACCCTAGATCAGCGCATGTATACCACATGTCGCTTCATGAAGATCCGGAGCGCGCTTGGCGCTTCCTGTACCTATGCGCAGCTGCCCTTGGCGCAGCATGCTTGATCAGAGGTTAAGCCTCATGTATCTTATCTGACCCTCATGTCTTGCTATCATAGATTTACGATATACTATTGATTACAGACTGAGCTAGAATACTTGTAGTACTTCCCTATAAGTAGACACAGATTATTGTACTTAGACTTTACTTTAATCTACTAGGTTCATCCCCAGAACTTGCTCATCTAAGCTTACCAGCTTCCTTGTGTGAGACCGCACTTCTAAGTTGCCCCCATATGACTTAGCACGTATCCGCTAGCCCTGCATCTCGACGAGCGCCGTCTTACTGAGATCGCCGGAGGAATCCTTGACGTTCCGTCAAGGCCAGACCACGCTCAGCTTCAGTAGACTCACTCGAGTCGTCGCTGAGAAGACCTATCCTAGTCCGCACACGCCGACCGACGGTCAGCGTAACAACCAGGGCAGAAGGTAGCCCATGCCTTATTCCACTTTGCGGACCCAAAAGCAGCCAATATAACGCTACGTGACGGCATCTACATCGGTCAGGAGAAGTTCCACCCATGCAAAGATAAAAGGGAATTGGTAAGATGCGTTAAGTGCCAAACCTGGGGTCACATAGCAAGAGACTGTAACGCCCCAATGGACATCTGCGGAACGTGTGGAAAGAACCATAGAACTAATGAGTGCAACACTTATAGAACCTTCCACTGTGTAAGCTGCAACTCACAAGATCACGCAAGTTGGGACAGAACCTGTCCTGAATTCGAAAACCGATGCGCAGGAATCGACGCTAAGCTCCCAGAAAACTCTATGCCTTACTTCCCTACTGATGAAGACTGGACACAGGTAATGCTGCCTCCAAAACCGGCACCATATCGCAAGCCAGCCGAGCAACCACCCTCCAACCATAGACCCATGCTCCATCAGTCAAATCTTCCTTTCGAATCCAGGAGACCTCACGGCAAACCTACGCGAGGCATGCCCAATCATTTCGGCCGCTCTCACCACCAAGCTTTCACACCGACAGGCCCTAATTCAATCCCAATCCCCTCAGGCTGGGACATAGAACCCCCCCGAACAGCACCACAGAAACAGACTCCGTCTACGGTACCACTCGACCCATCAACCCCCAATCACCCATCTCCATCTCCATCCAACAAACCACCATCTCCCCCCCGCTCATCCTCCCTCCTTTCATCACCTCCAAACTCTCCACTATGTAACGACACCCCATGGACCCAGATCCCTTCTAATGTCTGAACAAACTAACAATATGACGACCAGATTACGAATATGGCAGCAAAACCTTAATACATCTCTGATAGCCCAACACTCACTCCTCAACAGCCCTATTGCTCGCGACTGGGATATACTAGCCCTGCAAGAACCTCACATTAATCACACGAAGAATACGATATTGTCGCCCTATTTTCACGTGGTTTACCCCACCACCCGCTTCTCATCCCCAGAACTAACCTCCCGAGCCGTCTCACTAATATCCAAAACTCTAGATACTAACTCTTGGCAACAGATCCCATTTCCGTCTCCCGACGTCGTAGTCATCCAATTCCGCGGACCCTTTGGACACTGCACCATCTTCAACATCTACAACGACTGCAAACTAACGAAAACTCAGGAAGAACTAGCCTCATTCCTCGAACGCGAGATCACCCGTCTACGACCATCGGTGGACGACCACATGATATGGCTTGGGGACTTCAACAGACACCATCCTTTATGGGACGAGGACAGGAACACACAACTCTTTAATAATCAGTATCTCAATGCGGCGCAGCCACTCCTAGACCTCATAGCAGACTATGGTATGATCATGATGTTACCCAAAGGTTTGCCGACCCTCCAATCATCCAGCTCAAAGAATTGGACACGTCCAGACAACATGTTTTGTACTGACCACACAGGAGAATCATTTATAAGTTGCACGACCAACTCAGCCCTACGCGGACCAGCAACGGACCATGTGCCTATCCTAAGCATCCTCGAACTCAAACTCCCTCAAGCAACAACTGATATCAAGCACAACTACCACAAAGCAGACTGGGAAGTATTCAACGAGGAACTAGAACTAGAGCTGGACAAAATCCTACCGGCCCAACCGCTCGTTACTGAAGCTGAATTCCAGACTGCAGCACGCACCCTTATGGCCGCAATCCAAGCAGTCATAGAACGAGTCGTCCCCAAGTCTAAGCCCAACCCCCACTCCAAGAGATGGTGGACCAAGGACCTAACCATCATGCGTCGCGAAGTCGCGAAATTAAGCCATCTCTCATACAAGCACAGAGATTTTGCAGGCCACTACAGTCACGAGGAGCACCAAATCAAATAAAATCAGTACACCGAAGCCATCAAACGGACCAAGAAGGACCACTGGATCGAATGGCTAGAGGACCTCTCGGGTAACGACATATGGATCACTAACAGATACCTTACAGCAACAGCAGGCGACGGAGGCTTATCTAGGATCCCCACCCTCAAGCGATCAGACGGAGGCACTGCCGACACCAACGAGGATAAGAGCGCGGCCCTAGCACAAGCCTTTTCCCCTCCCCCTCCAGAACACTCATCAGTACCAGAAGACTACGACTACCCGGACACCGTCCCTACCCCAGCACCTATATCTACGACGCAGATTGAATGTAGCATCTCGAAGTTGAGCCCATACAAGGCCCCAGGCCCTGATGGGATTTGTAATATTGTATTCAAACATTGCACTTACTTACTCCAACCCTATCTCCTCCACTTATACAGGGCCGTATTCACACTCAAGACATATTATAATCCATGGCGCGACTTCATAACCGTTGTCTTACGAAAGCCGGGCAAACCGGACTACACGGTAATGAAAGCCTTCAGACCAATAGCGCTTCTCAATACGACTGCTAAACTACTGACTGCCGTAGTAGCAGATGAAATGACTTACCTCCTAGAACAACACAATCTCCTCCCCAGCACACACTTTGGAGGCAGGCCAGGCCGTTCAATGACAGACTCACTTCACTTACTCGAAGCCACGATCAAGGACGCATGGCGCCAAAAGAAGGTAGTATCTGCTTTATGCCTAGATATAGAGGGAGCCTTCCTGAACGCAGTTACTGATCATTTACTACATAACATGTGTACCAGGAGACTCCCAGAAACACTGGTGAGATTCACGGAACAACTGCTAACGGGAAGGCGCACGCAACTCAAATTCGACAGTCACCTATCGGATTGGATCCCTATTACTAACGGTATCAGACAGGGCGACCCTCTTTCAATGATATCATATATCATATATGACTCGGACTTGGTAGATATAGCCAAGGGTCACACGAAGACTGAACGTACCCTAGCTTTTGTGGACGACACGGCGTTTATAGCCATTGGGAAGACCTTCCAAGAGACTCACAATACATTGAAGAACATGTTGGAACGTAGAGGAGGAGGTTACGAGTGGGCCCTAGCGCACAACTCGAAATTCGAAATGTCTAAGTTTGCACTAATGGATTTTTCTTTGAATTCAGCTAAAGACCAGCCCCCACTCATCACACGCGGCATCATGATCACACCCACTGCAACACACAAATTCTTGGGAGTTATATTGGACGACACACTCAGATGGCAAGCTCACATAGCCTACGCTATAGCGAAAGGCACAGCCTATGTCTTCCAACTTCGCCGGCTCTCTTCCACGTCCAATGGAATTCTACTCTCCCTGATGTGTCAGCTGTACATATCCGTAGCACTACCGAAAATGCTCTACGCAGTCAACCTTTGGTTTCACCCCTTGTTTGTTGGCAACAACGACAAACCTCAATCAGGATCGATAGGAGTAGCACGTCGTATAGGCCGAGTACAAAGACTCGCTGCCCTAAGTATCACAGGCACCATGAGAACCACCGCTAACGATACTCTAGAGACTCACGCGAAACTACTCCCGATGGAACACCAGATGCAAAACCTATGTTATCAAGCCGCAATACGCCTAGCCGCGCATCCGAAGTCTCATCCACTAAATGAACCCGTCCATAAAGCAGCCAAGAAGTATGTCAAGCGCCACCGCTCATCCCTGCATCATATATATCACGCCGCCAAACTCAACATCAATTCGGTCGAGACCATCAAACACAGCAGACGTCCCCCGAACGACAAGAACTCGTACTCTACCCACATCGCCTCAACAAGAGAACTAGCTATAGCAGCCCATAATGCTAACAACGATGAAGTAAAGGTCTACTGCGACGGGTCGGGGATAGACGAGAAAGTAGGGGTGGCAGCAGTATTATACAGGAGGGGAAAACCACGTCCAAATATCCTACGCTATCATCTTGGAACTACTGATGAGCACACAGTTTTTGAAGCAGAAGTCGTCGGCCTAACATTAGCAGCTCAATTGATCTCGCAAGAAGAAGATATCACGTATCCCATCTCCATTTTCGTTGACAACCAGGCATCGATCAAATCCAGTGACATCTTCTCCACCAAACCAGGCCATTACCTGACAGACCACTTCCGCAGTCTATTGAATCAACTTAAGAAAACCAGCCGCAACCGAAACTTCAAGGTCAACGTTCATTGGATCTCAGGGCACGACGGAGTAGAAGGAAATGAGAAGGCAGACAAGGAGGCCAAGATAGCAGCAAAGGATCGTAGGGAAAACAGCACCACGCACAGACTGCCACCTTACCTTCGGAAGGGAGTTCTCCCCAGCAGCCTGTCGGCGTTGAAACAGGCCCAGAAGAAAGACTCATCGAAACACTGGAACAGAACTTGGCTGAAGTCCCTAAGACACGCTCATGCTACCTCCATCGACCCCAAGCTCAACGCTGCAAGCAAATCGTTCATTTTGCTAGTTCAACACCTACCTAAGCGGCACATCAGTCTAATGCTCTGGCTCCGCACCTGTCATATTTCACTCAACCAGCACCTGCATCGCATCGGAAAAAGTATATCCCCCAACTGCCCTCACTGCGCTGACACCCCAGAGACCGTCCAACATTTCCTCCTATCATGCCCGCAATATGCACGTGAACGCCACACACTCACCAATGTCCTCAAACGTCACGCATCCTCCATATCATACCTGCTTTCAGATGCCAAAGCCACGGATCATCTTATTCGATATGTCAACAGTACAGGACGCCTGAGACCCACTTTCGGTGATGTCCCTCCCAGTACCCACAGGAAATAGATAACGTCAGTCTTGCCCCACAGAGCAAACAAACATCCTACGCGTGCTTGCGATCCATGCAAGCCCCCTATAGCACTCGCCGACGCAGGGCAATATGCGCCAATCCAAGGCCAATCTGGAGATCAGTCGGAAGGAGACACATGAGTTGAGGAAGGGCTAGAACTTTCGTCGAAGAGCCACACGGTACAGCAGGGATCAACTCGCAGCACGTTGCGCCAGCCCAGACTTACCTTTACCTTTCTATCTGCGCTCCATTTACTTCCCTCATACAATGATCGCTCCAGTGGTCCGAGTATTTGTATACCCATTATCACACGTCCAGCCTACATACAAAATGAGAAGTATCAAAAACGGCCCCGTGGAGTAGTAGACTCGTGCATCTAAAATGGCCGGTGGGAATGGCGGACCAGTGGAGGTCATATCTCCACTGGGGCATTTGCAGAGTCGGAGACACAGTGAGGGACACAGGCATCCCCCTTTCCTAGATAGAATCGTCCTACATAGGGTACTATACCCCAACCGGACAAAAATTGGATTCAAAAAAAAAAAAAAAGGGATATGGGGACTGTCACAGTGTATGGAGTGTGGCTGAGAGAGAGATGATGAAGGTTCCAGTCATATTGGTCTGGTAAAATTGGCTGTGCCTGGCCCAAGGGGGTAGCAGAACCTAGCAGATTTCCAGGGGCATCCAAGATTCACGGAAATATTATTGAGTTATATGATGCAGAGATGGTTTGAATTCAATAGAGAACAAAAATTGACTGTCGACTCCCTAAAGTAAGATGGTGCTGGCCGCTGGCCATGCAAGCAGACAGCCTTTCATGATGGAGAACCCTTGCAATCAATTCACCCATTCGAGGTCATGACCCTCGCAATTGCGGGGTATGCAGGCGAAGAAGAGTGCTCATTCTCAGATTTCGGCACAACACAATCTGCGCGACGGTGTGATCTATTAGTCGACACATTGGAAACACTCTGAAAAAATCATGCAAACCTTCGATGCATGCAGAACGCCACAAAAACCTCGAAGGCTGGGAAGTCCACCCAGTGCCATCGACATGCATCGCAGTATCATTGCTGACGAGGTTGCCACTGAATTTGCAGCTCCCGAAGAGTCAAAATTTATGGTATTCAAGTTCGGCCCCGGTCGTAGTTCGCCCAACACAGCCACCTAATATTTACACATGCTTTCGCTGATGTTTGGCCGACGTACTACATCTCCTCCGACGTACATCTCCTTCTCCGACTTCAGCGTCGCAATTCACTCCTTCTAAGACCTCTATGCAAGAGGTGTGCGATCGAGAAGTTTATGACATACACCTGCCAAAGCTTCGGATATGTCCCCCCCCACCGTGACAGCATGATAGTAATGTCAATTAGACCATATATAGATGATTTGTCATGCAATCGATCATATCTGCTGTACTTCCATCCAACATAGAGAATTGCGAGAGAACGGAGCAACAAACGAGTAGAGCAGCAAGTACAATACAACAGCGACCTATACTATCCATAGCGTGACTACAGCGACTGATCAACGAAGAAAACATGAGCGAAAATAGAAGGTACCGTGAGAGCATCATCGCATTGATAATACGACCATTGTTCAGCGTAATACCGGCAGGGGAGCGAATGAGTGTGCATATACCTGGATTAAGTAATTGAATGTTAGATTCAGTATTCGTCAAGAAAGCAGAGTCACTTACGTTTGAAGATATGTTTAAAGTCAAAATCCAGCGTCACCTCGTTGTCGCCGGTCAGAGTATCTAATCCAGGCATGTCTGAGAGTACTTTACTCGTGGTGGGTTGAGACGCGTCAATATCTGAGACTTGAGACTCGCCACTACGCGACACGACAGTATCACATGCTTTACTTTTTTTTTGCATGTCTTCACTGATTTAGCGGATAACTTTTTTTGACACGCATTTTCAATTGAACAGACTATCTAAACATGTTCATGTGTAGTACAAACACCCCCCTTCCAGTATACAACGAACGATTTTACGTATATTTGAATTCGGTATTGAGAAGCTCAGAAACGGTGCTCGTGAAGCTTCAGGTGGCTGTAATTTAAGGTTTTTCGCTTATGTAAAGTTGAGCCCTATGTTCGGGATTTTGCGAACGCACACCTCTTGCCTCTATGCATTACCTTACAACTACTGAGATTCGTGTAGCCCCTCGCCTTCAATCTTTTATCCCAATCATGCGGAATACGATGATTATAGAGACTCTGTCTCCAATCAGACACCTCCGACATTGGAGCATCAATTAGTCAATCAGTATCAGCAGGTGCGAATATGTCCTTATATATGTTTTCACTAGGCTTATATCTAATTATGACGACCATGCCTCACCAATGAGTAATTCTATCAATCTCAACAGGCTACGTTTGTACTAAGGCAACCTGTAAGCTTCTCCTTCCAATCTGCATGGAAGGATGTGTTACCTTTATTGTGTGTAGGTGGATTATCATCTCTACTCGCACCCTACTCGACGTCCCGAAGTTGTTCCACTTTACTTCTTAGATTCTTGGAGTTCTTAGATTGTTAAAATCTTAGAATTCGTGGAATCTTAGAATTTCTGGTTATAAGTACCTTTGTGTTATCACTCTAAGTCGACTCCACTCTTGTCTCACTGTACACAAAAAACAGCCTCGCCATCTCATCTCTTAGAATGGCTTCAGAATCTAATCTAAATGGCACAGTTGCTGTTTTCTTGCCAAGTAGAGAAGGAGACATGGACACTAAGCCACCAGCATGGCCTTTGAACGCCAGTGGAACACTTACCCCACCACTGCCGGCGAGTTGTGACAGACACGATCGTCTGGATGGCGTCTGCTCCAAAGACTTGAAAGACGACGACGACCGCACGCTTATTGATCCTGATATCATTCGCGATATGTAAGTAATTGTCTCGGTTTCATCATATTGGACACAACATTGAGATGATTCGCAGTATCATCGGACTTTCAGACGGCTTAACAGCCCCCTTTGCTCTAGCAGCAGGTCTTTCATCTTTGGGCAGCTCAAGATTAGTTGTCGTTGGCGGAATAGCCGAACTCATGGCTGGTGCTATTTCTATGGGCATTGGTGGCTTCTTAGCATCTTCGGCAGAGCGGGATCGTTGCCATTACATGCGACGCCACATATCGGCTCGGATGCAACGGAGCTGCGTTAGACAAATGGAAAGGGAAGTATGTGCTGTACTTGTCCCCGTAGGTGTCGACGAGCAGACGTGCCAGGCGGTCACCAGGTGTCTCAGAGATGCTGAATTTGACCCCGAAGTCAGTGCGAACGGTTCATCGTCAGACGAAGAAGCGCAGTTGCTGAGGTGGAAGGACCAAGTCGGTCTGACACCGTTTTTACTCAAATTTGGAGAGGGAATGGGTGTGTATTGTTTTACTTTTAAATACCGCCCATGTTCATTGTTTCATTTTTAGAGGACATCTCGATTTGTCGAGTATACTCTTCGGCGCTGATAATTGGCTTGGGGTTCTTGGTTGGCGGAATCATTCCCCTCATTCCATACTTTTTTGTTCCGCAAGCGCATGTAGCGCTCGTATACTCTTGTATTATTACAGGCATCGTTCTGTTGATATTCGGAGCTGTGAAAGCTCGAGTTACGGGTGCTGGGCAGGGTGTTGGAGGCTACATATGGGGAGCAGTCAGCACTCTATTAGTTGGTGGTGCCGCTGCAGCAGCAGCTTATGCTCTTGTTGCATGGCTGGATGATGCGTAGCCACTTGCCACTTACATCGTATGTAAAACTTGTACAACTCTCATTTTGTGTAATTGTCATTTTTATAAGTTCCGCCGGAGATTGCTTATTTTGCAAAATCTTCGGAAATCAACAATCCCACGTGGCGGCTGCGTCTTGATCTTGATCATCACAAAAATCTAACTGCCAAATCAAACGCTACTGTTCAAGCTATGGACATTGGAGGCGTACGAAACTTATCAGACTTCTCTTTCCAGGTATTTCACTCTTCACCTAGCCAATATCCGTCTCGATTCACCTCTGCGATAGCCGATATGAAATGGCTCATCTCTTCTCCCCGGCAGTATGTGATCACATCGTCTATTGCAACTCCTGCTTAACTTTATGACAAGCATCGGTTCAAAACATGGAGAGAGCTATGGCTCAACCTTGCGATTGCTGAAAAGCAACTCGGACTTCCTATCCCGGATGAGGCACTCGAACAGATGAAGAGCAATTTGGTGGGTGAATAGATTGGTATCACACTGCGGACTTTATTTTCATTCGCATCGGCTTGACATTCCTCCAATCGCTTGCTGTTGTAATATCACGACTCTCGGCTTTTGCTGCACAATATAGAGCACTGCCTACGCTTGGATTCACGCATTTCCAACCAGCACAGCTTACAACTGTGGGCAAACACGCTACTCTGTGGATCCAGGTGCAATGTCTAATATATTAAAGTTCTGGATGTAACCTAACACATATTACACGCGCAGGATCTTCTATGGGATTTGAGGAACATTAAACAGGCACGCAACGACATCGGATTCTGTGGCGTCAAAGGCACCACGGGGACACAAACGAGCTTCTTGACCTTATATATTATAACACTCATGCATGTCCAGGAGTCAATTTTTTGATATTCCCCTCTCCATCTTCGCGTGAGACACCCCAATTCTCCTCGAAGGTAGCCCACGCGGCTACGCCCTTATTCATTCCTTCCCTCTCCTTATCGATCAGTCCACCCTTGTCCGACTCTATTTGGTCACTCTCACTGCTCAAGCGCATCGACAAAGCAACCGGTCCACGATAATTCCCCAGCGCTTTCCACCCGGCTCACCCTCGATCTGTATTACTTGTTTATTATTTTCTTCAATGCTTCTTTATCAGCAACTTGATGAGCCGATCTCGATGGTGGGCTAGTCATCGTAGAGCTTACCATTCGTTTGCTGAAATTATTTAGTTCCAAGTCATCAGTGCGAAAAATTTCAAGTCCTCGATTCCTTACACATCCCACAGGCCTCTACTCGCCCGTCAAAATCGAGTCGAAACGATACTGGCACCATCAGCCATCTAAGTCTAGATCTATAGTGTAGGGTGATACTGTGCGTTTCCTTCACTCATAGTTCGTGTCTTTTTGACGTGTTTTACCGGGTTAAGCTCAACTATTGGAATTGGAGGTTGGGCTATCAGCAACATCTTGATTTGGAAGACAAAGAGACCGACGAGCACACGATCCACGTCATCACATTTCATCCCTACAGCCTGGCGATGGCGACTGATCATGGTCTGAACTAGTGTCCCACTAACGGTGACTAGTAACGTGTTTTCAGCCTGCTGTGCTGATATCGAGACCACGGTGGCGAAAATATATTGGGGTAGATGATGGCAGGGCACTCTTTCAGAATATCCAGGAATTCACAAGCACCCAGAGGTCCAACGTTCGTCGTCTACTTAGGTTGCCTTTGTCTCGCAAGTCCATCTATTCGACCTCTTTCAAAGTGCTCACAACATCACCCAGTTCAAAGGTAGTGTGTATTCCATCCTGGTATGTTGCAAGCATCAATAGATCGCAGAGTTTCTAGGTGACGCCATTTCAACTGCGCATCGACAACACATCCTACGCCACCCCAACCTTTGACCCTTTAAAAGTGGGCGTTTATGATTCAAATATCAGTCTCGGCAACGCGATATTCTACAGGATCAAGGCGGGCGCGCTTACTGATGGCTCGAATGGTTTGATCTTGCCCGTTCGCCATTACAGCTAGCCTGAGCGCACTCATCTCTGCCGTAGATCTTATCTGGTGACGCACGATGATAATTTCATTTGCCATACACATGTCAGCCTCTAGATTGACCCCTCTTCGATGAGTACGGTGACCGTGGTTGCGGCTCGGAATCTCATCCTATGCGAATTGTGTCTATGCTTAGGGATAACTGACCATGAAAACCATGCGAATGTGACAGGCTGCGACTTGAAGCAAGAGTCAGGATCAGCAAAGAGGCTGGCCTAGACACATCAACCGTGAGGAGCTCCACCTGCACACCGTGTGGTACACTAGCATTTTTCTGATCGGTTGATCCTGGACGCGGATCGTCGGAAAGGTAGATATGTACTTCACATACACGTTATACGATGGCAATTTATGAAAGGAAGCGAGAAAAGCACACACTGTTAACCCTCGTTAGCACAGTAGACTGTCGAGGAACTCGTGTTCCCTAAAACCTCACATGAAGTGAGGAATTGGCCTCGTCCGCCTGCATGATTCATGGATGATTTTGACGGTTATGTGCATGAATGCGTGACTGACAGTGTAAGTCACGTAACCCAGGAATAAAATACTAAGCGGACTCTCAAAATCTCTCCTTGCTTCAACCAGCTCAAAAACCACGAATGCTCATCACACACAGGATCGCTCCACGCATCCAAATTCCTGAGCGGGCTAAGGTCTGAGCATTCTAATCCCCCTCGATCGGCTCTCGCAGAGCCCAGCTGTGATTGGCTGCGCGACGTACCAGAAAAGCAGCTTCGTTTCTCATCGTCCCGAAGATTCTGTTCACCACAGAAGAGGGCGAGAACGAAGGCTTTGAAAACGTTGCGGGGATCGGGCAAACCTTTCCCTGTTGTTTGGTTGTCGCTATCGCGCATGCGTCTGTGAAGAAGCGCGTTCTTGATTACTAGCGCAGTACGGCCCGAAAACCGTATGCGTATTGGTGAACCAACCTTGTAGTTGCCACTCCGACGAGTGCAAGTGCTCGCCACCACCAGAGTCATCATGAAATAATGCTTTTAAAGTCAAGAGGGTAAATACCTCGGAGCATGAGACCAACCATCTCGTTGCGTACGAGGCGCGACTGCGGTGGGACTGGTTTGTCCTTGAGTTCACTTCGTGGCTCACATCTTTTGTCGATTGTGAAACTCGATTCAGACTACTCTTGGACTGGTTGTTGTGAATTTTTTTCCTTCCTCCTCCTTCGGGAGTTTTCGCGAGCAATGTATTTGTTATCGGTTCAGTGATGCACGTTACTCGAAGAGGGTCAAATGTAGTGTATGAAACATGCCATTACTTTTGTTGTGCAACTAGTACTATCGGTATTTTGGAAATACGGATTGAATCGACTAGCTGCTCAAAAGCTACGAATACTCGTTGACATCACGGCCAGGAATGTTCTACGTAATTGAGTTCTTCGTCCTGTAGAAAATCAGCGGCTTTAAGGTCATTCAATTGTTCATGAGTTAAAAAGAATTTTATGTACGTTATAGTCACTGGTGCTGAATTTGTGCAACCATAAATCAGAAGAAATGCACTTGGAGCTAGAACGTTAGAACACTGGCTTCGCTATATATCACGGTGGTGTATTACAATTCGTAAGGATGAACATAACCATGAATTCGAAACACGTATATACGAGCGTGACATCGGAGGCGTGACGAAACCCGATAACGTTGGTCAGTTGGGCACTTCAAACTATTGAACTAGACTCGTGACCAGTCCTAACCTATGAGGCAAGCCATCGATAGACGGACTGGTAAAACTGGGTTTGAATTTGGATGTCGAGCGGATTCGCAGGATAACGTGACCTTCAGCGAATGAAAAAACCAGGTTTTTTCAAGCTGTAGCATAGAATACAAAATAAACAATATAATTTTCATTATTGACGCGACGCAACGCGACCTACACTTGCAAAATCAATGGACCAATCCTCCATCATCCAAGCCTTTCGTGATGCTTCCCTCGATGCGTTGGATCGCTTCGCGTGTGATTTAATTAAAGAACGACTCCCTACCGACTACATTCAAACGCTCAATAATAGTGACAGAACAGACGCACTGCGAGCATGCTGTTGAGGACTGGCGCTTTCGAGACAACTGCATTCTGGATTGTCGAATGAAGATCCCACGTCAAGAGAAATTCCGGAGTGATCGAGTCGAGTGTCCCTCGTAGAATCTCCTTCACCGCATCCATCTCCTGATTGATTACAGTGGAGACCGAGGAAATGACATGAGGATGAAGTCACCCATTCCATCATTCGAGTGTGACCACGTGAATCTGCAAACAAGCAATCAAACATCTTCTCGAGCTTTCCCACTGGAGGCTTCCCAACATCTACACTCGTCTTTTCCTGCCGAGAGCAGTTGAATATGCGGTCGCGATTATATGCAAAACAAGCCTCTGACGGATCGAGAATTTTTAGCATGAAATCGAGGATGCTAATACGGCCGTCTCGGAGGATTTTGATGACAGATTTGATGCGCTCCGTTGACGAGAGGCGTGAGGAAGGTGTAATCATAGGATCCGTGAAAGAGGTGCTTGATGGAGGATCACCTGTGATATCCACAAACCCGGAGTCCACAGAACGGTTAAAGTTACAGTTTAGAATTGAAGAGGACATCATATATAGCACAAAGAGCAAGTGGCATTTGTTACATGAGACAACGGTGACGAATGATGGCGCTGTTGAGCAGCTAGCGCAACGAGTCGAACATTGATAAGACGAGACTTAACAGGCCTTAGCAAATGTTCACGTGTTCTTTGATATCCCCGAAAAGGCTTATACGTCACGTTATCCTGCGAATCCGCTCGACATCCAAATTCAAACCCAGTTTTACCAGTCCGTCTATCGATGGCTTGCCTCATAGGTTAGGACTGGTCACGAGTCTACTATTGAACTATGCGACGCGCGTGCACACGCGAAATCTATTCTATGTGTCAAAATTTTATACTTTCTCGCATTTCATCTTGCTCAGATCAGCACATATGAAAAGTTTCGATGTAGAAAAGCACGAGAACTTCAGGAAGCCGTCACCACTCCGAGTCCGCGAAAAGAAGTATACAAGCACGGTGTTGACACACTCTTATGTGCACTCAGGCTGCAATCATATCCTTCCTCTCATCTCATGCCCAAACCGGCACCGCACCACAAGGACTGTTTCAACGTAGGGAAGCGCGGGAATTTCTAGAAAGTGACTGTCGCTCTTCGAAGGAGTCTTCGCGAAGAGAAGTATACAAACGCTAACGCTCAGTGCTCGTCAACGGGTACGACATTGAAAACATTCCAAAATCACTTTCTCGTACCTCCAGCCTATATCTACGGAGTGCTAAGAGGCTAATCATAGCATATCTACAGTTGTTCCAAAGAGAATCGGATCGCAATGGATCTTCCCCACCACGGGCTACCCAACGCAGTAGGATTCATCTCCACTAACGACATTGACGTTTAACTAGTACTCATTTGGCTTAAGTGTTGCGGACGTAACATCAAGTATCATACTGCACATAAACCGGGGGCATCTCTCGAACTCCCTCGAGCATCTCCCATAACTTGCACAGTTAGCCAGCCAAGTTCCATATCTTGGAGGGATCACCTCTATTCTCCGAGGTTGACACCAGCTCATAAGTGGACTAAAGCTCTAGCTTTTGCATCTTAGTACTATTATGTCCACGGCCAGTATTCATTTCCTCGACGCTGTCGTTCCTACCAAGGGCGAAAGCGAAGATAAACGCCAGTCATCAACCAGTGTTCCGTCTTATTCTTCCGTCAAGCCCAAGCTACCTGTAAGATGGCAGGCAGCGATGATTGCATTAACATGCATGTGCACATGTAAGTGTTCACGTCTATGAAATTCGCTGGTAGCTCAAATATGGTGCAAGTCGGACACCACTGGTCTAACGTAGGCATCATATTTTAATTTTTATGGATTATGCGGATTAATTGGATGTTCATAGGGTCTCGTTACGACTCTGAAGACAACGATAGAACAAGAACTCAAGATCAATAATTCAGAATTTGCTACGCTAGTAAGAAATGCACTCAATAGAAATATGGCGGGATTAACGTTCTTGTGTATCTCGCCTCCTTAGGTATCTGTGACGAATATGGTACGGTCAATCTTGTTTCGCTGGCGCAGGACCGATGTGCTTACTGTCTGACAGGTAAACACATTTCTCTGTATCGCCTTGGGCTTCATTATCGACAAATTTGGAGGCCCACTGCTATCTGCCATACTCGCCGCATTTTGTCTTGCAGGTGCTGTAGTAGAGGCTGGCGCGACGACAGACGGACTCAATAGTTACCACATCCTCATGGTGGGCAAGATCATTGCTGCCATCGGGGGCGGATCCCTCGACAACGCACAGCACAAAATATTCACCACGTATTTTGCACCGGGGAGTGGTTTCGCAATGTCCATAGGTGAGTGCGGTGCCTCGTCGAGTGGTAGTTGTCAGCGCTTGATCTCATTTTTGTCCAATGTTTTTTTTCAAGGTTTCATATGGTAGGTTTTGTGATTACATTTTTACATCTCATGTATACGTCCACCTTTCAGGTCGATGGCAAATGTGGCTCAATATGTCGGACAGAGCACCGCAAACGTCATGTCTCAAAATCTTGGCTCATATTCCTGGCCACTGTGGACAGGCGCCATCATAGGCTTTTTCTCGTTTCTATGCGCTGTTTCCGTCTTCGTCCTCGACAAATACCTTCGTTTATATTACGAGGTCGTCGATCGCTGCGAACAGTCTGGCCAGCCAAGTGCGGGCAGCGTCAAAGGTGGAATATTTAATTGGTCGATTGTGCGCCAAATGCCCCTTACGTTCTGGTTTGTGGTTCTTTTTGCAACCTTCCAAAACGCTGGTATGGCGTCGTTCATAACGGTAGCTACGTGAGTTATTGGCTTTGCAATCACGTGATAAGTGTTGAATTTTGTGCAGGCAATTTGCACAGCAAAGGCTCCAGAAAGGAGCCGTAGTTGGCGGATGGGTGTCGAGTTTTTACTTGATCCTTCCTATTGGACTTACTCCTTTCTTGGGCATGTTCATTGATGCATACGGGCGTCGTGTAACGATTTGTGAGCATTATATCATTTGAGTAATGCAGGAGCTGATCACAAGGCCAGTGTTTCTTTCGGCATGTATGTTCCTCATCTCCATGCTCCTGTTAAGATTTTCGCAGACAGTACCCACATTCAGTGAGTCAGAATGATTCAGGCAGATGACGTACTAAACTCGACCTAGTCTGTGGATATGTATTTTATGCGCTTGCTGGGGTGGGTGTATCGAGATGCCCTTGAAATATTTCAGGACTCTAACATTATCTTGCAGAGCATTACCTCAGCTCCGCAAGTAGAGATCATACGCAGCATCATACCTGATCCTCATTACTATGCGACAGCGTGAGTCGCTCGACAAATCTATCGTGCTTCCCTTTTTGACACAATTTTCAGCTTCGCAATCAAGAGTATGCATAGTTCTCCTTGAAATTGGAAGAATACTCACCTTTGTGTATTACAGAGTCGATTATTCAGGGCTCCGTAATCATCATCGTGACAGCAACGGGGAAGATCCAAGACCGATCCTCCACCAACTCCCTCGAGGGTGCTGTGACAGTCTGGCTTGCGTACGCGTTTGTCTCCGTGCTCATATCAGGTGGGCTCCTGGGTGCCTGTCACACGTCGTTGGGACATCGCTATCTGCCTGCCGTGCGGCTCTCGCAAGTGCGCCCGAAATATGTAGAGAGGGAGGTGGAGAGGCTTTGGGAACTACGTCCACATACGGTTGCGGAAGAAGACCCGAGGGACGAGAACCTGACTCCGAGGCAGAAGGATGAAGCGTTGAAAAGACCCTTGTCAAGTTCTGTGTCATTGTATGCACGCAGGGTAGCGCTCGGGGCCGGGTTTACCATAGTCCTCATAGCGTGGGTAATATTTGGCTTTGGTATTGACTGGGGCGACCACGCGAGTGCCACTGGGGAATGAGGAGCACAGTAGAGCAACGCGTATCATGCTAATTTTCTGGTAGTCGCGTATAACATAGAGTTGAAATATAATGTTTATATGCACGACATTCCCGCTCATCCGAGTCATGATCACTCATGGCATATTAATCGTTATTGACCAGTACATACCCGCGTCTTTTCTTCCTGTACTGATGTCCTAAGAGCGTGGGCGTGATCTCCCGCTAGCGCATATAACCCCGGCCGAGGCGGTGTGTCTGATGATCGTGTCAAAAATCACGCGTCGGTCACGTGCATGACGCGACCCACTCAGAAATTTGAAACATCTTTGTTGCACTCCATTACGACGCGCTGCGGCTCGTCGTTGCTCAACGTTATGCCTCTAATGGCTTCCTCTCGCAAGGAAACGGTAGCCTCAAGAAGCTCGAAGCCTAAGACTGCTGTCCCATCTTCCGATGAACTTGTTGAAAAGCCCGGGGACGAGCGAACAACCTTCAAAGCGAAAGGAAAGCAGAAGGCGAAAGACGAGTCTCCGGAGCAACGAAAGATTTCTGCAATGCTTGACGTAAACGCATCTTTGCAGACAATGTCATTAATGGCACAATCCGGTTGGAAGGCAAATTTGGAAGAGGGGAGAACAAAGTCGAGCGCACTCAGCAAGGTGTCAGCTGCTATCTCTCGTGCAAATGAAGCTTTGTCATGCCTGCGTGTTCTATGTCCGGATGACCTTGACGTAGAGCGCGCCGCATCCAGCATGATGAGCAAGCTGCTTGTTCTGGAGGTGGTGCGTGGTAAATGAATTCTCCTGCGAGTTCAACTCAAACGTGAAGTAGCACAATACTACCCTTCCTTTCCTTGGTGGCATGCATGCTCGTCTACTCGCTTTGCTTAGGGCGCCTGACTCCGAAGTATCAGCCCACTCTGTCTCTACTTCAAAGTTTCCAGTTCGCCTGCTTTCCCTCCCGCTGCCAACGATACCGCCCCAAGCGGACGTTGCGCTTCTCACGCTTATCTCAACGTATCTAATGCACGCAATCATTTCCTTTACACATATCGCAACGTCCTCCTCGTCATCGACTACTACTATTCCGGACTCGTTCTCCACAGTTCTGGTAGAATCCGGCACGCTCTTGACATGGATACCTTATTGTGTATCTTTACCCCGCAAGCACATAGACACTACGCTCATACGGGCATACACTGTGCTGACAAAGTCATGCTCTTCGATGTCTGCAAACTCGCGCTCGACCTTCCTCATCCGCATGTATGCACTCAAGTGCCTTCTATGCACGAGCCCTGGAACCGTTCAGCCGAACACATTCTGGGATCAAATACAGAAGTCGTGCACAGCGTATGTCAGATCTTCTTTTCCCGTATCAGACGCGCACGAACTTTCCGTCGCAACGCTCGTGTCAGAGTCCCTTGGTGAGGTCGTACTGATCGCACAGTCCAAACCATCGTTTATGGAGGGAAAGTCATTTATCCTGCTCTGTGAGACATGGACAAGTTTGGCAAAGCGGGTGCGTCAGTTATTAAAATATCGATATAACATGTGCTGACCTGCTGAACAGAGCAACGACTTGTGCACCCTTGATCGCATAACAGATCTGATGGGTCCGGCGTCTTCGTCTTGCTCGTTAGCCGAGGTCGATAGCCTAGCGAACAATCTCAATAAACTTGACATATCTGCTCCCTTGCCGAAAAACAAAGACACTGCTGTTCTCGACTGTGCAAAAGCTTTGGCAATATTAACTAAAGTCACTGCATGCTTAGATGCAAACTCCGGTCAGTGTTTATTCTGGTATATTTACAATACCTGACGAATCCATTTGCAGATGAAACAGATGACCTCTCCAGACGTGTTCATGAAGTGACCAAAGTTCTCCCTGGTTTTGGGGGTCTTTTATGTCTTTCGGCAGAACCGAATGACGAGCTGCAGCGTGTGCAGGGAAAGCTCCAACGTACCCTAGAGAGACTCAGACGAGTTTGCATCAAGGTCCTTGATGGAGAGGCGAAGGTCCAAAGTCATGTAATAATTTCCCTACTAATGGCAATTTCCACCGCCTTGGAAGATGCCTTCAAGCAGGTAAGCTTCCACTTAACCCATGCACGGAGGAATTGACAAGTGTCGTCACAGAACCCAAGCAAGGACATCTTGACCACATCCTTCGATTCACTATTTTCCCTCGCGCGCATACGCCTTAAATGCAATGATCCTGACACTTATACGCCCACTCTCGACCTCCTCGATCGTACCATAATCCTTCTAGACTCTACCCCCGACCATGTGAATGCCATTCCGGCTTCCGCACGTGCCAACTACGTCCGCTGCATCTCTGGGGCATATCACAATCTGGCTGGCACGCTGTATCAAAGCTCCAAGTACGGGGGCGCAGTGCGTTTTTTGAAGGAAGGATGTTCGCTCGGGGCACGGGCACTTCACATGCGATCGGGTCTTATGCAGGACGACACAGAAGATGGCGAACGGGCCGAAGGGTGGAAACAACTCGAAGAACAGATGTTTCGGAGGTGGGAGCTTCTTGCGGTGTGCTATTCTAAGATTGGTGACCGGAAGGTGATCATTTTGCATTGCTTACCTATCCGGTATAGAACGCTAATATTCCTGGGTATTATCAGCTTGCGTGTGACGCGTTTGTGGAGAGCGTAAAAGCCTTTCCGTATGGCTCATCCGGTCTGGAGCACCTGGCCAGGTCAGCAACGTCGATGAATGCTTTCAGCGCGCATGCAAGCACAAAGCAGCTTGGTGGGATAATTGACAGACTAACGTACACAGTGACGTGCGAACTTTTTCTCCCTGCAAGTGAAGTCAGCCTCCATACTGCACTGAAACCAGGTGTAATTAGTGACGAGGTCCTAGGCCTGCTGCTCGAGCGTCAGATTTCGACTCTTGAACCTTGCCTTCGGAAGGATAGTGTGCAGACTATTGTGCGCAGGCTGTTGCAAGATGCACTATTGGTGTACAAGGCTACCGTTCTTCCACTGCGCAGGGCTAGAGTCCTCTTGAAATGCATGGAGCTCTTGTGGAAGGACGGGAATGCCAACGGTAAAGAAACTTCCTGGACCGCGGAGCACCTGGGTGAAGAAGTTTTAAACTTGCTCACTGTTAAGGTATTTCTTTGCCTCGGTTCTGCAACTGCATGTTATGAATTTTCCATTCCAGGACCTTGGGCACGACTCCGCCTTTGTGGTATTCCGCTCACAATACACTGTAGCGGTTCATCTTTGGTTGAGCCTCTTCGCGTATCGTAGCGCAGGGTTACCAATGACTTCGACCGTGTCATACCATGTAGAGGAGGCGTGCAACATCTTACGCGGTCTCATTCCTAATTCTTCAATTGAAACGGATCCCAAGATGACGCGATCACCTACTCATGCGAAGAAGCCGACAAGAGCTACGAGCGTACGTACAACAAACAAGACAAGAGCCCGGAATCTTGTCACACCACGTCCCCGTAAAGGTTTGTTGTTCAGAATCACTCACCAGTTATATCACCTGACAAAGTTCCACGAGTAGTTTTCGAGAATGTGTCGAATGTCATTCAAAGCACGCCTCCGAAGGAGACTGGTGCCATGATTGGTGCTCAGAAGGCGGTGATTGTGTTCGACCTGGAGATAATCGTCGGTCAACTTCGTAAGCTTGGTCAGGATCCTTTACTGAGCGTTGTTGACCGATCAAACAGAAATGAACATCCATTTGCTTGGACTTCTGGGTCTAGCCTTACTGAAGATCAAGCTTCTGGAGGCTCTGAAGCGCATCTGCGAGCGCCGACCCGTCGTATCCACTGATCGTGAGTGTATCATGTCTTCTAGAAGTTGTTATTCTCAATCTTCTGAACAGTATACATCATTATATGCGTTGATCTCGCGTCGGAGTATGTTAAGTTGGGCAAAACGAAGCGTGCTAATTCCATTTTTGCGCGAAGTTCAGCGGTGCTGAAATCGGGTGATATTTCCGACGAAGTACGTATCAGTTATTTGCTAAGATATGCGGAAATTTTGGCTCTTGGAAACAACATTCTTGAAAGGTGAGATTACTTCACGCTAAGGGTCTTCTATTGTGACTCGACATTTTGTTCTCTAGCGCTTCCTTCTACTGTGAAGCCATGGGTTTGTCGGAAGCTTCTCCGCCCGAAGACAAAGCTCTACCGACCGCTGAACGGATAAGGCTGCGTGTTGGACGGCTCGAGCGTGCGGCGATGGCTTGCAGAGTCTCCGCAGCTATCCAATACTCTAGAGTCTGTAGTTCGGTTGTTCATCGCATGTTGTTTTCTGATTCGATTCCATCAGAACAACGCAGGCGGGGCTTTAGAGTACATGTTGCAATCATTGCGACTGTGGAATCGTGCCGTGGACACGCTTTCTCGATTAAGCCAGCCTTCCTCCAAACCCACCAAGGCAACCGATGATTCAAATCCATTCGAGGCTACCCCTCCAGAATCGTCACCCGCCAGCGATACTCGGTCCAACGACCACTCGAGATTATTTAGTCAGAAACGTCTTATGGACGGGATAGAGTGGCGAATGGTTGAAGGACTGCTTTCAACCCTGTTGACTCTCACCCACGCCTACTTCACTCGTGGTTCTTCCCGCGAAGCCGAGTATTTTGCCAAGCAAACACAGGACCTCGCCGAGTCCATTAATGCCCCGGCCATGGTTGCTCGTGCACTGATGCGCATGGGTGAGATCCAGTTATACCAGAGGCAGCTAGATGCAGGAAAGGACTGCTTGGTCAAGGCTGCGGAGTTGCTACAGGATCTGCCGGGTGTGGATGCAGCTGATATGAGGCGGCTGAATGGAGATTGGAATCGCTTGAATGAGCAAACCCAGGACGCAAGGGACCTCTATGAGGAGGCATGTGCGATGCTTGGCGAACTCGAGGGAATGTTGGCGTCCTTTGACGGCAGGTGAGAGTCTTGGCTAGCGTCCAATGCACTTCCTCTAATCAAACTTTTTAGTCGCCGTAAATCCAGCGTAACGCTTTCACCACAAGTTACCTTAGCTGCCGCCGGACAGGGAGCAATAGTTCCTACCTTGTTGTCTGACATTCTCCGCCGCCATAGTAAGGAGCGTCGTTTTTAAACCTTAAACTTACTAACTGGTAAATTGCAGTCTGGTTACTGCGCGATGATGGAGATGCTACGATCAAGGATCTGATAGAGCGTCTTATGGCCTTGCCCGCTTCCCAAGACACAAAGGTGAGGCTTTGTTATAGATGTCGGATTTATAGCTGAATCGTTCACAGGGAGAAGAGCATGCACTTATGGGGAAACTTACCCTGCATAGCGTCTACGACCAATTCCGTTCGGATATGTTCCTGAGCTCTTTGGCTGAATCTAGTAGGTATAGTGTGCATACCAACCATCAAGAACTCATTATTTGTGTACAGCGATCGCACTACCGATGGGCATGACAAGCGACCGAGCGGTATCGCTTACACCTTCGACTCAAGATATCTTGAGTACTCTGGACCAAGCAGAGAAACTCTTTTGGGCTGACCTTGCACTTACTGCGGATCGGGGGAACGTCCCCCACGTCCGCGAAGCGACTATAAACCTTGCACTCATCAAAGCACTTCAGACATCCCTTGGAAAGGGGGAAAAGGATGGACCCATTGTTGCTGCGCGTCTTCTTGGTAAGATTACAATTTACCTGATGGAGCCTATTTTGACGCTAGACTAGATGCGTCATCTGCAATTACTCTACGCCGTGAAATGCTGGAGGCTATCAAGTATAAATTCCCCAGCGTGCAATTCGACGATCTTGAATGGCCCCTTATGACGCCCAACGGTTCCCCACTGCCTCGGAAGAGATCATCTAATCTTCGGCGGTTGAGAACCTCCAGCACTGAGGAAGCATCTGACGATGACGACGACTCGAGTGCAAGCATGAAGGCGTACTGGGATTCCATCCACAAGACGTATGCAGAGCAATCTTTAGACACTTCCTTGCTATCGAATACGGCCATGTCACAGTTCCCGCCTCATTGGACAGTCGTCCATGTCAACCTCACACCTGACAAGAGTACCCTCTTTATCTCTCGGCAGAATATTTCTTCTGAGCCGTTGATGTTCTGTGTGCCTCTCAAAGGCCGACGCGAATCGGACGTGGACGAACATCTCACGTTTGACGATGCGGTAAAGGAGCTCGCTGAGATAATTCGCTTAAGCAACCAAGGGACACGCAACGCAGTCAACGTACGAAATGATGATCCGCAAGCAAGAGCTGCTTGGTGGGCGGAGCGTAATGTTCTGGATAAAAGGATGCAAGCGTTGCTAGAGAACATCGAATTTTGCTGGTTGGGTGCATTCAAAGTAAGTATTCTCTTTTGTCAAATACTCATCGACTGAACAATGTTCGTAGACCATTCTCAGTCCTGTCCTACCTATATCAGCCGAGCTCATCGCTGACCTCCGTGTCCGTTTCGAGAAGGTGTTCAAGCGCATTCTTCCTCCCCCAGACAAGAAACAGAAACAACATCCTCACCTGTCTGATGTGCTCCTCGATTGCTTCTCATCCCTGAGTCCGAAATGTCGTGAAGAAGAACTTGAAGACTTACTATTCTTCATCCTTGACCTGTACACATTTCATGGCATCCCAGTCGCTATCGCAGATATAGATGTAGATCAGGTGATAGTGGATCTTCGCTGTGCGTTGGAGGAGCATGCCGCCTTCAAGAACAAACGAGGGAAGGTGGAATCAACTCCGGTAGACGACCCCCACATATTCCTCGTCCTGGACCACAATGTACAGGGCGTTCCTTGGGAATCGATTCCAGTCTTGAGGGGCCAGAGCGTGAGCCGCATCCCGAGCGTTTCGTTCTTGCTTGATCGGGTTCGACTTGCGTCTGCTGAGAACCGATCAGGAGGTGTTGTTGATCGGACGTCCGTGGATCCACGCAAGACGTTTTTCGTGCTTAACCCTAGCGGAGACTTGAAAGGAACTGAGGGGCGATTCAAACCATGGCTTGAGCAAATGCGGAGTGTAGGCTGGGAGGGAGTCATTGGACGACCGCCAAGCGAACAGCAGTTCTTAGATGCCCTCGCGCGGAAAGATCTAGTAGTGTGAGTGACTCTTGACTAATTGCTGCATCGGATCTTGACGATTTTCAGGTATTTCGGGCACGGTGGAGGAGAACAATACGTGCGATCACACAAAATCCGTCATTTGCCGCGCTGTGCAGCGACGATGTTGTGGGGGTGCTCCAGTGGGTTACTGAAGGAGATGGGTGATTTTGACAGAGTAGGCACCCCGTTTAATTATATGCTTGCTGGATGGTAAGTTGCAAGTTCGTTTTGGCTACGCTCCCTGCTTAACATCCATCGTGCACAGCCCTTTACTGGTGGCGAACCTTTGGGATGTAACTGACCGCGACATCGACAAGTTCTCACAAGCAGTTTTTGACTCCCTGAGATTGACTCCGACTCGTGGAGGAGAGCAGGGTATGTCAGCAGTTACCGCAATTGCACAAGCCCGAGAGGTATGCAAACTCAAGTATCTCACTGGGGCGGCACCAGTCGTATATGGGATTCCGTTCTACCTATAATAAACAATATGACGCACTTATGCACTCCATGCTCCATTTATAGTTTTTTTTACAAGGTTAATGACGAGGGTGCAATACCAAGCTGGACATGAAGCCATTCGCCCAGGCGTGTATGACTGACTAGTTACAAAGATGCGTGACCACGGGGTTCAAATGGTAGTAAGAGAGCAATAAAACCAGTAACGATGAAGATAGCTCCCGAAATCCAGATTGGCACAGATGTCGTGAGGTTCGCGTACAGAGCAATGATCGGGGCCTGTGTGGTAAGTTAGAGACTAGCAAGGTGCACACAAGGTACCGTGAACGACAAATGAACCTACCATGATGCCAAATATCCTATTTGCGGTGGCTACGATCGCGTTACCAGTTCCACGATCTTTAGTAGGAAACAATTCGGGTGAAAGGGCATATAAGACGCCATACATGACGTTGCTCGTGTAGCTATAACCACAGTTCCAGCCAAGAAGCGCATTGGATGTGCGTGCGGTGGTGGATGCCAGTATGAATACGCCCGTCAATACTTGATGACGGATTGAATCAGCTGAAGCGTACAACTTATGCTGAGGGAGTCTTACCGGTGAATATCGCCAAGGTGCCTCGCCTACCGAGATACGGAAGCTCGACGAGGTAACCTGCCATCAGCGCTCCAGGAACGCCTATCACGCTGAGTATAACTTGCTAGGTAGAATATGAGTCCAGTGAATGGCAGACAGTAAACCAGCGTACGTTGCGATATGTGATATATGTGGAACCATCGCCGAAATTTGCCCCTCGGGTGGCCAAGCTAGTAAAGAGTTGGCGGGGAACAAGTCATATTTTGGACCACTCACAAGTATGTTACGAAGCTGTTATACCTGAGCAAGTCTGAGTGAGGAAGGCCACAAAAACATTGAACAAAACCTACAGCGGAAACGCGAGACCGATGAAAGCTGAAGGAACACGAAGACGTTAATGAATACTCAAGCAATCGGCTCGTGATGCGGACTTGCCCCAAATAATGATCAAAATAGTAGTCGACCAAGCCATCTTTCGAGTGGCAAATAACGATTTAACATGGTTATTGCTAAACATTCCCATCTTCCTCTGCACGGCAGCCAAAGCAGATGTGTCCATACGAACGCCATCGTCGATCGTAGTATCAGCCAGTTTTCCAGCCCTCTGGAGGTCTTCGAGGGTGAGGTTGCTCGTTTTTCCATTGTAGGCTGCAACTTTGTGGACGACCTCGACTGCTTGTTCATCTCGACCTCGTCCCATGAGGTATTTTGGACTCTCGTATAGGTTGAAAAAGAAAAAGCGGAGTACCCAGAGGAACATCATGAGCCCACCCATAGCGAACAAGAAATACCGCCACCCTTCGTTCGAGGATCTCGGACAAGGAGAAGGGGGGACAGTGGTGGGACAAGAGTAGTCGGAAATGAGGGGCCATGCAACCTGGAGCAAGTTAGTATGCACCGAAAGCAGTAAGCAGGTCAATTTCCGACCAGACTACCCAACAGTTGTCCAAAGGCCCACCAAACGGAGAGCACCGTCAACAGATATTGGTGAGAAGCGGGGACAAATTCTATAAGACGCATTAATATAATTAAGACTGAACGCAAACCCTGTTCTTTACCTAAGAAGACAGCAGAGTCGACAGGCAAATTGCCACCCACGCCTACTGACCACACCGCGGTCAGGGAACAGAGCGCGACGTAGTTCATAGATCCCCCAGCCGCGATGGCGAACAGACCAGTCATACCGAGAGTGATGTTGAAGGCCCATCTACGAGTCACCCGTCAAGACAGCATGAGAAGATTGTGGAAGTAGATCATACCTCCGACCCCAAACATCTGAAGCAATGCTCCAAGACGCAGCTCCCACTAGCAAGCCGATATTTTGAGCGAGTTTTAGCCATGGACCTAGTACGTTAAACTCGTTCACTACTGGTGTCAATATCAAACCAGTGACAATCTATGAGGATAGTAAATAAATGAGTGCCCAAGACACAAAGAACGCACATACCGGCCAAAGATTATCGCTATACGAAGAAATTCAGCAGGTGCATCAACGGCCATGCTCAATTTCATTTGCTAACTCACGACAACCAGCCAAATCCAGCTACCACGAACAAGTACCACTTCTCCCATATCAACAAACGAACGGGTCGACTACGAGTCACTCACCTGATACTTTCCCATTCCAATTTCCTGCAACGCATCGTTGAGAATCCTGGCTTTGGCCTGATACACAGGGTCCAACGAATCATCGGCGAATATGTCCCGAGTCTCAGCCTGTACACCGACACTCTCGCTTTTCTTGTCTTTGTACAGTTCAGCCTGCTCGACCGACATCGCGAAGGGGAAGTAAGAGATAGCCACGGGCACCCAGCTGAAGTCTCTATGGATGGTAATTCCTCGATTTATATGACATGAGATCCGGCACTTAATCTACCGAACACAAGTGGAGATAATTGCGTACTTCGGGCTCCAAATGAACTTCGAGCCAAAAGACGACATGACTGCACCATATATGCAACGTGCCAAGGGCCTGCGTACAAGTGGAGAATCAATCAATATCATGTGCATGAATAACGAAGGCGCGCCGATACGCATGGGGAACCTACATACTCGTTTAGAGCCAGGCTATTACGACTCACGAGCTTAGGATCTACTATCATGATGTAACAAGATGAGAAGTGTGGCTGCAATGCAAGTTATCTCAAAGCTTGAAGGCGACTGAACTTGATGGTACAGTCACTGGTATGCCGGTGGCAAAAGGATCAATTAACTTTTGCCACTCGGCATGCCAGTGACTGCTCGGTCGCCTTCAAGCTTTTATCCGTATGTTTTGACTCGATACACTATGTCTCCGATGTGTATGGTAAGGGGCACGCACACAGTACGCGAACAGTTGAGTAGGGTATAAGTATTCTAGGCTCCGCTTGGCGGACTGTGAAAACAGTACAATGCAAGAAGAATACAAGGAAGCATAATGTCGCCAACGATGAAGTGATGAAATTGCGGTTCGCCAGAACCACGGGATCTCCTCACTCCATATGCTCTATGAGTACTCTTTTCCTGTACTCAGCTGCCACATGCCGTTTTTTCCGCGAGTCAACCCCAGAAACATGTACTTTTCTCGCAAAAAATCAACCTGCTTCACCCCTTCCATACGTTCTTTCTTGCTGCCACAACGCTCCAGCCACACCTGCTTAAGCTCCTCTCTGTCGTCGGCATCTAGCTCATCGTTGTAGTAATCCTCGTGGCGTATTGGTCGAGCGAGGGATTGGCATATATGCATGAACACATCTCCCAGCGTGATGTAGGAGCCATTACCTGATGGCACAACGTCGATGTACCACGGTAAGCGCGAGTGATAGATACGCATGAACACTGTCGGTGGGTTTGTGCAGGGTCGCATCAAGTCGTTTGCGACTACTGGGCGCCTCAGCTCTCGAATTATAATGGAATGTTGGCTGCGACGGAGATCGAGGATTATGTCTTTGTCGTCTCGCAGGATTGAATCAATTTTGAGCCGGGCGCTATCGGTGGATGCTGCTGCTAATCAGCATCGCTCGTAAAGTGGTTCAAGCATAACTTACGATCGGGTGGTCTTGATACAGACTTTCTTCGGAATAGCAGGGATGAAATACCCGACTTGAATTTGAAGCCATGTCTCCAGCTTTTTGGACGCTCTCCTGGCCAATATGGAGGCAAGTATGCTGTAGATAGTGATTGTGTCTCGGAGACTGCGGATGCGGGGGGGTATGAACTTGCGCTTGGGAATGTTTGAATGGGAGGTCTGGCACTCCACATCCACGGCGCGGCTTGTTGCTGTATGTTGGAAAAACCAGCTGGGGGAGCGCTATTACTTCGCCTGCGGAAGTGGTCATGTTGAGCGGTCTGAGGATTCATGGGCAGGTGTGGTACATAAGGACTTGGCATATTAGGTGACGCTGGCGGCGCACCCTGAGCTTGCCAGTATTGAGCCCACCTCGCCCAGTCATCTTGGGTTGCTGCTTGGAATGGAGGATAATGTGCCTGAGGCATAGGCGCATTCCACCCCTGGCCAGCGAATGCGTATTGTGGGGGTGGCTGACCTGCCATAGTAAATGTCGTCGCACCTGCTGGAGGGGGTATATTTGCCTGCGGCCGCATATTGGTGTCTGCGTCAACCAGGGGTGGCATGTCATTGTACATGCTGGTTGATGGTGTTTAGAGGATGCAAGGACAATATGAACAGGGTAATGATATCGATGAATCGATCTCTTGCGGGCTTGATAAAGGTGAAGCAGTGTGCACTGCAATGTACGTGAACGGAAACTGCTGTAGAATCTTGTACTGCCTTGTATTACGCGCCCGAGAGACTTGGGAGAAATCTTGGAAACCAGTGCAATGCAAACGCTGGCGGCGAAAGATCGGGAGGCCTTATTGCATGGATGTGTGTGTCGAGTTTATATCTGGAGAAACGCGCTTCCCACAAGCAAATTGAGTCAGCTAACAGGGAAAATGTGGCGTAGTACATGGGATCCCGTAATTTGTAGTATCGAGTCAAGTCAGGGGTATTTGATAGCCGCAACTGCCCGAGCTGCACGGAGTTTGAATCATCAGAAGGCTCGGAACATCGCATCTGCTCCCGGAACATGGTATAGTGAGTGATTAGTGGCCTACCATCACTGGCTGGCGATGACTTGGACTCACATAACGGCGACAATCCCGGGGATGAAAAGATTGGACACTCCGCGACAGTGGGACCTACGATGCGTATCTTAGTCTAAGATGAGCACCATCGTTCACTTGACATTTCTAGCTAATAGCTGGTGAACATCAGTTTGGTGACTTTTGACAGGTATCAATCCATTCGGGGCCAAGCTCGAGGCCGTTTATCAAACCTACATCGCTCGAATACAATTTATCATCCTCTCTACGGAACTTGTTGTTAGGTCTGGACAACGACCTCCGACTCAGATCTCTGTTATGTCGTTGACATGGACAGCTGACTAGTACATGTACGAAATGCATTGTAAATAGGACGGCCGAAAAGTCCATCCTTCCGCAGCATTCGTGATGTCCAAAGTCATCATGGACTGCAGTAGGCCTCTTTTCATCAAAAGTCTGACCGCCGGACGGGGCCCGCACACCACATCGCATCCATAACGTAAGATGCGTATCCCCCGGTCGATAATATAAATATATATTCCCCGCGCGCATGATTGTCCTCGGTATTATTAAATCATACATTAATACTCCTAGCGCGAGAGAAAACTACTTCTGTTCCTTTGTCAGGCACCTCGTGAACGCGTGAACACCCAGTTCGCCTCCTTGTGATACCCGCGACTTCGACACATATTTCCCTTTTTTCGTATCTCGAGTCAGTTCGTGAAGATTTTCTTTCACAAACCAGTGTCTGCGACCCGAGTCAGCCCCTCGATTCCTAATGACAAGTAGGTCAGCCAACGGTTACCACTGACATGTACTTATTCCCCTTTCATCTTCACTTACGGCTCAGCCATCGCTAGGTCCGAACACCCTTTGTTCTGTTTTGATCATGTTCCCGACCTTGTAATCCAAACTGGGTTGACAACCAAAGTGACCCTGGCATTGCGCGTCTTTGGTTGATATTGTCTTGAACCGGGGGGTCCCTGAAATGTCAATGCAGGTCGTGTCTAAGTAAGCTGCACACTTCTCCAAAGCGTACATCATAATTCGACATTTCTTCATGCCGAACGCCATCCACGTCGTTAGATTGAGATTGCACCATCCGATAATCACAGCGCAGCTCACTTTTTCCCCTCAGCTTACATGTCGCCATGATGCGTATTCGGTCGGAATGAATGTACAAGACGTGGCAGTCTCCGGGTAGACTCGCTTTAGGGATAAACAATCGGGTAGGCCATCGATATCTAGATACTCGACATCTAGATGCTCAGATCTAGATGACGGTCTGATCGAAGCTGCATTTTGAAACCGATAGCGATCAGGAGCATTTGCATGATGATGATCACCGATTAGATCAGGATGAAAGGGTATGGTCCATGGTTTTCAAATTGCTTCCAGATTCATTTAGGCTCACCACAGAAGTCTGTTTAACTGCATAGGCACCGAGCATCACTGAAATCATCACTCCTCAACATCTGACTGAATAAGTGCACGATAACGTCTTCCTAGGTTCGAGGGTGTATTCATATGAGTATCATAATCTTGTATATCCGAGTCGTCGTTTCCGGACCTGCGTCGCACAGGCGTCCTTTGAAGTCGCAGAGACTTGCGAGGTGCGTGTGGGGGTTCATCCGTCATTGTTTGGGCTTCCAGCGGATTCCTGAGACAACGACAAAGTACTAAGAGATTGAGAGAGTTGATGGCGATGGCAGGTCTCAGGTTCATCGAGACTCTGCATCATGGGAATCGGTCTCGGCAGATTAACGAACTACGTGGAGTCCTGTCATCAGTAGTATTCAAAATACTCAGAAACTCGCATATTATTATGTAGCACCTTCATGTTCGGACCTGCGTCTGAGGCGTTTTGGCGGAGGCTGGTAGGCTGCTACAAGTCACTTGGCTCGGCAGTGGGTTTCCTGATGAATCTGGGGTCTTGAATTCGACCGTACGGTGATGTTTGTGAACCGAGCTTCTTCGGAGCCATGTGAACAGGTGCGTGTGGCTTTCTTACATACTATATGGCACGCTGCCCTTCACATAATAAAACGTAGTAACAATACATACCTCACACCCGGATCTCGTTGGGTATACTCACTTCAAGTTGTAGCACAGCGCTCAGCACCCACGTCCGTATCATGGGGGAGAATGTGCTTGCAAAGTGAGTCGACGACTCCATAATATACGTCTTCTTTTGTTCTTACTAAGTGCATGGGCACATCCAGCAATATCACCATCAGCGACCTTGCATCTCAAATCAAGCTCGGATCTCCAATTGCAAATGGTTCGTTTGGCGATGTGTATCTATGTGCTATCAATGAAGGCAAAACGAAGGTCTGTGACAGTCTATCCGAGCACCTCAAGTTCGTGCATAGAATATCTACTAGGTTGCAGTGAAAGTATTCATAATCGATGGTCAAAGATCTGGAAAGAAACTACAGAGCGTAAGTCGTCTTGTACAGACTCAAACACTTCACCATTTTTTATACGGCGTATCACTGTAGGCAATGGATCGGGAAATTGCAGTATGGCTTAAGCTTAGTAAATCGGCTTATATCGTGCCACTACTCGGCACTGTAAAACTCTTCTCTCCCGAATCACTGCCAGTTCTTGTTTCAGAATGGATGCCTTCCGGGACATTAGATCAATACCTCGAGAAGTACGCCGAGACCCTCACTGTTTCCGCTAGAGTTAAATTGGTGAGTCCTTCATTCACATCGATCACATTGAACAGATGCTCACTCACTCGCATGTTACTAGACCAGGGGCGTCGCTGGCGGCCTCAACTATCGTCTGTAAATTTCTATATGGGCGTTGTTTCAGTTATTGATATGCTTGCCCAGTTCGCTTGGAGAATGTCGTTCATGGAGACCTTCACCCCGTATGTATTATCATATTTCTGTAGAGATCGCACTCATTTGCAAGCCTCAGGGAAATGTGCTGATTGACCATGAAAGGAATCCACGTCTCGCAGATTTTGGTCTCGCGACAGTTGTAGGAGACCCAGGGTTGCAGTGGGGTTCGACGACTGCGGCACGTGAACTCAATGCTCGATGGCGTGCACCTGAAGTCCTTGGAATAGAGAGCGATATGACCAGACCAACTTTCATGAGTGATATCTATTCCCTCGGAAGCATAATTTTCTTTGTGCGATCCCTTTTGTCTTTCTGTAGTCCCGACCTTATTTTCTCCACTTAGATCACCTCGGGGGATAAACCATGGAAAGAGAAGAAAAACTCAATTCAAATCTCCGTCGCGCTGTCGAAAAAAGAGTCTCCCACACGCCCCGAGAAGATCTCCGACAATCGTCACTGGAACTTGATTCAAAAATGCTGGTCTTGGGAACCAACGGATCGCCCAGAGTCTACAGAAGTCCTTGAAAACATCAGAGATATTGCAATGAATCCGCATACGAGACGCGCACCTGCACTGCATAGGATTATGCATCCACTCTTTACCTCTACACGGTTTCGCTCCGCGCCCATAAATTACGACGTCAACTATGGCCCTTCGCCGCGAACCGTTCTAGACCGTACCACACATTCTCCCGTCGACTCCCATACATTATCTCAACCAGCAACAGACCCACCCACTCCGGCATCATCCATTATTCTACTTCGTTCAGATAAGTTCCCGTGGCACGCGGTCGTCGGGCCTTGCAGAAATAGGCGCTCTCCAGATATCACCAATCTCGACCTTCTTTGTGCACTACATGAGATGCTTCTCACGAGAGTCACGCCTCAAGAGTGGGAGGCGCTTGGTCATGGAAGCAAGGTTCAACGGAAAGTTACGCAGGCGTATGAACAGCGGTGTACCAGATTGGGAGGCGGATGGCAAGGCGGAGTCCGACGGGTGGATTGGCTGCATGGGAAAACTCGTTTGATCGGAATCGAAGTGGAGAAGCATGGACCCGGCGCCGGCTCCGGAAGACTCGTTTTTGGTAAGGCTTGAAGCCGACGTTTCCAACTTCTGAGATCGACAGCTACCGAGGCTAGTCCTCGTTACTTCATACCTGCGAAACCTTTTCGCGGCGTATCCACAGACGCCGCTACATCTCTGTGGAATTCACGATTATTAGGCATTAGGCATACGTACTAATTTATTACACGACTTTTTTTATGATTTTGTATTATGCTGTAACAGCTTGGGCATAGTGATACATTGGGAATGGCATTACAAAAGTGTCAGTCGGGCTACAAATGCGTGAATGAAAGGGTTGAAAAGCAGCTCACTCCATCAAAGTCATATATGCCAGGAACAGCAACAGGGCAGCCAGCTTTGTCGTTATGTGAATTGCAATTGACCTGGTCATTTGCGGACGCACAACAGCGAAGGCAGAAACGATTAGCAGAAGGCTCGACCCTGGTAAACAGCCGATGAGTTAATTAAGAATGATGAAAAAAAACGGGAACTGACTGCTCAATGGAGCTTGCGCCGTATCCGCCAAATGTGCACTTCGCGCCGTTGGGAAATCGAACATCCATTTGGCCTCCCGCGTCATCTTGTGCAAACTGGAACTTGCCGGGATCCAAGCAGCCGGTGATCTAGTGCCTTCATTAGTACCGATGAAGAGGTTGCAGACAGCTAAATAAAAACTTTACTGGCCTGTATATAGGACCCATCGCTTGCCTCCGAGATGGTAGCACCAGTCACGAAGCCTGCGGGAAATGTGTTTTGGCAACCAGATCCATTGGTACAATACGCCGTCGCGTCACTCTTAGCCTCTGATATATACTCTAAGGGAGAAAGAACAGCGTGGTCAAGCATGCGATGAAAATACTAGAGAGAGACGCACCTCCGTCTCTTGAAGGGAGTAAAAGTGTAAAATCACTCGCGCTAGTTATATGCACGGTAGTCGAGACAGACGAAGGACCTGGAGGCTGGGGCGTTGGCGCAGCGTTCACTCGAGGATGGCGGGTCGGGGCAATACTATTAGATGCCACGTAAAATCGTCTTTGAAGGCGGGCGACCTGTTTCGTGCCTTTTTTGGGAGAGCGGTGAGGTTTCTTGCTCTGTAGGCTCGTTCGCGTGGCGAGAGTCTCGTTGTGCCGTTGATTTGGAGGTATCGTATCGACCGCGAGATCTTGGTATCTGTTCGTAGATCGCCCGGCGACTACCAGCATGGTGACGTGCACGAGTACAATGAAAAGATTGAATGATAAAAACACGTTTACAATTTTTTGGGCAAAGTAGTGATGTAGTATGCTTGTACAAGGTGTTGGTTGAAACGCCGAAATGGTGGCGTGAACACGCTGACACCGGTACTGTGAAACTAAGGGAAAAAGTTGTAAGACTTTGTATACGAGAGTCTTCTTGACCCCAAGCAGATCAACTACGTGGAGTCCTGTCATCAGTATTCAAAACACTCAGAAACTCGAATATTATTAGCACCTTCATGTTCGGACCTGCGTCTGAGGCGCTTTGGCGGGGGCTAGTCAGCAGTGTTAGTTTCCTCGCCCGAGGTCGAAAAGCAAGTCCTTCGGCGGTTGTTTAAGGACGTGTGTCATTTATTCTTTCGGCGCTTTATTATAGTCTTGCTGCACAATTCATCTAGAGGTATATCGTCATCTGAATCTGAACCCGAGGTTTGAGAAATATTTGGACTCCCGTGAAAGGGCAAGAGCGTTTCTGCCTGTGCGACAGATCCATCTGCATCACTGCTCTCTGTGGACTCAAAGTTAGTACGGTCTTCTTCGTCGTGCCTGTCACTGTCGTCATCTACTGCGAAATCGTGTGTGGTGTTGTCTGTTTCAAAATCACTACCATCCTCTTGGTAGATTTCCTTCTCGTCGTCATCGTCATCATCATCGTTGTCGTCATCGTCATCGTCATCATCAACTACAGAATCATCACGCTCGTAATCACCATCCGGCTCCACAGCGCCGCGGCCATCATCCCATTTTCTAAGAAGTTGCGGCCGCCCTGTGGGATTTTCCACATGTGCAGGTGCTCTGGGGTAGTATGGCCATCGGTGAGTCTGGGAATATATCCAATACCTCTCAACTAGGTCTTTGAACCTGTGATACTGGGGAAAGTAAACACCGAATGTCAGGCGCAACTGAGGAACTTCCGACTCACACAAACATTTGTCATGCTCTGGTTTCAGATAGAAGTAGTTCTTCATATTGTTGATTGGCGTAGGCAAAATACTGAATTAATTCTTAGTGTCGGCCGTAATTGCTGTGCGCAGTCCTGACACAGGAGTTTCTTGCAAGATGGGGTCGTGTTGCCCTGGGCCCACCGCCTCAAGTTATTCGAGGCAGAGTCGAGCCGTTTACCAGCAAATTGTCCACATGGGAATGGGTATGTTCCAGGATCGTCGTCATTGTGAGAAAGCCTAGTATCGCTGTCCGCGATATTTTTATATTAATATGTGCCATGATATGGTGGTGATTGTACATCAACTTGGACGCGACACCGATTAGTATTTTGAATTGGACGCCGTGTGCACGTGATTCATCATGCCAGGACCAAAATTTATGTAATATTCATTCATTCATTCATCCGTTCTTGCTACATCAATATAGACCTGGTAACCTTGTGAGTAGCATGAGTCTTACTCAACGAGATCCGGGCAATGCAGATATGGTAAAGCGGTTTGAAAATTTGACTCATGAGCGATTTCGAACGCACGCGGATGTTAACATCTCTGCTCCGGACTTGGCAAATCTAAAACAGTCATTCCAATCAGTTCCACCAGGAGGCTCAATCATATGGACTCCCGGTAGTATATTATGTGCACGACACTAGTGCTAAGTACTTGTAGATCGCTGTTCCGCAAAAGTCACCCGCCTGACTAAGACGTCGCAATCTCTTCTGGGGATTGCCAGAATAGCGGCGACATAGGGTACTGGTCTGACCGACAACTCTTTCGAACGTTCTTGAACTCCCATAGCTGGTAGTGCATACGTGTTGCCAAGATTGCATGCATCACTATTTTGGGGCTGTTGATTGCAATTTGGTCAGCATTTCCGACGAGCACTTGGAAAACGTCACGCACCTGAAGAAAATTGCGGCGTATTCGTACTATGCTAGTGCTGCCGTGGTCCGGTTCGGTCCGGTTCAGAGGGTCCTGGACGAGAACCGAGAACCGAACCATGGTCCGGTTCTGCAAAATCGTCGAACCCAGAACCGGATCATCAAGAACCGTTCTCAACGGTCCGGTTCGGTTTTTTTGTGGTCCGAACGCGAACCGAACCGAAATTTTTTCAAGCGCAACAAAAATTGACATTGTAGATCTACTGACATCGAGTAACTAGTCTAACATAGCACTGCATGCTCCTCTGCTTCTACTGCTGCTGTCAGAAATGGGAGCCCTAAAGAGCGCTGGATGCGAATGGAGAGTTTGGAAGGTGTGGAGGTTGTCGAGGAATTCAGTTAGTGCTAGCTGCATTTTGAGAGGTCAGAAGCATAGTTGCGCGAATGGACGAGAGATAGATATTCACAGGGAGAGTGCTGTTTGTAGGGATATCCATGACAGACCGTAGCTGTGTCAGCGTTGTCTGCACATCCCTGCCCAGACCAGGGCCAAGATTTGTGACAGCAGCAGAAGGTCCGCAAGCACAGCGACAGTCACTGAGTCAGTGCAAGATTACAACCTGACAAACAATGCAAACTGACAAGGGCCTACCGCCGCAGAAAAGCACACGCGACGCAAGGCCGTCGCGCACGAGAGTTGCCTCACAACCAGCGGGCGCGCCTCTTCGATCTGAAAGGCTTTACAAATATGCGATTCCGAGCAACTCGTGAGCAGAATGTGGGTCACGGGCAGGTCAGGCTCATGAAGAGCCTATGCAAGGGAAAATATGGACAACGATATCCAAGGAGATCCATTAGAGTTGACGAGGATGGCGGCGAGCAGCAGCGGGAGATGGCAGCGAGCAGCAGAGTGAGATGGCGGTGAGCAGCAGCGTGAGATTGAGCACCAATCCCTGAGTCAGAGAGGTAGCGAGAGGATGCTGAAGGTAGCGAGAGGGCGCTGAACTTGATGAAATTGACTTGGGAGGGGGGAATAAAGTCATTAATGCTAGTTGAAAGGAATGAGTTACAGGCAAGGAAATATGGATGAGGATGCTACCATTTGGCAATGTAGTTGGGGACATAGTCGCCAACAGCGACAGGGTCCCCGGTGGTGTTGTCAACACGTGGCGTGGATCCAGGGAAAGTAGCGCAAGGGAAAGGAAGTGCACGAGGAGAGATGGATCTGAGTGCGTGGGTGATCAATATCTGTGACATATTTGAACAAATGTCAGTGTGTGAGAGAATCAAAATTTTGATTAGTTAATACGTACCTTCAAAAAGGCTAAAGGCAGAAGAGTAGAGTGCAAATCCCGAAGTTCGGTCGACGTCGAAGTAAGTGGCGTCGAAGTCAGAGTTGAGAAGGGTTCAGAATGGTTCGGCAAGGCCGAACCAAAATAGAACGGTTCGGCAGGACCTAGAACCGAGAACCGATTTCCGGTTCGGTTCAGGCTGACACCAGAACCGTGGACCGAACCGTCCAGAACCGGACCAAAAGTCCGGTTCGAACCGTGGTTCTGAACCGGACCGCGGCAGCACTATACTATGCATATAAGCGGAATGTTAGTTCGTGTGAAGCATGGCAGCAAACGGATCAAACTGACTTCGAACAGCACCATACATATGACATTGATAGTGCTGAAGACTAGAAGGAAACAGTTCATTGCACTGTCATAGATGTAGAATACACACACGAAATCCGCAACCATAGTAGAATGTATGGTGTGTGAGGAGAAGTGTAAGGAGTGGTCTTGGCGTCGATCTGTAAATCTTGGCAGCCTTTATAGTGGCAAAAATAACAAGGACTGATGATGAAAGTCAGAACTCCAAAGGAAACTATGACAGAAGTTCTTCATACCAAATTCTAACATCAGGAGTGCTAGGAACACCACCAATAACCGTTGCATTTTTGCAAATTGAGATACTCGGCATGTTGAAACATCAGGTACAAACACATACTGCTTCAGGACAAAGCAGAATATGATTAGCCCAGCAACTGTCATACCCTGTTGCCGCAAGTTCCTTGAGTAAAACTTAGTATGTGATTTGATAAAGGATGCATACAGCTATGATAGTGAACATAACCCAACGTAGAGGGCACTTCACATCCCACATAGCGCAGGTTCGAAGTATGAAGATGGCTAAGAAACGGTGAGCTTAATGAAAGTTCAAGTGAAACTTGTGACGGAGGTCACAAACATTCTGCACAGAATGCTTCCATAATGCTGAGGGCTAGATATAATAGTTGTCAGCACAACATTAAGATCAGTAATAACTGAAGAAGCCTTGCCTGCTGCAAGGTCACCTACACCCTGGCAGTCCTATAGAAACAGTGAGAGACACGTATATGATTGTCAAGGTCGCCAACGCACAACATTCTCCATGTGGGAGACTTGTTTAACTGGGGCACGAGTGAGATTAAAAACATCAGAGGATGACTATGCGCCGTGGGCTCACAGACGAGACTAAGAGTAGACAACAATGGCATATATCGGGCTCCAATGTACAGAAATTTTGCAACATTTGTGTCGGCCTGGGCGAGAAATGTTGCCTGTGAAAATGGGGGATAAGATCAATAACTGCGAGTATAAATGGTGTCATCACCTCCTGTTGGAATCTTGACAATAAATCATAAGCCTTTCACCTGGATAAGTAAAAGAAGTTGGGCCGAACATTCAAGGGGAAACTCGCCAAAAGAGCAGTGACCGCGACTGCGATGCCTTCCTTAACGACTCCCTGTTTCATAGTGCGAGAGGACATACCATCAGTATACTAAGAGTAGTCTCTCAGTTGGAATCAGTGCTGCCCTGGTTCAGATAGACACTTACAGTCATCACCTGAATGCTCCGTACTGCCAGCAGGAAATCATCCTGAGGTACGACGGAAGTGGTCATGAGTGTAAGGCTGAAGGGCCGAAAGAAGTGTACATTCTTCCTTTTAAATTGATAGGCAAATGAGCTAACAACCTGTACTTCATCCGTGTAGGTGATACTATATGTTCTCACCACATTTCCGTTGAAAGTGATGGCATCGAGAACGTGAGCGATAGGACTCGGTCCCTTGGAGGTGCTTCAGGTGTTTGACGCGGTGACTGTTTGAGTGTACTGTCTCCTATCCGGATTTTTCAAAAGAAGAAAGGCAATTGTTCCTCTTCGCCACGGCACCATTCTTTGAAGTAGCATCATAAAGAACTTGAGCTCGACATGAATAGGCCTGCTCAGTTTACGGCTCACCTCATTTGACATTTTTAAAAGATCCGCCACGCAGCCCACGACCTGTCAGTGCGTGGATGCAAGGAATCAGTAAACCGGTGAGTTCTTGCTGGGGATTATGCTGATTATGATGCTTTTACATAGTCATATATCACTTTATATTCCAATGTGACGAAAACCTTTCCTACATATAACGATATATGACGATATCTTCTTCTCACAGGTTCTCTGTTCACCGCCGCCGCCGCCGCCATGGTGCCACCGACACAGGCTGAACTTCAAGTACATCTTGCAGGGCAAGTCCAACTCCGCTCAGAGTTGCGGCTGTGCTGTACGAAAATGACGATGATCTCGATGAGCTCGCCAACAATGATGATCTTGATGATGATTACCTGTCTGATTCTGAAGCATTGCTCATGATGGCAACTCTCGAATACCTTCGAATAGCTCACTTGCCTTGGCATGGGCCGAGGCCCTCGCATTAGAGTTCTTCAGTTCTCTGTGCCTCATTTTGCTTCCGTTCTGCTACCAGTCTGGCTTGCTGAACCTGCGTAGCTTCGCCGAAACACGCCGGGTTCTCTTCCGTTAGTAATGGGTATGTTCCAGGATCGCCGTCATTGTGAGAAAGCTTATCGTTGTCCGCGATATCTTCATTGATACGGTAGTGATTGTATAACTTGGAGTCTTGGACGCGACACCGATTAGTATTTTGCCTGTGCATGTGATTCAACCAAAATTAATCATTCATTCCACAGTCCTACTGTAGACACAAGACACGATTATACATTAATGCTAAATCAATATACACTTGGTAACCTTGTGAGTAGCACGAGTCTTACTCAACGAGACAGGCACTGCCGATGGTCAAGCGATTCGAAAATTTGACTCGATGAGCGATTTCGAACAGACGCGTAGTGCTGCCGTGGTCCGGTTCGGTCCGGTTCAGAGGGTCCTGGACAAGAACCAAGAACCGGTCCATGGTCCGGTTCTGCAAAATCTTCGAACCCCGAACCGGACCACAGAGAACGGTTCTCTGTGGTCCGGTTCGGTTTTTTTCTGGTCCGAACTTGAACCGAACCCGAAAATTTTCAGCAGCGAGCATGAAAAAAAACATTGAAATACTAGTTTACACATTGAGTAGCTACTCCAATGAGATGGCTACACACCCCTCTCTGCCTCTGTAGCCACTGATCCAAGAGCTAACTGATTTGATCTATACAAATGGTGAGAATGAAATAAAACACAATAACAACCAATGCTTACCGTGGGGAATGTGAACCTGCGGCGTCTGATCCAGACAAGCAATTTGAAGTAAGCTGCCGGTTAACCGCCATTAGGATGTGATTTCACTGGCGGAAAAAGGTGGTAAAATGTTAGTTTCCCTGCTGTGTGAATGACACGACTTTTACTCGAGCATATTAGCGAAAGCTCATTCAAGTCCCAATGTACGACCTCGGCTTTGTATACGGTGTGCTTGCGGTCGGATCCTAGATGGTATTTTAGTGTACGCCTTTGCGGGTTAGTACGGCTGCGGCTCCTACCCCTCCACCGTGACTTGAGCAATCTGTAGACTATTGGTTGCTTTTTGACCGAGTTTTGCAGCGGATCTATCATTTCGACATCGTCGGGGTATATTTGGAAGGCTGTCGAGTGATGAATGGTGCCGGGATATGTTTTGGTGCTTGATGACGTGTTTGAGATGTGGGTGGAGAGGGTGGCGTTGGGGTAGAGTGGCGAGGCGTATCACAGCTCGATGGCATGTCTTCTGGTGGAGAAGGGGGGTGGGCAGTAGATTAGTGTGCGTGTCTTTGCCGTTCCTATGGATCCCCTCTGTTCTCTTGTCGAGTCGTCGCGGAATATTGGTTTGAAAGCGGGGTGAGAGACAGCGGGCGAGAGACAGAGGGTGAGAGACAGTTGGCGAGAGCAGCCAGTGGGCATGTGAGACAGTGAGCGAGAGACAGTGGGTGAGTGAGACACGGTGAGCCAGCCAGCAAAAGCCAGCCAGCAAGAACAGCAAGCGAGTGAGAGGGGATGCGGTGAGGTGGCAGGCATCAACATAGGCGCAGGTAGCGTGGTGTGTGATGGGTTGTGCGCTGGTAGCGATGAGTGCTGGCCCTCGAGGGAGCCATCAGCATTCAGAGTACAAATCATAATATGCACCTCTGCAGCATAGTGCAAGACACAATCCCTCCAAAATCCACCTTGATCGCACCTAATATATCCACCTCCAGTAAAAGGTAGTCTTGCGCAGTGTTGTAGCTGGTCCTCAATGAACAGAACCTCCTGTTATAAAGATGAGTTGGTGAGAGACTTGAGAGTTTAATTAGTTAGTGCTTACCTTCAAAAAGGCTAAATGTAGCTTGATTAATCAACAACGTGAATCCCGAAGACGACAGTCTGATGTCGAGGCAGATGTTGTCGAAGTCAAAGTCGATAAGGGTTCGGAATGGTTCAGGAAGGCCGAACCAGAACTGGACCATTTGGGAAGAGCTAGAACCGAGAACCGTTTTCCGGTCCGGTTCTAGCTGGCGCAAGAACCATGGACCGAACCGCGGAGAACCGGACCAAAAGTCCGGTTCGAACCATGGTTCTGGACCGGACTGCAGCAGCACTACAGATGCGGATGTGTTCAAGTTGCATCATGAAGACTACCGCAAATTGAATGTCTATGGCCACAATAATGATATCCTGCAGCAGGGGCCCGGTTGTCAGTGAGAGTAAGCCTAGAGGATTCAGTCCATGCTCACCAATCATAGCTCGCTCGTCATTGTACCACTCCTCATCGTCACTCGACGGCGTATCAGTGGCACCATTTACTTTGCATGCCATTTCTATGGTGGCCTCCACATACCCAGCAGGCTTATTCAAAATCAACTTGATAAACCCCTTGGTTGGTTTGGACCAGAGAGTCACCGAAAATGAAAATGGATCATTGGTCTCTTTCTCCGTCAATTTGTTGAGAACCTTTGGTAGTTTGATGGCCACTTTACTGCGTGATGCGGACAACAAAACATCCTGAACCTTGAGTTGTTTGTTTTTGAACAACACAAGGGCATGCTCGATCTTTAAAAAAAAATCAGTGTGAATAAGCCATTTTAAATTGAACTCACCACTACAGTAGAGAGGGCAAGAAGCCGTGGCATCCCGCTCGTCACAAGCTCATGCATGTCGAAGGCAGGAACCTTCACATACCCTTTGATGACGTTGAAGTGTGCCCTGCCAAGCAGTTGTGAGATGAAGGGAGAGCGGTAAGCTGTGAGAGGAGATGGACTATCAGGGTCCTCATATACAAAGATCCAATCGTGGACAAGGGACGTTGCCAGATCGCTAGGAGCGCAGTCAGAATTACGTGTCATAAAGTCCATAATAATGGCTATGGCTGTTGAGCCAAAATTATTGTGCCATTCTGAGATGCGCTGTGCAGTCTAATGATTGATATAGTATTAATAAATAAAATTAGATATAACAGGGGACTTACAAGCGAATGTACCACACCATTGTGAACGAGAACAAAATTAAGATCTTTGTATACTGCGTCGAAAATAAGCTGAGCATGATGGAGAAGAACATCGTCTGGGATAACCCAGATGTCTTTATAACTTCCAGCCCACAGCAATATGGTAGGGAGATATTTCTTCGTCCAGCACTGGTCTGCTCGCACGGCTGCAGGTAAGTCAACTGTACGATAGGCGTCACGTGCTTTCATGTGCTCCAGCATAGTGTCTGGCACATTCTGTCGGCGTTTGAGCTTGGCAAATATGCTGCAAACAGGTGTAGCAGAAGGCTCGATCTTGGCCATTTTTTGAGCAGGCGGCTGACTACCGGTGAAGGTTCAACGATACAGCGAGGCACGAACAGTGCTCCTGACTGTATCTATAATTGTTGTAAGGTCGTGCGTTGCCTAGTCTGCTATACTTGAGACGACAAGTGCGTTCGACCCTAAAGGGGAAGCGAGTGCAGCAAGGATCTAGAGGTATGCGCTGAAAGCGCTACTGGTTGGCCAATGCGAAGCGCGAGAAAGCGCAGGTGCACGCAAGGCGCGGGAATGCGCGCGTGTATGGCGCGAAGCGTGGGAAAGCATGCGCGTGTATACAGATACGAGAGAGAGTAAGAGTGAGTTTGCTTAAGTGATGATATGATGTAAGACAAGAGAAGGGAGATGCGAGGTGTAAACAAATAGATTTCTACTATGTTCTGCTAGGTAAATAGTGGGTAGTAACCAGTAAGTCCTCTGTCGTTCTGGTGGGAGAGTAAGTGAGTAAGTAAGTATGTACTGCTGGCGCTTAAGTATGGCGCCTAAGCGCTGTCATGCGGAGCCGAAGCGCTACCGAGTAAGGTATGTAAAGATATATGTAAGTAAGGGTCCATGATAAAAATAAAGATGGAATGATCAGCAAATGTGAGAAATGGAAATATACGCACTAGGGAACTTGGTGGACAGTGGATGGATGCTTCCGGATGGCTGGCGCTATAGGGCGCTACAGCGCGGGAAAGCGCACGCGCATATACATCGTGAAGCGGGGAAAGGTACGAAGGTACGCGCGCATGGCGCGCGTTGCGCGGGAAAGCTGCGCCTCATATAGAGATAGCTGCAGGTAGCACACAGAGTGATGCTACAAGTTCGTGCCATGTACTCCCCAGTGAAAACTGCCATATTGCACAATGAGAGGCATGAGTCTCTACACCGGCAACAGCACTGGTGACAGACATCTGTACAAGTGTCAGAATGAGCAGTGATAAAGTCATGATCCTTACTGAAGTTGTTGTATGCGAAACCTTCCTCTTTTTTGCCACAATAGGTTCAGGCTGAGACGGTTCGTCAACACCCGTGATCGAGTCGTTGATGCCTTCAACTTCCATAGACCAATCGGACACCACAGACTCAGCCTCTGACATCTCATCTGAGATTTTGTTAGCTTTGCGCTTGCAGGATTTCAGACTCGGTGCCTGCATGAACGGAGCCCTAGGCTCGTCAAAGTTGGAGTTGTCATCAAATATTGAGACGACCTGCTAAGCAAGAATTAAACACTGGCACCAATAAATCACTGCCACTTACTGCCTTGATTCTTCCGTTGTCTTGCTTCTCCCCCGCACAAGCAGCCTCACACTCTAATGAATCACCAATTTCGTCTCCAAAGGCACCAGTAAGGGAATCGTCAGGCACATGTTTGGTTTGAGCTGCAGGAATCGGAGTTAGGGCCAAAGTTGCTGCAGAGGAAGCAGTGTTGTGTGAAAAGGTAGCCGAGAGATGCTCTTGAGTCAAAATGCTGGACGCACGGGATAATGGTTCCGACTTTCCAGGCTTGACTCCTGAAACCCAGTTGGTCACTTGGCTACCTAATGCGAATTTATGAGTGGTCGCATTGATACTGGAAGTATGATTAAGGAAAAACAAAGTTGATTCGGTGAGAAGCAACATTGCAGTGTGAGAGAAGAATCTTACAAGTGATGGCGTGTCTTTCCCATCAGCACGTGGTGGTGCCGTATTATCACCTTCCACATTCGATCGACGATTGGCATCAACTGTCAGTACTCGAAATTAACTGAAATCCCGATGAGTGTGACAAGGTGGTGAGTATGATCACAAGCAGATGCTGATTGTAAATGGGATTTGTTGGCAGACGATGAGAAGACAGTCCCAGATGTAGTTTCGACGAGATAGGCACTGTAGATAGGTCAAGCGGTTTGATTGAGGGGCGATTTCGGACACGGACATTGGCATCGCTGCTCCGGACCTGGCAGCCGATAGCGAATCCAAAACAGTCATTCTGAAATTTATGACATCTTCGATCAATCGCGGATGGTCGAATGAGAGGTCAGCAGGAAGCTCTATAATACTCCAGGTAGTATATGCGCACGACACTAGTGCTAGGCACTTGTAAATCATTGTCCCGCGAAAGTCACCTCTAGCATGAACCTGACTAAGTTGTCGCAATCTCTTCTGCGGGTTGCCAACGTAGCGACGACATAGGGTGCTGCTCTGACTGATCATTCTTTTGAACATTCTCGGACTCCCAGAGCTGGTAATGCATACGTGTTGCCAAGATTGCATGCATTATTATTTGGGGGCTGTTAATTGCAATGAAGTCAGCATTTACTATGAACACTCGGAGAACGTCACACACCTGAAGAAAACTGCGGCATTTTCATACTATGCATATAAGTGGAATGTTAGTTCGTCCGTGTGAAGCTTGGAAGCAAACGGATCAAACTGACTTCGAACAATGCCAAACACAGGACATTGATAGTGCTGAAGACTAGAAGAAAAGAGTTCATTGTGCTGTCATAGATGTAGAATGCACGCACGCAATCCGCAGCCATAGTAAAATATATGGTGCGTGAGGAGACGTGTAAGGAGTGGTATTGGTGTCGATCTGTAATTCTTTGCAGCCCTTATAGTGGTAAAAATAACAAGGACTGACGATGGAAGTCAGAACTCCAGGGGAACTATGACAGAAGTTCTTCATACCAAATTCTAACATCAGGAGCGTTAGGAACGCCGCCACTAACCCTGGTGTTTTTGCAGTTTGAAATGGTTGGCATGTCGAAATATCAGGTACAACCACGTATTGCTTCGGGACAAAGCTGAATATGATTAACCCGGCAACTGCCATACCCTGTGAGTTCCCTGAGTAAAAATTAGCAGGCAATTTGATAAAGGATGCATACAGATACGATCATGAACATAATCCAACGTAGAGGGCGCTTCACCTCCCACATAGCGCAGGTTCGGAGTACGAAGATGCCTAACAAACGGTGAGAAATTAGTGAAAGCTCCAGCGAGACTGGTGATGGAGGTCACAAACATTCTGCGCAGAATGCTACCATCATGCTGAAGGCTAGATATAATAGTTGTCAGCACAACGTTTAGATCACTTATAAATGGAGAAGCCCTACCTGCTCCAAGATCACCTAAAGTCTGGCAGTCCTATGAGAACAGTGAGAGACACGTATATAATGGTCAAGGTCGCCTACGCACAACATCCTTCATGTGAGGGACTTGGTCAACTGGGACACGAGTGAGATCAAAAATATCATAGAGGATGAGTATACGCCGCAGGCTCACACATGAGATTAGGAATAGGTATCAACAATGGCATATAGCGAGCTCCAATATACAGAAATTTTGGAACATTCATGTTGGCTTGGGCGAGAAAAGTTGCCTGTGAAAATGGGGGATGAGATCAATAACTGCGAGCAAGAACGGTGGCATCACATCTTGTTGTAATCTTAACAATGAATCATAAACCTTTCACCTGGTTAAGTGAAAGAAGTTGGGCTGAAAATCCAAGGGGAAACTCACCAAAAGAGTAGCCACCACGACTGCAATGCCTTGGTCAGACTATTTTCTGTTTCATAGTGCGACGGGACATACCATCGGAATACTAGTAGTAAGAGTAGTTTCTCAGTTGGAATCAGTGCTGCTTTGGTTCGGACAGACACTTACATTCAGCACCTGAATGCTCCATACTGCCATAAGGAAATCATCCTGAGGTACGACGGAAGCGGTCATGAGAATAAGGCTGAAGGGCTGGGGAGAAGTGTAAATTCATCCTTTTAAATCGACAGGTAAATGGGCTAACAACCTGTGCCTCATCCGTGTACATTCGTCACGTAGTCAAAAAGTGACGTTCTCACCGCATTCCCGTTGAAAGTGATGAGATCGAGAACGTGAACGGATATCGGTGCTTAATACTTAATGTGCGCGCTCTATTTGAACGCATCTTGGGCTCAGCGCTCAACGTTCCGTCCCAATCATGACATTTTTAAAAGATCCGCAACACTGCCGAGGACATGCCGATGCAGTTATGACCTGTGACCGTGAATGCAAGCATCGTGCGACCAACACAGGCTGAACTTCAAGCACATCTCGCAGGGCAAGCCCAACACCTCATGGCCTCATGGGGCTCGCGGCTGTTGCAGTGCTGGACGACAATGACAACGACCTCAATGAACTCGCCAACGATGATGACCTTGATGCTGCTTACCTGTCTGATTCTGGTGCATTTCTGATGGCGATTCTCGAATATTGAACTCTTGCAGTATCTATTACCGGTGCCGGTGATCGTTCAAACGTTCAAACGTTCACGAGCACCAGGACCAGAAGTGCAAAGACCGTGCAGGTGCTGACTAGAGAAGTTCCATATATAGGAAGAAAAATAAGCACTCATCAGGGCCAGCAGTACGAACTTTTACTTCGCCATCATCTAGTAGCGCAAGTCTGACCTTGATGCTAACCACGGATGCTCAATCTTGTGCGAAAACCCAGTGGGTCGGCTCGACACTTGCAGACTTCTGCTCGAGCAGCTGCACTCGTTCAGAAGCAGAAGCCACATCATAACCATGTACAACCGCGACCTGTCATCGGCGGAGCTGAGGTGAAACAAGGAAGAGAAAGAGAACGTGACGTAGTCCGAAAAACAGTGAAGCACGGTGCGCTATATTGCCTGAATTCCATTATCTCGCAACCAATCATATTGGACAGTCAAGCGCAATGAACTTGGAGTTCAGCTCCTTTCTCGGGAACTGCATTCACAAATATTTCGCGACATCTCTTTTCCAGCACCATCGAAAGCATTCGTTCGTATCGCACAGGAGCATCTGGAAATGCATGGACTAGACCCTAAACAAGGCTCTGTTCTTCCTGATATCGGCTTCACCCTCCCACCCCTCTTAGGCTCAAATATCGACGAGCATTTCCACAGAATCGGCAGTCAGTCCGCTCAACCATGGCTAAACATCGCGAGAGATTTTGCATCCAACGAACTTCCTCCAAAACCCGATCATTGGGACATACAATCGGGATGGACGAAATATCACTTCCTTGCTGATGGTTCGAGCTACAGCGAACATGTCGACTTCCCGCAAAACGAAGGCAATGCGGAAGAAGTGCTCACGTTTGACGTAGAAACCATGCCCACGTATCATCCTTATGCTATCATGGCATGTGCTGCCTCAAAGAATGCCTGGTACAGTTGGATATCGCCTTGGTTGCTGGGAGAATCGATTGAGCAACAACACCTCATCCCGCTGGGGGATACGCTTTCCCCGCGCGTAGTCGTTGGTCATAACGTTTGCTACGACAGAGCGCGCATCTTAGAGGAGTATAGCTTGCATGGAACTCAGTCGCGCTTCCTCGATACGATGGCTCTGCATGTTGCAGTGAAGGGGATATCTTCGCACCAAAGACCTGCTTGGATGAAGCACCGCAAGTCCAAAGAGACTCAGAAAGTGCGTCGTGCCGAAGCGGTCGAGGCCGTCGTGGATCTCATGCGTAATACGGAGTTCAAATACGACCAGGAGGATGATGAAACCAAACGAGAAGAGCTCCGCCGTCTCCGTGCTGATCTCGAGGAGAGCCTTCCGCAGCTCGAAGCTGCCGATGCCGATGCCGTAGAGGCTGATCTCTCAAGTAAGCGCTGGGAAGACCTGACGTCTGCCAATTCGCTGGCTGATGTCGCCAAGCTGCACTGCAATATCGATATGGACAAAGAAATTAGGAACGACTTTATGAAGTTGACCCCAGAAGAAATAAAGGACAATGTTCACGACTATCTCAACTACTGCGCGCAAGATGTTTTCGTTACTCATGCCGTCTTTTCCAAGGTCCTTCCCGCTTTCCTTGACCGCTGCCCGAGTCCCGTTTCATTCGCCGGCGTTCTCGCGATGGGTTCCAGTTTCTTGACGGTGAACGAGTCCTGGGAATCATATCTTGCGGATGCAGATAGAGTCTACAAGGAGTTAGATGGGAAAGTGAAAAGGCGCCTTGTCGAGCTTGCGGAGCAAGCCAAGGATAGGGCGAGGGATGACTCTTTGAAGGATGATCCTTGGCTCTCTCAACTAGATTGGTCACCCAAAGTAGCCGGGAAATCTAGGGGTGTCGTGCCGGATGAAGAGGTGCGTCTCCAGGTCGATGTACCGGACTTTCGTTGATTCCTTCCTTTTGCAGCTTGACTCCACAGCAGCGTGCCCATCTGTTCCCGCTTCTTCCTCCCGACGTAAGAAGTCCCCTCCTAAGGAACCCAAACCAAAGGTATTTTGGCCGAAGTGGTACTGGGATCTCGCAAAACCCAAGAAAGACATGCCTCCCGGCACGCTGGATATCACAGTACGGAATCGCATTGCTCCCATTCTTCTTTGTTTGTCCTGGCAAGGCTGGCCGCTCTTCTACTCCCGGGAACACGGTTGGACCTTCCGCGTCTCTGGGGACGCCGATTTTCCTACCCGCTTTTCTCAGCTCGATTTCTATGATCCTGCGGACGACGCCCTACAAGATATGCGTCTGAAGGGAGGTTTTGTCTTCTACAAGTTACCACATAAAGACGGGGAGAAGGCAAACGTAGGCAGTCCGCTTGGGAAAACGTTCATGAAATATGCACAGGATGGGACGCTTACAAGCCCCGGAGACGAAGCGAAGGATGCGCTGGACATGAACGCGCAGTGCAGCTATTGGATCAGCGCACGCGATCGCATCTTAAATCAGATGGTAGTCTGGCAGCGGGGAGCGTTAGATCTACAGTTCAAACCACCTGGATCTTCCGACGAACCCCAGAAATGGGGTATCATCCTTCCCCAGGTGATTACAATGGGCACTGTGACGCGCCGCGCTATCGAGAGGACGTGGCTCACGGCGAGCAACGCGAAGAAAAACCGCGTTGGTTCAGAGCTCAAAGCCATGGTGCGCGCACCTAAGGGGTATGCCATCGTTGGCGCGGATGTAGATTCGGAAGAGCTGTGGATTTCGAGCTGTATCGGCGACGCACAGTTTGGATTACACGGTGCTACGGCTCTTGGATGGATGACCCTCGAAGGCACCAAAGCCGCGGGAACAGATCTTCATTCAAAGACAGCGAGCATCCTCGGTATCTCTCGTGACCAAGCAAAAGTGTTCAACTATTCCCGAATCTATGGTGCTGGGATGCGACACGCAGTCCTGCTCCTTCTACAGTCGAATGCCGGTATGCTGCCCGAACAAGCTCAACGCCTCGCAGAAAATTTGTACGCATCAACTAAAGGCAAGAACACACATCGCACGGATTTATTTGGAAGGAAATTCTGGTTTGGTGGGACGGAGAGTTTCGTGTTCAACAAGCTGGAAGAGATCGCGCTTTCTGATCAACCACGAACTCCAGCCCTCGGATGCGGAATCACAGCATGCTCTGTCAAAGGAGCTTCTTCCGGCAAAATTTGGTTCAGATTACATGACATCACGCATAAACTGGGTCGTGCAGTCCTCTGGTGTCGACTACTTGCATCTTCTCATTGTCGCAATGGACCATCTGGTCAGACAATATGGTATCAAGGCGCGTTATCTTATCTCGGTGCACGACGAGTTACGTTACTTGGTTGCCGAAGAAGATCGCTATCGAGCTGCACTCGCGCTACAGATCGCCAACCTATGGACGCGGAGCCTTTTTGCCTTTAAATTAGGAATGGATGACCTGCCTCAGGGGGTCGCGTTCTTCTCAGCCGTTGATATCGACAAGGTACTCAGGAAGGAGGTCGATATGCCATGTGTCACGCCTTCTCATCCTGATCCTATTCCCTGTGGAGAAAGTTTAGGTATTTCCGACATTCTAGATAAGACAAACAGCGGTTCCTTGTGGAAAGATGGACGCCCCATGATCGCGGACTCTCTGACTTCCAAAGCGTCCTACCAGCATGACAATGGCTACGAGCCTCCTAGCTGCCTTATCCATCGCGCTGAGAGCGCGGCTTGGCTACGCGCCCAAGCTACCTCCGAGTTCCCTGAAATTAAGCATCTTGCGCAAACATCAGGGCAGGTGACCGATACCAGGATCAGCGGTTCCCAGAATGGTAATGAAGGAAAAAAGCGCGGGCGTCCGGTGAAACATGCTTCCATGGAGCTGGGTGACTGGGAGGCGATGCAAGAAGTGTTGAAATCAGGGAACCTACGCTGAAGTCTAGCACCTGACGTACCGACGGATCATGCTCACACGGATATCTTATCATTGCTGTATATTTTAAATTAGACCTTGCATAATATTAGAGTAGCCTTTTTCGTGGACTGCGAGATCCGGTTCGACTGTTTACAGTATCTGCAGCGCAGAGACTTAGACCTGTGAGTCCAGGGTCATCAGTGGATGAATAGATTAACAGTTATCGCCTTACAACGCCCATCAAGGTGCCTTCTCAACGTGTTCCGTGAGACTCCCATCAGCGCGCATGTCCCGACGTCTGCCTTTTATGGGTGAGCGGTCCCGCCAGAATCCCGCCCCATCCATAATAAGAAGTCCCGCCCAGCGCCACATCAAAAGTTCGGCGTCTGTTCTGAAGTTCTTGTTCGACTTCACCATATTCAACGATGTTCGCTGTCCCGCCCATGTCACTCTTGCACAGCGCTGCCCAATCAACTCGCGACACACGGTGGGCGCGAGAAGTCAACAAGTAACTTCCCGATGTCCTCTGGCGGGCTATAAAAGACACGCAGCCGCAGGACATGACAGTCGAGTCACCCAGCGTACTGCGCATCCCCAGGGCTAATAACGTCTGCCTATATATTTTCTGACTCGCACAATCTCTCTGACTCTAATCTAACACGATGAACTATCGGATCGGCACTCCTGCCTCTTCATCCCATCACAGGTCGTGGGCTGTGCACAGCGCACAATCTGGCTCCAGTGGCCAAGCCTTCCAAGGCCACTGGTCTGCGCTCCCGGGTTCATCCACATCTCCGTCCGCGATCCCAAACGCACCACTTCTCCATCCAGTTTCACTCCCACACCCCAATGCAGCCTCGCATCAATCCCCTATGTCATGTATGAAATTCTCCTTTTCGTTCACACTTTACGCAGATCTCATATCTATGGTTGATAGACCAACATTCTTCTACATCCCACTCTTCATTCATAGTCTTGCACTCACTCTTGAGTTATGGTCCGAATTTGAGATTTAACATCACACAAGACCTTGCACATGTGCAACTGCGACCGGGCTGTTCACCTACCATGCTTCAGGAGCTTGCGGTGCAACCGCCAGTCTCTCATATGATCATTACCATTCCTGAGCTTTGCGCTTGGACGATAGAGGTTGTGAACCCTCGGGGTATCACTGTGAACAACGTCCTTGCGATGATACGTGAAACGCTCAACCGGAGTGTTGCTTCGCATGAGATGCAAAGATCTTCTCGGGCGGTCAATGCTGCTATTGATTCTTTCAGGGCGAGGTCCCGCGCTGACCCGCGCGAACATGCGCAGGGCGTGAAACGCGTTGACTTTTTAGGCCCCAAAGTTTTCTTTGCAGGGCTCGCCAGAGCTCGAGATGGGTCGGACAGCTGGGAAATCCACTTTGCCCAGAATGTTTGATCCTCGCCGAGCGCGGGTTGCATAGGCTATTCCTTATCTTTCGGCATATTGCAGCTGGGTATATCCAGTTCAGTTCGAATGGATTTTGGTCGGATCTCGTTACTCAACTTGCACTGCCCGCTCTAACTTTACTTGGCAATTTGCCGTCACCGCTCTCTTCTTTGCATCTATATTCGACAGCCCCTAATTTGTTTTTATCGCTATCTTTGCTCTATCTCTGTCCGCAATGTTTTTTTTCTTTCTTTTGTTTTTGTTTGATTCTTGCACCGCAATAGTTTGGATAAATTGCACTCATATCACTTGTAGTTTTATTTACCACGTACTCCATCTCCACGGCAATCCAGTGTATTCATACTCATTTGACCTTTGATCTGTTACTGGGGTGGTTCGAGTGGAACGGAAACATCAGAGTTCGAAATGGTGTCCGTTACCATTGACAAGTGAGTACTAGCGCATTCATTAACATTCGTTCCAGGGGGGCCGTTCGCAAATGAATACTTAACTTTAACTGTTCATTTAAAAGACACGTTCCCCTCCTGTCAGGACAGTAAGGAGGCGAACTGACCTTCGAATTAATTGAAGAGTCTTATGGAACGAGTGGAAGCCGCGCACTTTTTGCAAGGCTAACCCATATATGTGACGTCAGCCCAATAGCAAATTAATTGGACGCTATGCACTGCCGCATCGTATCATGTGTTCAAGATAAGGTTAGATCATTGCATCGAAGTTTCGATCGAACGAGAACTTCATTTCTAATGAAATCCCGCCCCCTGTCTTCTGGATCCCAGGACACCCGTCTTGACACCGATATCAAGAATGGAACACAGTATTGACTTGGCGAGGATTTCATGAAAAAAATCATTTCACGTGACGTGATTCGTACGGGTGTAAGCGCGTTTATGCCACCATTTCGGCGTTTCAACCAACACCTCATACAAGCATACTACACCCAGAACATGTTTTTATCATTCAATCTTTTTATTGTACTCGCGCACGTCACCATGCTGGTAGTCGCCGGGCGATCTACGAACAGATACCAAGATCTCACAGTCGATACGATACCTCCACATCAACGGCACAACGAGACTCTCGCCACGCGACCGAGCTTGCAGAGCAAGAAACCTCACCGCTCTCCCAAAAAAGGCACGAAACAGGTCGCCCGCCTCCTAAGACGATCGCGCATGGCATCTAATAATACTACCTCGACCCGCCATCCTCGAGTCAACGCTGCGCCAACGCCCCAGCCTACAGGTCCTTCGTCTGTCTCGACTACCGTGCATATAACCAGCGTGACAGATTTTGCACTTTTACTCCCCTCAAGAGATGGAGGTGCGGCTCTCTCTAGTATTTTCATCGCATACTTGACCACTCTGTTTTTTCTCCCTTAGAGTATATCTCAGACGCCGAGAGCGACGCAACAGCGTATTGTACCAACGGATCAGGCTGCCAGAACACATTTCCCGCAGGCTTCGTGACTGGTGCTACCATCTCGGAGGCAAGCGATGGGTCCTATATACAGGTCAGTAAAGTTTTTATTTAGCTGTCTGCGACCTTGGTACTAATGCAGGCACTAGATCACCGGCTGCTTGGATCCCGGCAAGTTCCAGTTTGCACAAGATGACGCGGGAGGCCAGATGGATGTCCGATTTCCCAACGGCGCGAAGTGTACTTTTGGCGGATACGGCGCAAGCTTCATTGAGCAGTCCGTTCCCGTTTTTTTTCATCGTTCTTGATTAACTCATCGGCTGTTTGCTAGGGTCGAGCCTTCTGCTAATCGTTTCTGCCTTCGCTGTTGTGCATCCGCAAATGACCAGGTCAATTGCAATTCACATAACGACAAAGCTGGTTGTCCTGTTGCTGTTCCTGGCACATATGACTTTGATGGTGTAAGCTGCTCCTAACTCCGCAGCGTCGACTTTCTATTTCAACCTTTTCATTCACGCATTTGTAGCCCGACTGACACTTTTGTAATGCCATTCCCAATGTATCACTATGCCCAAGCTGTTACAGCAGAATACAAAATCATAAAAAAGTCGTGTAATAAATTCATACGTATGCCTAATGCCTAAGTATGCTATATAATCGTAAATTCCGCAGGGATGTAGTGGCGTCTGTGGATACGCCGCAGAAAGGTCTCGCAGGTATGAGGTAACGAGGACTAGCCCCGGTAGCTGTCGATCTCAAAAGTTGAAAAGCATCGGCTTCAAGCCTTGCCAAAAATGAGTCTTCCGGAGCCGGCGCCGGGTCCATGCTTCTCCACTTCGATTCCGATCAAACGAGTTTTCCCATGCAGCCAATCCACCCGTCGGACTCCGCCTTCCCATCCGCCTCCCAATCTGGTACACCGCTGTTCATACGCCTGCGTGACTTTCCGTTGAGCCCTGCTTCCATGACCAAGCGCCTCCCACTCTTGAGGCGTGACTCTCGTAAGAAGCGTCTCATGTAGTGCATGAAGAAGGTCAAGATTGGTGATATCTGGAGAGCGCCCATTTCTGCAAGACCCGACGACCACGGGCCACGGGAACTTATCTGAACGAAGTAGGATACGAGATGATGCCGGAGTGGGTGGGTCTGTTGCTGGTTGCGATAATGTATGGGCGTCAACGGGTGAATGTGTGGTACGGTCTAGAACGGTTCGCGGCGACGGGCCACAGATGACGTCGTAATTTATGGGCGCGGAGTGAAGGCGAGTAGAGGCAAAGAGTGGATGCATATGCAGTGCAGGTGCGCGTCTCCCATGTGGATCCATTGCAATATCTTTTTTGCGCTGTTAGAAAGCGAATCCCACAGCTATTTTAAGAGACTTACATGAAGGAGCCGATCCATTCGCAGATGAGATACTGCTCTGCCAAGTATGACGCTGTTGCAAAGAAGGCCGTCTGTCGTAGGGAGATGGGGTGCCTGGATGCATGCCCGGAAAACCCGAAGAAGAACTCGAACTGGTACGGGAAGATGCGCCATACGAGACGGGTGGCGCATAATTATACAAAGGATACTGGCCGACTTGAGATGGGTGTTAATTTCAAATGCGCTCATTGACCGCGGAACACAGAAGACGTACGATGTTCGGATGACTTGTAGCTGGCACGCCTGTAGAGCGGCACCTTCTCGACGTTCGACGGAGTACCGTATCTCATGTCTCTGGGATCATCAAACGTGGTATATCGTAGTGGAGAAGGAGCTCCTGCAGCACTGAAGCTATTGCTTCGTTTTGTCTTTAGGCGTGAAGAGGAACTTGGACCAGCTGGCGGGCCATAGAAGAAGTTTGCAGGGTTAGAACGTGAGCGTAACTTGGAAGAGTGGTCGTGACTGGGAGATGGGCTTCCACCAAAGATGGAACGGAAGTAGGAGGTCATTATGACTTTTTGTTCGTGAAGGGAGTGACAAAGGATAGTCAACTGTCGTTGCTCGAGGTACTGAACCAAGAGGTGTGGTGGAATAAACTCGGTAAGAGAAGAGTGTAGCCGGGTTCTTATAAGCGCAGAGGATAGCCGTTATGCCTGGATCGGATCGCCTGTGAGTTCCAGACATATTTTAGCGAAAATACTTTCATGAAGTAAGAGGACCCCTAGAAAAGCCGTGGACATGTTATTGGATGACAAACATGGAAGTTAATGCCGAGAGGGGAGATTGCAATAAAAGATCTGTTGTCCAAAAGGGCACTGTTGGTGAATGCGGTGGATCAATGATCACGTCTTTGGTGCTGTCCGGAAAGTCCGTGAGTAATGAAGCACGACCATTAGAGGGAAACATGTCCTGTAGAGGAAAGAGTGCCTTCTTGTGAGAAGTTTGAGTAAAGTTCGGAACGAGTAGGAACAACGGTGGCGACGCGGTTGAATGTGCTATACTATCTTGATTGGAAATTGTAATTATTAGCCACGAGGTTAGATGGTTTCGGTTCACAACATTCAAGACGCATGTAAACCGCGTGTTTTCCTTTTATGGAAAAGGCGCGGCGGTGCACCTTTATCGCTGTGGCTTCTCGTAGATAGCAAAGTTTTGACAAAAGTTAAGTTTTTCATAGGTTGATTGATATATGAGCACATTATGAACCCAAGAGCTATGCTCACCAAAATTCGACATGTCCGATGTGGTACTACCCGTTCCGCCGAAAGATAGTAAAGGCTGCACGCTTCATGGCGCATGGTCACCTAATAAAGCCAAGCGGCGCGCAAGAAGTCTTACCAAACCCGCCATGAACTACATGCAGAGGGCACGCGCACGAAGTGTTCGGTTGAATCTCAACCGAGAATCGGGGTCTAGACCGTGATAATAAGCTTGTGGCGCTTTGAGTAAAAGAGTAAGGAGAAAGAAAAGAGGCACAGACCCGTCTCATCCGAGTCGCTAAGGAAATGAACTCGCCGTGTTAGCGAGATGAATTACTTCCAGTTACATTACACCACAAAGCGTTCTTCAAACTGGCGAGTGAATAGATTACACCTCAAAGTGTTCCCTTCAAACTGGAGAGTGAAAGCTGCACCTTCTGCGTGTTGTATGAGCCAGAAAAGTATACTTTTTCTGCACAAGCATGCGCCACGCCGCCACCATCAGTGGACAGGAGGACAGGAGGAGCAAACTGAAACAAGATTAAAGTTGAGTTCCGATGTTTTTCTTGGAATATCCCACAGGGTCCAAGATTGGCGGTTGATGAGCAGAAATCGACAGAACAAACGTGCCAATCAAGCATACCTCTGGCAAAGCAGTTCCCGGAGATACCTGTGGAAAACATATGCCATCAACAACATACAAACGCGCGACACAGCGATATATTGCGAATATTGTTGGTGTACCATATGGTGTTGCACTAGTGACAATGAATTGAATGACTCGGATATCGATCAAGATCTCGTCAAATAATGTTTGGATCAGAAGCTTTTGCCAAACACGCATATTTAATATTTAGTCATTCTGCGAGTTGTGACCAGCCCGAATATTCAAAATACCGATCCGGACCCTGCAGACACACACTAGCATGAGGACCTTTATCTCAAAGCTGAGACGTGGCACCAAGACCGAATCAGGGCTTGGTCTTCAAGAAGCACCACAAGAAAGCCCTCAGCAACGCCTCTACCGATATCGCAAACAGCGCGGAGTTAACCTTGGTAAGCTTAAAATGAATTACCCGAGTCAAAAGCGAGCTAAGCAAGCGTGCTCAGGATCGTGGTTCGTTTTAGAGCGGTGGGTATCAGGATCACCATTTCAAGGCGCCGCCGGCAGCGGGCAAAGTGATCTCGACGTTGCCAAGGGCCTACATGCGAAGCAGGTTCTAGAACATCACTGGGATTCCTGGATCACCTCCAGCGATTTCGAATGGCTCGCGGCAAGGGGAATCAACACTGTGCGGATCCCAGTGCGCGTTTTCTTATAATAGTACAATAGCATCGTCTCATGCCGCCTTAAACAGATCGGATACTATCATATCTGTGCGCTGGACCCATCTATCCTTACTCGAACCGACTTCGATGGTCTTCAACATGTTTTTGAAGGAGCATGGAGTAGACTCGTTGCCGCGGTGGTCACAGCCCAGAGCTTTGGAATTGGGGTGCTGTTTGGTGTGTCGTTCGTTGAGTGGACATATCCTATTTCTCACTTGCAAATTTCAGACCTCCATGCAGCTCCTGGCAAACAGAATAAAGATTCGCACTCCGGAACATCATCCCCGGTAATTTCGTTTTTCAACAGCAGATTTAATATGCAGCTGGCCATTCGCACTCTCCGGATACTGGTCACGCAGCTTATCGCTCTGCGGGCACATGGACCCGTATTCGACAATATAGTCGGAATACAGCTTCTCAACGAACCTCACCCCTCCTCACACCAAACACTCTATGACTGGTACGGGGAAGCAATCCAAGAGATAAGAAAGATAGATTCTGGGTTCCCAATCTACATATCAGACTGCTGGATGACTGATCAATATGCCGATTTCGTCGCACACTTACCGTCTTCCTTGGCGCTGACTTGCATCGACTATCATCTGTACCGGTGTTTTACGTCGAGCGACATCTCAACATCAGCAGCACAGCATACTGCGTCCCTTGCTGATCGGAATGCTCCCTTTTCGCAAATGTTCTCCCGCGTCTCAGAGAAACTCGCAGCATCAGGAAGTGGACTCATAGTTGGCGAGTGGTCTGGAGCCTTGAATCCAGGCTCTTTGCGAGGTACAACGGATGAACATCAGGAACGAGCATCTTACATTCGAGCTCAGCTTGACCTGTTCGAGCTGTACTGCGCTGGATCTTTCTTTTGGACGTACAAAAAAGAGTGGCCTGGAGACCAAGGATGGTCTTTTCGAGACGCAGTCGAAAATGGCATCTTTCCCAGAAGTCGTGGGCATGATTCCAGTAAAGGATCATGTTGGACTCAGTGCCGACATAAACGCTAGAAAGGTGACCGCTAGAAATCTAGCCTTGGGTGAGTCCAGCCACTCTCCAGCCACCACATCGTCACTAATTTTGTCAAGGCCAACATGTATCCTACTGGGCCCGTTTTCCTAGTTATTACGAGCATTGGCGTTTTGAAGCCGGCTTTGATCAGGGCTGGGTCGTGGCTTACGACTTCTTCGCGTTCGATCGCGCGGGCCAGGTCGCCGTCTCAGAACTGGGATTCAAGGGCTGCATTGCGAAGAGGAAGGCGCAAGACCATATTCGTGAATACGGGCGCAGCAACAACATTTGGGAGTTCGGTGAGTGTACTATTCAAGGTGGTTTCCTTTCTAGGTGTTGCCGCTTCTCGGCCGGCAGCACGACATACCCGCTATCTCGATAAGTTCATCTGTGATATCGCAGATTTAGGTGGCCCTATTTCTAACATATTCCAGAGCATGGATTTAGCCAAGGGGTAGATGTTGCGAAGCACGATTTTCAACATCAGTATTGTTGATTTTCACGTGTCACGCGTAAGATTTTCATGGTATATCTCTCCGCCTAATAGGGACTTTAGCTTTTAACGATTTCCTTCCAGAACAGACAATCCATATCTCTGCATGCCCATGTCCTCGTGTATGATAGTGTCGATATATTCGATTGCTGTCAATCATCGCAGACGTAAAGCTTTTCTGAAGTGGACAAGGCTATTGGATTATTCCTTACCCTTTTCTATTAACTTGCGATGCAGCTGTCAAGGAAAGTGCTGGCAGAACTTAGAAGACGCTCTAAGCTTCTTTCTGCCCCTCCAGTTCTGCATCTAGCCTATCATGACCCTTCAATGAGGACCAGCGCGGTAATTACAAGCTTCCGTGAGTGCTCCTGTCCTCGCAAGAATCCGAAGTTTTTCTCCTTAATGTCATAATATGTTTGAATCCATTTGTCGTTACAACATGACTTGCAAATGACCGCTGTGAACTCCGAGGAGATCTTTTCTTCACTTTGATAAGTCACGATTTAACTTTTTCTAAATATTGGGGCGGGAGGACACCACACAGTAATGCAGTGAGATTACTTGCAACGGAAATCTAATGTCGTCGGTGGCTTTGACAAGCATGGCGTTCCTGTGCGAGACTCGTGGCCGCAGACTCGTGGTAGAGATGACAGTTGCTGCTCAGGTAAGGATATCGATCATTGGTCGATAGTGGCGTGATGACCCTGATATCACTAGCACTGTGCGCAGATGAATACTTCCGATATGAAACCCATGTCGTCTCCCTGCTAGTAACGCACCGCACGGGATATGATATACATCAACGAAAAGACATTGAACGTTAATTCTTCTCGCGGTAACTTCCCTGCGTTTCATGATCATTATCAGCGTTATTTTGGATTGGAAACAGGAACAAGGGGGAGACTGCGGCCACGATATGAGCCTGTATTAAATTGCCCATGTGATGTGCCTACTATGCGTGCTGAATTTGTTATTGGCCTATGGCGCCCCGCATATCAGACACAAGACCTAGGCAAGGTTCATGACAATGATCATTCTGTCTTCTTCGTTACAAATGCATGATGAAACAAAGCTTGAGTCGATTTGTAATCTCGATAAGTACATACGTGTCTCGATCACAAGCTGACAAACATAGATGAATGGTGATTTTAGGAAAAGTTAGCCCTTGAGGCTGGGTATATATATGAGATCGGTACAACATAAATCAATGGGGAACCAAGGCAATAGAGAACAAAGAATGTTTATGACAGATTTGGTACAAAGGGAGCGGGTTACAAGGGGCGGCAACATTCAGGTCAACAACTTCCAATGGAACATACCATCTTCGTCGTGAGCTCTGACAAGTCCCCTAAAGACATGTCTTTCCATCAAATAGTCAATCCGTTTGACTCCTTGACTTGCTTCGAGCTGCGCAGATGAAGGGATGCTTCTGTATCTGCGCGTGTAGGCCCGTGCGATTGCAGTTTCTTGACTCTGACTGAGCCTGGCCCAGTCAGAGTGAGATATTTGGCGGTGCAGAGAAGAATGGATCATCCACAAAACGTCGCCAACTGTTATGGGCAGAGCGCCCGAGATATCGTACTCGCCATGAACGAGCTCCAAGTTGATAGGCCATTGAGGAATGGCATCATGCGTGATACGCATGCGGGTAATGGTTGGGAATGTAGCAGGTTCCCTTAGTTCCTCAACGGACACCATAGCCGTGTGGTTTGGACCAACTCTGCGCAATGGCGCGAAAGCTGGATTAGCAATGTCGAAGTAGAACTCCGACACATAAGCTTCTCCGTTAAGAAGCGGATGAATCTGGAATTGCTGCGACGACGTCTGGTATTGCCAAGGAGTGTAATTGCCATTACCGAATGAATGTCGCCGGTTATGGGTTGGCAATTGAATCCCTAAAAAGGAGGGACTGGGAGGGAGCGCTGCCATCCCTCCATGCCAAGATGGAGGACGACGGGGACGGTATCCATCAGGATAGTAAGAAGCGCGAGGCGTTCCAGGAAGTTCGGCGTAAGGTGATGAGGGAGAAGGTGGGAATAAACTAGTGGGAGGAATGAAAGGTGATCGCTGGGGAGTGTGCGGGTGGGTATAATATGGAGGAGGTTCGTAGATCGGTTGTGTGTAGACGTATGGCCCAGACATTCAAGTTGTTGCAGTAGTGAAATTGAGAGGAAAAGATGTTGGGGAGACCTCTGCTATTTATTCGATTGACAATGGTCAGCTTGCCCCCGGTACCATAAGCACAGCCTGCATACCTATGTTATGACTCTATGTATGACTTGTTTTCAAACACAAGCGACAGACCACTGCTTCAGGATAGGCTATGGGCGTCACGGTTATGCAAGGATGACACAGCACTTTCCAGAAGACTGCAGGAGTTGCGAGACTTTTGTCTGGCCGGGGCCCAGTGGTGTTTTTAAAGGCTGTATTACAACTCGGTAACCAATTACCAGAAGTTTGGAAATCCACTCACTGACTTCCTGTCCTGGTTGGGCGGCTAGTGGGATGGTCAACGTTCTGGGCAAGATAGGACTTGAAACGTACCCGTAAAAATTACTCATCTGCGCGTCTTTTTTGTCAGCCTGTCAGCACTTGGCAATCAGAATCTAGCCGCTAAGGATCGCGCTAAAAGAACGGAATATTCTCATCATCAGACAGCGCTCGATTGCGGTGATCAATTAAATCGGATGCGGATCATCGATCATAAAATGCACCATCTAATCATGATCCGACAGCCCCTACCTGCTCCACTCGCAGTCGGATTTCTGGCTATGTAGGCACTCATGTCCAGGATTCATGGCCGTGCCTGATAGGCTGATCGAAAACCAGTGCGTCAGCTGCCTCTCACCATGTGAAGTGGGCAAAATTGAAGCTCCGACTGTGACATAATCCCGCCCGCACTGCATGCGGGTTCGTGAGAAATTACTGCCCCGGACATAATTTAGTTTGAACTTTGCAAACGCCCTCGGATGCTAGTTCGATAGCTTTGTCACCAGTTCAGCGCATCATCATGTTGTCATGATAAAATGGCGTCAGCCTGTGCAGTGAAAGAGACGGTATACCTCGGAATTTGGCAGATGCGGTCACTGTTTCTTTCAAATCTGCAGTAGTAGGTACCTCAAATCATATGAGTAAGTATCCATGAAGCTAAACATCGGTAGGATCGGACTATCAAAGAACTAATGATTACCAGGCATTCCGAATTTCCCGAGTAGTCAAGTCTCTGCTTGCTTCTTCGAACTTGGCACCCTGAGGACCTCAGGAAACCGGTCTGTGTCACCGAAATGAAGACCACATGCCCCTTGTATTATAGCTCCAAATATCGGTAGACTCATCAGGACGTCGGTTGGAGTGAGCTATGACTTTTTCAGTTTGTGCTTTGTTCTTATATAGTAAATATCAACCAGATCGAAAGCGGTGGTCACGTAACCAACCCAGGTTTCTTGTCAAACGAAGGCAATGATTCAAATCGCGATGTATTCGTGCCAAGACAGCAACAGTTAGCACTGGTCCGATCCAATGCTGGAAGAATACGATGGGACCGAAAATCACTGGCATCAGAGTTGGCGACATCATACTTGGTGGAGGTATAAATGTCGACAGATTTTTCAAACGTGCTGATCTAACGTTTTTGGCATCTAACGAACTTGTTTTGCTTAATACCACAGTCAACAACTTCAGCGACCCAGATTTTTTCTACGGCTCGCAGGTAAGTTTTGTCATTTATATTGTCGAGGTTCTGAATTCTCATGCGGCTGTGAAGGATATTTTAATAACTTTGTCTGGGGTTCCCTGGAGAAGTACTGCATGTAATATTAAACTTACCCCTTCATGGGGAATTGTTACTCATGTCACTCAAAACGTGTCCTCGATCCCAAGTTTGGGTGAGACGATTGGACCACAGTGTATGATACAGCATCGTGACAATTATAAATAGGATGGGCGTGTCTCATACAGCCAAAATAAATTCAGCCCTGTCAACGTTGTCATCGCTATTTTATCTGCAAACGTGCAATCCATGTCGGGGGCCAACAAACTGCTGGGTGGCCTGTTCTCTCGAGCATATATTGTTCCACGATGCGCCAACTCGTCAAGACAGTATCTTCGAGCAATTCCACGCTTCAATGATAATGCTTCCATCTGGTCCATCGTGTCATTGGTATTTTTTTTTGTTTTTATACTCACCGCGAAACAGTGTTGTGTTCAATTCCATAGTGATGAAGGAGTTGACAGAGAGCAGTACTCCCAATGAGACCCTCATAAGCACTTGTAATGTTTTTATTTGGATTGTCTACTGACGTGAGCGACTAGTTCTAGGGCGATAACATGGCAAATACCAGCGTGCGTGCTACCTGGACTCCTGATCTTGATCCTATCCAAGCCACTATCTGCGTATGCAGATTCACGTAGAGCAAGATACTCACTATAATTATGCAAGGGCGAATTCCGGCGACGACGACCTCATATATGAGATCGCTAGTGCCAGTTCCAAATATTTGTCACCGGCAACAATCGCAACTGGGCAGAATGTTGGAAATATGGTCGTGTTTCCCAACCATGCATCTTGGAGGATATTCACGGAGAAAATCTTGTGCCTCTACGGGATATCAAGATGCTGCCGATCCAGACACCATGATGGGGCTTGCTGGAGGATGGAAATTGTAGATCGCCAGAAATACATGGTACAAACTATGAATGACCGTCCAGAAATTCGATGTCATACTTATCAAAATTATAAGTGGATATACAGACGTGATATCGTATCCTCCAGATGGGCAGCTCAAGATAAAGTACAAGACAATTTCGGGGGTAACTGACAAGTAAAGTTTGATATCTTCATTTGATCTGACTCACTCGTTTTGCGCATTTCAAAGTCCAGTTCGCGACTGCTCGCTGTCGAGCGTATACAAATGCCTGGAATCTGAGACCAAGTCGATGAGAGCTGCGTTGTGTTAGTAAGGTTTATGGTGGAAAAATATGACACGCACAAGGATGTTGGTTTCAGGGTGATTCTCATTGAGTATGCATCTTCACCATCACCATCTGATTGAATAGTCAATGATGGCAGCTGGAAGACCCAAGTTGACAACTCACAGTATCCGACTTCTTTCCTGTGAATTTGGAAGCCAAGTTTATCGCGGTACAGAGTGAAGGCAGCTCGATTAGACTTGCGTACGTGAAGCTGGATGTATTCTATGTTGTATGAATCGGTCATGGCCTTTTCTGGAGGTAGTTTAGATTAATGATTTGCACTAATTCAGATGGTGCAAGTGAACCAACGCGAAAGCATCATTAATCGCTTCGCAAGACCTAGCCTACGATATGTTCGGAGTACGGATAAAGAGTTGACATGACCGACTTGCAACCAAGGGAATTGTTCATCTGGCTCTCTGTAGGGGGTGATTGAATCAGTCGTAAATACATGTGCGCAACCTTCACCCACATCGACGAGAGCACATAGCCTACTACGCGACCACTGCTGTCCTCTGCAAGATACGAAACTTCTGGCCAAGTTATAAAGGAGTAGGCCCCTACAAATCTGGCGATTGGAATGGCATTTTCACTGAACCAAAGGAGACCCACAATATCTCATGTGGTAGTTCTCAGGGAGATTGTGCAAGTTGCATTGCTGTATTTTAGTGAGATCCTTCGGCTAAGCGCCACACGTCCGAGGGAATAGTGTTGAATACGATGTTCAGTTTGCGTGAAATCAAGGCAGATGATCAATCGCACCTCTGCTCTTCGAATGTTCATCTAGGATCCGGAAAGTAAGAGGTATGTTTGTAAGACGCGAACGCAGGAGCCTTGTACTAGTATGGAGAGGTGGAGTGGCACGTGCTGGTGCGGCAGGCTGTAAACAGGTGTTTTTACACAGCTTAGCGCTTTGGCGCCTGTATTCGTAACCCCACTGACGCAGGTACCTTCGTCGCCGGCGTTCATTTCCATTGCTGACTCGGAAGTCAAGGGTTTGCGTATGTGTGGGATAATTATTACCTAATATATAACTAATATTTGACTAATATAAGCCCTTCCATCAGACTCCGACGCTAGCGCTTAGGCGAGAATCAGAAGAGATTCGGCCGGTCTGAGCCGACACAACGGCACCCTCAGCGGAGTTTAGAACCTCACACAGTGTTCCGAACGGCCATGCCACCAACGCGCCCGCTGCCGCCGCCCAACATCCACCATTAGATTGGAATGTTGCATGTTCATGCTCTATCCACCCATTCACCTTGCCTGCACAGGACCTTTCTTGCCCATCAAGGCCTCGCCCACTGCCTGCTTGGTGATAACAACTGTGATATATTCGTTGCAACAAGCAGATGTTGTCTTTGCTGCCAGCTTCTCTCAGTGTTCATCGGCAATGGGCGTTGTGGAAGCAGCGGCGCTGCCATTCCTCTTTCGATCTGCCACAGGCTCCCAGCGACCTGGACAAAAACTCGGACAAGCCGATGGAAAGGGTATGTCCTCACTGTGTGGTTGATTGATTGTAAATTAACAGTCTCTAATAACAAATCGATGCATCAAACATATAACTACTATATAAGTAGGTTAGTGCTTTTAAAAGGCCTCCAACATCCATGGAAGTAGGTCCAGATATAGTGAGCAGGCGCGAGAAACAATGACGAGCTTCACTGCACACGGCGACTTTTATACTCCACTTGAAGGTGCCGATGGACCGTCCCAGACTTTGGCCTAGACTTCGCCTCAAACTGGCCATTTCAGAGGTGTCCTCGAGAGAATGATAGACAGCATCCACATTCTACACCATCAGCATGGTTTTCAATACTCGGTGCATGAGGACGACGTTATCAAGTTTACTATATCAACCCCGATAACGGTGAATTGGATGAATAGAAGCAAGGAAATCTGGCAGCACGCCTTTTGAATCTAAACATTGTCAAGCCCACTGCTGTTGTGTAAGAAATAACGACGACTGAGTTCGTCTTGATGATTGAGAAAACCACGCTTGTAAAGAAAAATGTGTAGCTGCTCATTTGACGTCGTCGTACAACGCCATCACGGAAGAGGTGGGTAAGTGGTAGGTAAGAGAATAATTCTATTTTTCAAAGTCCAAAAAATGACGACCCAAATTATCATTCATCGCCTGTGCTTGTCAGGTGTAATCTTCGGCTAAGAATAGGTTAAAATCTTGACGCATAAGTATACCTAGTGCCACTACACTTTCACATTCCTGCACTGCGCTGGAGGCCCCCACTGTAGTTTAACACGCAAATATTGGGCCACCCAGGTGAGTGCAAGAAGGACAGGAACCTCCACCAACGGCCCAATGGTCGCTGCTAATGCCTGATCTGAGCCCACTCCATACACAGAGATTGCTACTGCAATCGCAAGCTCCTACGCAATCCACTTGCTTAGTACATCATTCAATAAAGCGACCTGGAGATACGCACGAAATTGTTGCTTCCTGCAGTAAAAGCCTGCACCACTGCCAGCTCATACGAGAAATTACCACTATCCGTGTTCCCTTTGCGAAATTCTCGGCGACCGAGCCAGAACACAAGCGCAAATGCTGACGTCCACATGATCACGAAATATAGGATCATTGGTACGAATACCCGGAAAACAGGACCGAGATTCTGCACGATGTGATGTCCTTGGTATGCAAACATAACGATGATGGTGTACAGGAGACCGATGAAGGAGAGAGGGGAAAATCGTGGTGCAAAAGTCGTGTCAAAGAATTCCTTCGACGTCAGTCGAATGACTGTGAAGCGTGTGATGACACCAGCAAGGAGAGGAATTCCAAGGTACTGTCGAATCGTTAACATAATAATCATTCTGATACTCAGGAAACTCACGATGAGAACTGAGATCGCCACCGAACCGTATGCAAGATGGACACCCTGCTCGGTGTGTCCAACGACGTTCACAAACAAGACTGCGTAGGGTGAGTAGAGGATGATTTGGAGCACCGAGTTAACGACGACGAGAATCGCGCAGTATTCACCATCCCCCCCGGCTAACTGATTCCACACCATGACCATGGCAATGCAACGAGCGAGCCCGACGAGGATCACACCTGTCCTGTACGTCGGGAGGTCGGGGAGCGTAGCCCATGCAACACCGAGCATAATAAGGGGGCCAATGATCCAGTTCAGAATCATGCTAATTCCCATATGCATCCATAAACGTCTCGACAACAATATTCGCGAAAGGGCTTCATATTTGACCTTGGTAAGAATAGGCCACATCATAACAATGAGCCCTATTGCAATCGCTTTAATTCTGTGAGCATGATCCATAACGTGCTGAATATAAGTACTTACGGACGGAGACACTGTAGAATTTGACGGTGTCGAACGCTTGCTGCACACCAGGTACAAACTCGCCTATGACCACCCCGACGATCATGCATACCAATATAGCCGGCGTGAGCAAGCGGTCTAGTATACTGAGCTTCTGAAATAGAGCTATACTGTTGTCAAAAGAGGGGCAGGATGGTGTGTCAGTAAAGTTACTGTACCTTGGGGTGCCGCTGCTAGTGGTAGATTATGATGGCTGTTGTTCTCCGACGGCATGCGGTCCGTCAGAGAATCGACTGGCCTCAAGGGTTGCTCGTTTAATTTCTTGACGGAATTCTTCTCGTTTTCCATGCTGGTTCAGGTAGAAGGGTTGATGAGAGAGAGACTTGACCAACTTTTGAGCGTTTTCGATTTTGAATATCATTTGAATATCGGCTCTACTGACGGACTTCAATTTTCCTTTTGAGAATCACGAGGACAGCCTTTCTGCCAAATTACACAAGTCTAATTGGTCGATACGTCGGGATGTCTTCTGCCTCACCTCCTGCCCATATTAATGGTTCAGTGGAAATTCTTGTGAGAGTACTACTTTCTAATTTTTGATAATTTTGATTTCCTTGTGACTTGAAAAGTGTGGGAATTTTGATTTTGATTTTGATTTTGACTTTGACTTTGACTCAATTGGATTAGTCAAGCATGCTATACTTATATCAAGGACTCGGAATGTCGCCCGGCAGAACCCCGGACTAGTCACTGAGCACTATGCCTGCTGGAACAGTACCACTCACTGACGAAGGGATTGTCAGCGCAGTATGCGATGCCTACACTGACATCGCTAAGAAAAGCGTGCACACAGCATGTACTTAAGTGCTCCATCATCATGTGGTTTAAAGACTCTAAACGCATTGTCTCAACGTGAAATTAGACGCTGAAGCAGCTGCAGAGGCGTTCGGATACACCGCTGAACAGCTGAGCTCCGTCCCAGCAGAATCCTACATGGGACTCAGCTGCGGAAATCCCGTGGCAGTAGCATCCATCAAAGAGGTACATCATTCGAGAGCAAGTCCATTTACTATGTTGTAATCGTGATCATAGGGAGAAACTGTTCTTGACTTGGGCTCTGGTGCTGGCATCGATGTCCTCCTTGCAGCCCAGAAAGTCGGTCCTAAGGGACAAGCCATCGGTATGGATATGTCGACAGTGAGTGTTGTTCGAGTCGCGCCTTCACACAATGATAATCAGAGCAGGATATGATCGATCGAGCGCGTAAGAACGCTTCTAAGCAAGGGTATAGGCCACCTCAGGTGGTTTTCATCCCAGACGAAGCTGACACAGCCCCTGCCTCTGGAAACCGCCTCCGTAGATTGCATCTTGTCCAACTGTGTTGTTAATTTGCTTCCTGATGCGGGGAAGGCAGCCCTCTTGAAAGAGTGTTATAGGGTCCTCAAACCTGGTGGACGTCTTGTGGTTGACGATGTAAGCCTCTTGCGCAGCACGATCGGTGATTCTGAATTTTGAGTGTAGATTATCGCGAAGAAGCAGCTTCCGAATGCCATCCGATCCGACTTTTCGGCCTACATTGGATGCATATCCGGGGCGCTTCAGTTGGAGCAATACAAAGCTCTTATGAAACTTGCTGGGTTCATAGGTGAGTTCTAGTGCATGTAGTAAATGCCTGTGGCCGATCGCATATCATATAGATACGTTGTTTGTTGAGACCGGCGGAGATCTCAAGGTCTATGAATCCGCTGGACCCACATGCGGTGGCGTACCTTCATCTAGCCCCTCGCCTAGATGTTGTGCGGCCACTACTAGTGTTCTCCCTCAGACTATCATCGGGAACCTCAACGAATTGGCTGGTAGGAAACTAATCATACTAAAACGAAAATATCAAGATCTAATCCACAAAAGCTTCATACCAGATATACGCAAGAAAAGTCTCCTCAGATAATGGAGCTGCGGAAAAATCTCCTCTAGCACTTGTTCGCTGGTGGGATGCATATCCGAAAGACCATTTAACTTCCGGTGAAGTTGCAAGTTTGCTTCGCGACCCCGATCGTTCAGACTATGCTATTATTGACGTTCGAGAGAATGACCGCGTTGTAAGTCGAAGACACTGCATTGGTAGGCTGACTGATGTTAAATGACTACAGGGTGGTCATATTCTGAGAAGCATTCAGTGGCGAGCAGACACGTTTGTCGGTTCACTAGACATGTTTTACGATGAGTACGGCAAGACAAAACAGGTTATTTTTTACTGTGGGAGCTCCAAAGGACGTGGATCTCGATGTGCTGCTTGGTGAGTAGTACCTTTGCGGTGTCTGTCTTGTTAAGAGCAAGTCCAGGTATCAAGATTATCTAAATGGCAAAGGTAATACGGAGTCGAAAGCTTGTGTTCTAGAAGGCGGATACTATGGATGGAGATATCCTGATCTAGTGGATGGAGCAAGCAGTCTGTGAAAGGCTATTATAACACATGTACGGAATACAGGGTTTCAATGCTGAAGTAAAGTAAGGCATTCTCTGCAGATAACATTTCGGTCTAAGAGTATATGGGGACGTTCTGACGCTACGAGTGATTTATACGACATGTGAATGTGACCTGAATTATGAACCCGTATTCGGTTCTGCAAAACGGAATGCCGATCAGTGACACAACCGCGTATCGTGTGTAAGTAACAGCAACGTTGACTCGCCACTGACTATTGAAGATAAGGAAAACTTGAAGATCAACTCAAAGTAATCTCCGAGCATCCCGGAGGCGCAATACCACCGAACATAAGCTCAGCGCTTTGAAAATGTCTGCTGGCAGATGGGAATTTGGAATTGTAACATAAAGAAACTTCCATTTCGAGATAACGCGATCGACTTCGAGGGAGTGGGTCCGACGTGGTGACTCCAGCACTAGGTTCACCGAGTCAGGGCTTGACAATCATTACCGTGATAAGCCAACTGACCTTTTTAAAATATCCACCTGAATCAGGCATTCCTGTGCCAACAGTTCACCCGATCCTGCCTCAGGGCTGCATATTGCATATAAGAGATGCGCGAGACAGGATAATCAATTCGTCGGATGGCACGACAGATGTTTATCAATCGCCTGATATGATTGTCTCCCATACGGCATGTAGGTGCTAATTAATCGTACGAACCAAGATTACCGAACAATCAGGCCATCTGTGATTAATCTCTTTTTGAGCGCGAGAGTGTATGCAGGAGTGCTAGGTGGCGGGCCGATCGCAAGATGATGGTATAGGATGAAACCACCAAAAAGCCACGGAACAGGTGTAATCCACAACCATTTTGGATGGAGCGTCGGTGCAACCCGAACATCGTTTGATCTACAATGATCGTCAAAATATGTTTCTGGTTGAAGGGCTTGAGTTTCCGGAAAAAGTACTAAATTAGATCTTCATGACACGTTTTACGTCCGCGAAGGTGCACTCGATACGGCAAGTGAAGGCGCGTTAGCAAAACTCTCGTGAGCGACACGTCAAATAATGCAGTCACCAGACCGTATGTGATGATGAGAATAAGAGAAATGACGTTTCGCGGGGATGCTAAGTGCTAGCGGTATGAAGGGCGCTCTCTGTGCTTCAATAATTCTCCGAACTAGAGAAGATGAAGTCGGCGTACTTTCCATATGGATTTCCCATGCCAACGTGCCAAGCGGAAGAAGACTAGTCGAAAGAACCCCAAAGGGAGGAGCATCCAGGCGATAGTTCAGGGAGTCCACCAACACGTATGATTGCAAGAATTATGCAGGTTCCATGACCGGGTTGGGAGAGCAGGCGGCCTGGTTTTGGAGTAGTACTGCCAATAAGCTTGCAGGGAAGGTTGAATATTCTTGCAGTGCGTGCATGCAGTGAGGCAAGCCGCATTTTTCCACTGTTTTCGCAGGGGCCACGAGGCAGTTTTGGGAGCTGTAACTGAAGCCAGCTGACAGAATACCGGAGCTAACCATGAGCCATGTGTCTGATCGGTGTCCTCACTCAATTGATGCGGCTAAAGTTCTCTCTTCCTCGACACGGAAAGTTCGAACCCAATTAACGTCTTGGTCTTATAAATTTCGTTTGTATTTCGTCCTAGAATTTTTTGATAATAAATCAGGGCTTCACGTTAGTGCTTATGTCTTCAATTGCGTGGTTTGTGGATAACAGTACCCTGTCCAGAGTTTATTGCATAAGAAGGTTGTCGGCAGCGTGTGCAGGTCGAGCGTTCACGGTTAGTCGTTGTGTTAGCGAATGGTTTATCAGGACGCTGGTCACACAATTATAGGTGGGAACAAGAATCAATTAAAACACCCATCTTCGCATCTCTTGCCAATCCCGGAATAAAGCACACTGACAGCGTGCTTGTCAGCAAGTGCTAGACGCTCTAGGTCCGTCTCTTAGTTCCCACTAACAATTCATCAGAAGGCTTTACTCTTTGTCCTTTTTCAGCACCATCATTAGCTTTACTAGCGATATGCCTGCAATTCGTGCACATGATATTTACCCCAATGATGTCGAAGATGACGGTGAGTTTTCCTTTGCAGTCATGTTCAACCGTCCATATGCTCATGTTAATGAATGCAGATGGGATGCCCCCACTCGTCGACAATCCAAACACATCAATGTCATATACGTTTTTCACTGATATGACACCCATTACTGCTTTCAGCGCTGATCCCACTGCTCTCTGCGAGAATGCATGGGACCACTCAACGTCCACATCTCTTGTGGACTTCACAGACTCGCCTGACTGTCCTGCAGCCCAAACCACTGATCGTGTCTCTCATGGCAAGAAACGGGACGCTTCGTACATCCCTCGCCCACCCAACGCTTTCATCCTGTTCAGATCATCCTTTATTCGGAGCCAACAAGTTCCGGAGAAGGTGGAGGGGAATCATAGCACCCTATCGAAGATTATTGGTCTGTCCGTAGTCAACGGATCTACTCGTTGCTAATGCGTTTACATATAGGCAAATACTGGAAGACTCTTCCTCGCGAGGAAAGAGAAGTATGGGAGGCCAAGGCACTCGTTGCCCAGGCAGAACATAGAAAGCGCTATCCAGACTGGCGTTTTAGACCTGGGGCTAACGCGCTTGCGAAGCTCAAGGTCAAGGATGGTCCCGGAATAGCCAACAGAAAACGAAGCACCCAGAGTACCAAGAAAGGCCGCGGAAATGCCGAATCGAAGAAGAAAAATAAGAGTAAAGATGAAAGGTGTTCGATGATTGCGGATCTTCTGGTGGAAGGCAAGACAGGCGCTGAACTGGAAAGTGCGCTTAGAAATTGGGAGAATGGAATTAGTAAGGAAGTTGAGGTGGGTAAAGGTGCTGTTGGCCTGCAAGGTGAACCCAATCATGAGGGAGGCGATCAAGGCAATTGGAGCGAAGCTTTCGCGACCACCAATCACTTTCAGATGGAGTCGGTCCAATTCTTGCAAGACCTCTACGATCCCGGTCTCGCTACACAGGTAAACACCGATGGTCACGATCATCTCGCCACGAGTCAACCTCGTTGCAAGACTCCACATGACGATCGATTCAAAGTACCTCTCACTGCGATGTTCAGGCGTTCTCTGTCCGCACCTGCGAGGCGCTTCGCATCTCCCGCGGATGTTCTAGGCCACAGCGGCAACAGCTCCCTGACTGATGTCTTTTCCGATACTGCAAGTTCTCCTCCCAGCGTTTGTACCCCTTCTGTCTTTCCCTCAGAGCAATATGAAGACCCATCGGTCGCCGTGTACGGTGATTCTATGGGTCACCTGTCGCCTCTTGTTCTGCCGTCAGGACTAGGCGATGATTCTCCTGCACGTTGGAATGACGTGAGTCCTGTCGCACTTCTCTTCTCCATTGTCTGTGCTAATTTTATATCTTTGGCAGTCATACAATCTCCTCGGAGCTCAATCGCCCGTTGGATCATTATCAGACTGCCCTGCTCTGTCATACGGACACAGTCCCTCCGTGTCTCCAGTCGACGTGAGCTTTGGGAATTATACGTTCCCTTCACCGACGCTGGCGGCACTCACTGCGACAAAGCCCGAGAATATCTCTGCTGGTCTTGACTACCCCATCTCATATGATACCCAGTGTTATTCCTCTTACTCTGCGCTCAAGGGGTGGTCAGATGGTCAATGCGCATCTTTCGATACCTCTCCAGAAGGTTTCGTGCCGCAGGTTTTTGTCAATCAATACGCCAGCGCACCAGCAATATACGAATGGTCCCCTCTCGATGATACCATACGTGCTGGTCATGCACCCCAGCTCCATAACACGTTCGAAAGCAACTACAACGATTTCAGATTCTGAAGTCCAGTCCTCCCCTAAACTTATGTATAACCCCTTCGTGCGCCACCTTTCTCCTTCATAGACTTTTGATGATAATGCGGAACTGAAACTGGAATGTACCAGTGATTCGACTTGGAATGATTTTACCCTATGCATGTGTTTTACCCCCTCCATAAATGATTTTCTCCTTGTATTGACTACTATCGTTATGCTTTCATTCATCCCGATGTTTTGTACTATGCGATCCCCTGTCTCATTTATGCGTGTTGTTTGCTTTGAAGTGGCGTCTGTACGATAGATACTAGTAGTGTGTTACGTGTTGCTGTCAATGTTATGTGCCCTGGCATCTGCCTGGGGAAAAAATGTACAACCTGTCTCAAGGCGTAAGATCTGCCACATACTTGGCTCCTGACAACCGCAACTTAGTGACGGTGATTCTATTTCCTCAAAGCCATGAACGTTGGACTGTCAGTCCTCTTCTTCAGTTTGAGTTCGCATACGGAGTGTGGCTCTTACGGCTGGATCTTAATCGTTATTTTTAGCAAGGGAATCGGAAGCATACTATAAACCACATGTATCACATGCCATCACGCCACAACGTATAGCTCCGGCTTTTAATTTTGAGGGCGTCCTTGACAATGAGACTTCATGTCCTCCCTGACTACCATACAGAAGTTTTAATCCAAGGTCAGATAACGGTCTTTACCGTGCTGGTACGTACGCCTTGGAAACCATTCTCTTCAAGGAGTTTGTTCAAACTTTGATAGCTATCTTTACAAACATGTGAGTTCTTACCGGATAAGCTTTGAAGTCAGACTGTTGCCTTGCTACGGAGAGAATGTTGAGCCGCAATTAGCTTGACGCTTGCCGTCGGCCCGTTGGGTGGGTGTGATGTGGTGTGATGCCATGCAAAAATGATTAAACGGGTGTCATGCAGTAGCATCAAATGTGATAGTGGATTAGAAAAAAATGGAAGAATGTCTGCATGTGTAGGTGCGAGTCCATCGATGCTGTAGGCTTGTTCGACTCGGACCTCGAAGGCTAAAATTGTGGAACGCCACAAGAGTGACAATATCTAGACATGTTCTTCCGGCAGGCTCCGAACCGACATGGTGCCGGCATATTCATGGAAAACGCCACATACCACGATGAATCCTCCTTATCGATTATCTATCGAGCAGAAAGCAAAGGTCCAGACCAGACACCAGGAACAGTCTGATGGAAACAACAAAATAGTATGTGGTTACACGGTTTGAGTTCACTGTTGTATACAATCAGCCGCCTTCCGTGTGCAGAAAGATGTGCCACGGTCAGATTCCTGAACGTTAACGAACCTTAGTTATCCTTGAATAAACTGCTGAATGATGGACTGCGATACGTCCGATCTTGGCGACGTTTCATAATTTTCGCCCTCTTTTACCGTAATAGCATTTTGAGAATACATACAATAATGAAGCAGCTCAGTACGTCGCGCAGCTCGTCACAACAGAGCTGCCAGTGATAGAGGGAGATTTAAGCACTAAGACCTTGACCCACATGTAATGTCAGAAACAAATTTTCACATGATGAAAGAAAGTTCACGATTTTTCTGACATTCACTATCGTCGACCGAGCCATTTAGCGAAGCGTCGACATTGATGGCTACTAGCAAAGCGAAGCTTGAAGTCCGTGCTAACCAGGAGATAAAGGTGTTCGTCAAAGATATCGATATCTGTGCTAATACCTGTAGGTTACTTAGCACGATGTAAACCTCAACAACAAACTCTCGTACGGTCAACTAGTACTGCATCAAGACATACATACCGCACTTGCCACATTACTAGAAATGGGACCATGGCTGTCGAAAGAAATGATACGGATCTCTAAAACAACAGACAAAAGAACTGGAAGCGTCTCAGGGTGCACGATAGTCGGTGACTCACTGTTTTGACCACCCCATCCAGTTCTCGGGCACTTCTTTGGCACGCCTATATTTAATTTGTGCGTGAAATCAGCCCAAAATTATTTAGAGATTGACGAGAACAACATACACACGATTCCAAAGTTGTAGATGGGACGCGAGTGGGGGTAGGCTTCAGAGTGGGTGATCCTTGACCATTGTTATCAGATATTGTGAGCTCAGTCAAACCTACACAGTCAGTGCCAAATACCCCAGGATTGATATTGACGGAGTGACCGGACTACAAGGAAACATCCTTCGTGCAGCACCCGGATTTGCACTTGGAAGAGGCTTTTCTAGCAACGCTTGAGAACATAATCGAGGCTGCTTCACAGCATAACGTTGAAACCAACTCGAGGGTGAGGAAGTCGCGGAAATGGAAAAGACCTCTTTTAAAATGGAGATTGATGGACTAGCAAAAGACACCAACAATTCAAAGAGATAAAAAAGAACTAGACACAACAAAAATCATACGTGTTCACCGATGCTGCAATATTAATGACCGTTGGCATGAGGGGATGCACAGCAGAGAAAAGCACTAAATGAGTCCAAAATGGGAGAGGTCGTGACTGAGTGACTGCTGGATTCGGCGTGGTAGGTACTAGTAGTAGAAGCAGACGATGCTGTGTACCTCGAGGCAGCGGCAGGCTGAGTTTGCGACGACGATTGGTGGGCTTGATTGTGATTAGTATTGCAGCTGCTGTATTCGTCATGTTCCGTCCGTCGAGCAACAAACAATGCCTAGATAGAAACCATCGAATCACAGTAAGGAAATGCACCTGAAGAAAAATGTACCTGTGTCACGCACTGCAGCAATGGCAACGTGAAAAAGGCCGCGACGAGAAGAGGTGATCGGTCTTTTGGGTTGCTGGAGTTCGGTCGTATGTGAGTGAGCGACAAAAGTGACTGAGAAGCTTGGACTTGTCAAAGAGTGCGACGGCGATGTACGGGGACTGTGATATGGGGGATTGCCTTTGTGCGTAGCAACTTTGCTAGAGCCGCAGAGACTCTGGCTCAGTGTGTACTGGGATGGGAGCAGTGCCTCTTCGGGATTTGTACCATTGCATACTGTTTAATGCTTTGCCGGACAGATTCCAAGGATGAACATTGTTTTCGAAGGGTTTGACACTATTTGCAAACATTATGTAGATCGTATGTTGTAGCTTGCAGTTGCCATGAGTACCGTCAAGTTTTAGACTCTGGATTTGAATGCGGATGCGCGACTCCCTTCGGACCTCGGTTAAAGCGGTTTGACCATCCAGAGCACCATGTCAATCTTTTCAATTTGAGCTCGGTGCTCTGCTCTCGTTTCACGCACACTGGGGAGAACGAAGATGTCAAGGAGCCGTTAATCTCTGCCAGGTATCATTGGCAGCTCTGTCATCACTACAGCCAGGAGGGCATATCTGAAATGGCCGGTCTGAGACAAAATATGGGACATCGGCAGGCCCATCGGCACCTCCAAGCGGAGTATGAATGTTCCAAGGAAGAGCGGGCAAGGAGAGTGGCGGGTAAGGAGAGTGCTGGGCAAGGAGAGTGGCGGGCAGTGTTTAAGCGGAGCATGAACATCATGGCAGCATTCCAGGATGTGAGACGGCGGCGGGCGCGTTGGCGGGATTGATTGTCATTGACATGGCCGTTCGAACTTCGAAACATCGATCGGAGTTTAAACTCCGTTCGGGGTGCTAATGTCCCAGACTGTGACTAGATAGGTACATACTACACACGCACTCTAGTCGTTACCGCCTCCTGATTTGTCACTTACTGTAGAGTAATCATCAGGTCACCCACTCAAGGATCCTCACAACGCATCAGTCAGGCGTATAATTGGACAGTTGCAATGGAACAACATGCTCCAACATTTTTCGAGTTTCTGGATGCTCATTTGGCAACACGATCATCAACAACTTCACAGCACGAAGCTGCCGGTACATTCCATTACGCGAGAACACCCCCCGTGGATGCAGCGTCATGTGCCCTCTGCTGTGACAATCTACCACACGCAGTGGAACTCTTGGAACAATGGTCGCTAGCCTCTGGACTCCATTCGAAGACCTCAAGTCAGCCAATCTGCTACTGGCACACAATTATTTAGAGACGGGCAAGTGCGTTTCCAATATTGTCCAGAGTTCTGAAAGCATCGCCGACAGATCTGCTGCTGACAGAGCAGCAACCAAGTATAGGAGACTTGCAAGGCAATGGGAAGCTGCGGTAGCTGAGATACGTGATCTTCGGGGGTTCTCGCACCTTCATACGAAGACCTGCAAGCGGCAGCACGCCAGGGCCCTGCCATCATCTCCATTTCCAGTGAATATTCACGCAGTACCATGATCGTCCTGAGGTCAGGAGACCCCTATCATGTTCCCTCGCCGTCTGTCACTCTCACAGATCTGAAGGATCACTTTTTCTTCTTCTTTTTTTATTTTTATTTTACACACGACTCGGACGAACCCAACGGAGTCGAGGACGGATCTAATAGTACTTTGCGGATATTATGGGACGATATCATGCTACTCATCAACACACTTGAGCATGTCCTCAAAACAAAGCGCCGCTCTCGAATCTGGCTGCGTCCAACTACAGCTTTCATGTACATTCCTTTCCGTGCAGCTAACCTTTTTCAAACAATCCGTTACTGCTCCACGTCGTAGAGAACTTTCCTTACATGATTCATGACAATTATGCCACTATCGCCCGAGCACATCTCATTCGCGTTCAGACATGTGATCGGAAAGACCGCTTACATGACATGCTACGAGTGCATGCAAGTGCCGTTGACTAATCTCATTGTGTTTATACTTTCAAAAACGTTTCGGCGACATCTCACGCGTCAGTTTTTTCAAATCCTTTTCGTGATCGTTATGCCGCTTCGCAGCGCTTGAATCAGTCAGTTCGAATATCGACACAAACCAAGCCAAGCAGCGCCGCTGAGGTTGCGAAGGCAATGCTGGTCGTAGTGATTAAGATGGACCTATCCCGATCTTATTATCATTGGATGATAAGAAGGGCGTCATAACTGAATGGCAACAACAGATGAGCCCGGAGTCGTCGAGACACAGCCCGTGTGCATGTTGTGCTCAAATGTCCCAGCTGGAGAATTTGGTACTCGTTGACGTCCAAAAGGTACCGTTGTTTCTTCCGCAATGACTGTTTGCCTGAGCGCACTGTGTCCCAAAGGTTTACAAGAAGATCATGATGTAAACCAGATTTATGTTCCTATTGCTCAGCCTTAGCATCTAAATCGCTATGACAGTTCTCTAGCCAACTTTCAATATCATGGGCACGAGAGACTTCCAACGTCAATCTGAGTTTGTGCAACTTTTTCAGAAGCCTCGGTTTACGATTTGATGTTGATGTCCAGATTCAACAGCATAGAATGAGTTGTTCGTAGTTAAGAGGTTCAATTCACTGCCACTGTTCCTACTACTCAGATAGTGTAGGGAAGGAACTACTTGCCGAAGGTCAGTACTCAGTTCTGCCGGTTGTGTAACCGGAAGAACCGGCAAAACTCCATGCTTATCATGATGTAGACTATTATGTGTACGGTATCGAGGACAACATCCACGTTGCCCGTCATCGATTCATCCTCGCCATTGATGTAATCATGGCACAACCTCGACCTCATCTAGAGTGGTCTGGTATTATTCGACCTGATCAAACTTGTCAAAGTCAAAACCATTTCCCTCGAGCACGGTTAACGCTCTGGATTTATTCAGCATTCAACTCTTCGAGAGCCGCAAATTCAGCAACAACGTCTACAGGCAAGATACTCCGAGTCTGCAAGAAGGTTAACTACACTATATATGTAACTCGGGCAAGTCAGGCAAATTATTTTGCAGCTGACGAGGTTTTCGAGGTCTTGTCATTGCGCTCATAAGTCGTGCCGCACGTACCTTTGGGGAGCCGAATTAACTTAATATTTCACGGTGACTATGTTACCCGTGCAGAACCCTACTTGTCGAAGGGTCAGTTCTACCGGCAGAACCAGTAAAACTCTAGGCTCAAACATTAAGAATAAGATATTCACGTCCGCATCATCCTCGCCATTATGTAATTAACAACCTTCAACCTGATCCGATCAAACTTGTCAGAGTCGCCCTCGAGCACTTCAATTATGCTCTGAACTTCTTCGAGAGCCGCAAATTCAGCAATAACGTCGCCAGGCGATTCAGAGATACTCTATGTACCAGCAAGAAGATTAACCACTATCATTGTGTAACTCGGGCAAATTATTTTGCAGCTGACGAGGTTTTCGAGGTCTTGTCATTGCACTTATAAATTACGCCAATGTCATGTCGGACTTTTGGGGAGCCGAATTAAAGTATTTCGGAAGGCACTCGTCACTCCACTCCGCTTCGTGAGACTTCCTCGGCACCAACTTACTAGTAGTGTAAGTAATCCAATCACGAACGCGACCTCAAGTTTTCAGACCGAATCTCGAAATGTCATGGTCACTTAGCCTACTCAAGAAACTTTGATTCTAAAATTTATCCTTTTCGAACGCGCAGCCATTGTGATCGCCTGGCCCGGGTGTACAATTTCTCATGACATTAATTGATTTTTGCCACAGTTGAGTAACGGTACTTCCGTTAGCCTATTCGCCACGCCCTCGAATTAACCGGAGATGGATAATATGTCAAGATCACCGCTGTTCTTGAGGTCTTTAAGCAGTGCACACATGGTCAGCCTCACGAGTAATTGCATTCTTATAATGGCTAGTCTGAAGTTGATCAGAATTATATCAACAGAGCCGGCACATCCTGAGTTGTCCAAACAGCTCCCAGTCGACTTCCAATGCCGCTGCCAGTAGTCCAATTCTGCGTAGTCGGAAGCTTCTTTCTTGTTTTTTACAAAGCCCTCATTTCACTACTGCGACGACCACATGGCATTGATCTCGATGGACCCAACGGTGGGAATTGGCTACTAGGTTCTTGAACTCGTACTCATCATCATTCGGTCTCCTCGTTTGACCTCCAACACAGGCAGCGTCATCAAATTATTTGAAGGTGGCATGGACTATTGTGTGAACCTGTCAGAGCAATATGGTGGGGCGGTAAGGCTCAATGGGCCATATGGCGTAAGTCTGTTCATGATGTACACTAGCGTGCTCCGAGTTGTCCTTGCGAATGCTCATTTCTTTAGGACACTGTCTATGTATCCGACCCACGCGCATTGCATCACATTGTAGTCAAAGACCAGCACATATTTGAAGAGCTCGAAGACTTCATCGTGTCAGTTCCCTGCTACTTTTTTCGTACTGCATTGACTTGGAGCATCAAGGTCAAATAAACTCGTATTTGGCGAAGGCTTAATATCCACCATTGGTGCGGCGCATTTTATCAAGAATTAATTATACGTCTTTTCACACTATGTACTTATCTCCAGGAGAGCAGCATCGCCGACAACGCAAGCTCATCAGCCCTGTGTTCTCAACGTCAAATATGCGACGAGTCCTCTCCACAGTACATGATATTGCTGACAGATTAGCATCCACCATCACAGCTAAACTTCCTACTGATGGATGTACGTATCACTCTTACACTTAGAAAAACCTCAGTTGATACCTGTGATGCAGCACATAGCGAGATTGACGTCCTCCCATGGCTCTCCCGCTGCGCGCTCGACAGCATTTGCAATGGTGTCCTTGGGTACTCCTCTAATAGCCTCTCAGTAGCAGAAGATGATGCGTACGCCGAAGCAGTCCGGTCGGTCGGGTATGTCCGCTCGATTCAATCACCTGTCCTTTTGAATCATGATAATACACTGCAGGTTCTTGATTGGAAAGTTCTGCCTGCTACGGCCATTCGTGCTAATCGTCACGCGTTATTGCTCGCCATACTGGGCAAGGAAAGTCCTTGATCTGGTCACGGCGCCCTGGATCCCGACAAAGTTTATGAGAGACATCCGGGAGATGCGCCGCATCATAGAGACCATGGATTGTGTCAGCCGAAAAGTATTCGCAGAGAAAAAGGCAACAATGGAGGCCGATGATATGTTATGCAGAGATGGTGATTCAATACTGTCGATGATGGATATCATGCGTGAGTTACATGGACCAACATCCAGGGCATCATGGCTCAGGCATGCATAGTCAAAGCTAATACCATGTCATTCAATGTAACAAGGCTCACGGATGCTGAACTGTTGGGACAAATGAAGTAGGTTTCTAATCATGCGCGCGTTATAAACATCGTCTGATCTCATTACAGCGTTATGATATTTGCTGGCGTCGACACGACTACTTCTGCGATTGCCCGCTGTGTCTACTTGCTTGCACAGCACCCTTGTATTCAAGCAAGACTTAGGAGCGAAATTAGTGATGCCATGAAGTCCTCGAGATATCAGGAAGATGGCGACATCCCATCCGCTGAACTGCCTTATGATGTCCTCATGGGCCTCCCCTTCCTTGACGGCATCGTAAAGGAGACTCTCCGCCTCTACCCATCCCTCCCACTCATGGTCCGAACGTACGTCCATTTTTCTCTCATCAATCCTCCTTACAAACATCTCACTTCGTGCACGGCATATGGCACAGAGCGACCAAAGCAACCACCCTTCCTTTACACTTCCCCGTGCGCTCACGGTCTGGTGAGCCTACGTCCACTATCACAATCCCGAAAGGGACCCAGGTAATTATTTCCATCCTCGCTGCGAACCGCCATCAAGGGATGTGGGGTGCCGATGCAAATGAGTGGCGACCCGAGCGATGGTTGTCATCACCTCTGGCTGTTCCTCCAGACATGGACACCCCAGTCGGTAGAGAAGACGTCACGTCCACGCCGAGATCTACGCCTGTTCTAGGCGTCAAGGATGGTGTGCATTTTCCTAGCGTGTACTCCAACATGTGAGTACCAACAATACTTCCTGTTCCTACTGAGTTTGATAATTTGGCATACGTACATAGGACGACGTTTCTCGCTGGCAGCCGCTCCTGCATGTCAGTCCCTTTCTTCTCGTGGTGTCCTTCTGACTAACCACCACAATTTGCAATTCCTAGTGGGTTCAAATTTGCTGAAATGCAGATGAGTACGTGCATACCTTTGTGTGTGGGTGACAATTTGCGATCACAACTAATCCTCTCACTAGAACAAGTCCTCGCGACGCTTGTGCTGCGTCTGCACTTCTCGCTCCCGACGCAGCGGAATGCACAAGGCCACGTGAAGGAGATACAATGGAAGCTCAAGGGGTTTCATATCCCTGTTGTAAAGACCCCTGCTGGGGATGGCGTGACGCCCCAAGTGCCTCTGAATGTGCGGCTGGTGAGGAATGATGATTTTGCGTAGTAGGCTATGATAGAACAAGAGATGAATTTCGGTCGTTGCTTTTTATTGGTTATTCTACTACGTACACTATATTTGCACTATCTTTTTCCTCATTTCCTCCTGAAAATAAGCACAGCTTGCATGTGTCAACAGCTTTTAACACGGGACAATGACTATGAACAAAAGTATCAGTTCTGAGATCCAGAATTATCCAAGAGAGCATGAGACCTTGGCAACCAATGAAAGCAGCGGTTTTCAAGATTGTTGAGCAATTGGATTTCGACATTTTGACGATATAGAGCTCTTATCGGTACTCGTGCATTTCTCACCAATCCCTTTCCGACTGGGAGGTTGTGTTGTATGGCGCTCACTGGCATGGAATTTATATTGGGATCCAGTCAATTAACAAATGCACCGACAGATTATAGAGAATTCAACGACTTGTACTGTACCAGATAGCTAGGATGTCCGAAAGTAATATGAAACAGAACTACACACCGATATGAATGAAAAGAATTCTCTGCTCGAGCGGCACCTTATTCTTCACGGCAGCCGTAGCATGGTTTAGAGCCCAGGCTGCCTTTGTACAGTCCATGACGCCCTTCTTCAAACCCTCGAACATATGCTCGTAGAAAGCTTTGACGACATGTTTTGCGACAGCGTCATCGACCGCCCACAGTGTCCCAATCACGCTTTTGAAACCTGAAAACTGCAGACCAGCTGCAAGGTGGATGACCTCGTCGGGCGTTTCCTTATCACCAGCGGCGGTATGACACGCTGATAAGAATGCGAACTCAGCTTGTGGAGAGTTGTTCTCCATGATATCAAGCAGTGTGAGAGGTTTGTCTCTCATGGCGAAACGTGAATTGTAAGGTTGATCATGGTCCTGTTTGCCATGACAAGCGAGATGCACCCAGGTGTTGCATCGCAAAGCTTCGAGTGCACCTGCATGTGTGGCTTCGTCGCCAGAAAGGTTGGTGAACTTGACATTGGAGGGAACATGTTTATGGACATCGTCAAGCTCGCTGTCAACAGTGGCAAGCACCGTGCCCTGCCCTGTGCCTGGTTGACTTTGTCCGATGGCCACGAAAGTTGGTGCCGCGCACGTCTTCATCGCCTGCCTTGCTCTGATCAAAGCCGAAAGTGTCGGCGTGTAAGAGCAGATATAGATATCTTCTAGGCATTCCTCCGGTTCGGGGCAGCCCTTCTTCGTCCCCATCCGAAAGGGGTGAGCCGCATGGAGAGGGATACCAGTAAAGGCTGCTGTTGGACACAACCATATTCGAGACTGTTCCTGCAATTTCAGGACATGTCGGAGGGTGTTGACAATGGGTAGCATGATATCTTTCCATACAGTACGCAGCAAAACTCGCAACTCCTTCCTCGGATCCTCTTGGCGCATACCAGCCGCGTGGCGTATCGCCTTGACGAAGTCATCCTTGAGCTTCTCCAGATCTGCAAGAGCTAGCCCCGGGAAGGCGACATGGTGGGGCTCTCCTGCCGTAGGGACAATAACGGCACTGCATGAGTATTTACTCGCAATAAGTATAATGACTGGGCCCTGGCGTGCTGCCGCTTGTAGTTCCTTGTACGAGGGGGAGAGCAAGAATCGCGAGAAACCCCGAAGGTTACGGATTTCAGCTACGACAGCATTCCACTGCTTCGTAAGCGTCCTGTACTCTTTCTCGGCCCTATATGCTGTAACTTGGTCTGCATTGCCTGTAAAACCTTGGACGTTGGACAAGCGATTGCTAAGGATCAAGAATTCTTTGGCTATGAGGGGATTCGTGGAGTTGAGGTCCTCGAGCGGAGTCCTGAGTCGGGAGGCCAGTGACCACTGTTGGCCACGGCCCTGTTCCACGAGTTCGACCGCCTTTGATAGATTTTCACGGCGCACGGCACACGATGCTGCATCTGCAGGCAGTGACCTGGTATAATAAAAGGCAGCGGCAGCTTCGCGACGTGAGATAGTAGTTGATCGTGTTGCCAAATGACCATCAAGAAGCTCGAAACACATTGCATAGGCCTCGAGCGCAGATTCATGACAATAATTCTCGGCTGTAACAACCCAGCTTGAAGCTGCTTGAATGCGCTGTGGAAAGCCTTGCGTTGGGTGTCTTGATGCCAGACAAAAGTTATCCACTGCGAGTGACAGATCAGCAGCATTGCGTAGAATCTGGTAGCGACAAAGATAAGCCGTCTGCAGCTGCATATAGCCGATACATTTTTCGGGATGCAGTGAAGGTAAAGCATTCAATGATTGTTGGCAAAGATGAATGGCCTCCTCGATATCTTTCTTGATCCGAGTTTGCTTGAAACGACAGCAGAGCGCCAAGCTCAAACTGCGAGTTCTACGGCGTTCTGGCTCCAGTAACAGAAGGGATTCACGGAACAGCCCGATGGCCTCATCAAGATCATCGCCGGTATGCACGCTACGATATCTAACGACGAGCGCGCAGGCAAGGTCATTGAAAGTGATATCGCGTCGTGGATGTCCAGGTGGTCGCAACATCAGTGTTTCACGATGGAGGTTGATTGCCCTGTTGACATCATTAATATCACTGACACCACTGCATTGTTGGAAGTGGTAGAGGATGGCACGTCCTAGGCTGCTCAGTGCTCTATCACGAGATTCATGTCCAACAGGGTGAAGGAGCAGCGCTTCCTCGTGCAAAGAGATGGCTTCATCGATGTCATGAGATTTTCCTTCGTGATTGAAGCGGCAGTCGCTGAGTGCCACAGCCAAGCTTCTCAAGTAGGTACCACGATCGGGATGTCCCTCAGGGCACAGGGAAACGGCATCACGACGGAGTTGTATGCTCTCGTTTATATCATCAATGCTGCCGCGTTGTTCGAAGCGCACTTCTAGTACCTTTGCAAGCTTAGCAAGGGCATCGAGATGGCATTGATGACCCAGTTGGCAGAGCTGAAGCACAATTCGTCGAAGGTGGATGCCTTCATCGGACACGTCTATTGGTAAATTGTTGCATTCGCGGATGACATGACCGATGCAATTGTCCCCTGTTGCGATGCTCCAAAGGTATGTGCCCTCACGACAGAGAGGTAGTAGCTCATGATAGAGCTGGGCGGTTTCGCGGATGCTGGCAGCAGTAGTCGGGCGTCTAGTCAATGCTTCGGTGAGATGATAGATATAAAAAGGATAATTGGGGTGGTGCTGCGGGCACAATGCAAGGGCGTCGCGGAATAGAGATATAGTCAAGTCAATGTCTTCAAGGTCCTTGAGAATGTACCCTTGAAGGCGGGCCCACGCGAGATTAGTCAGAGCAGTAGCACGATGAGGATGATTAACTGGACACTGCTCCAGAACGAACTGGAAATGGTTCAAAACTTCGGTCAGTTCAGCTGCTCGGACGTTCAAATTCTTGCTTGCGATGTATTTGGCAAATCGCATGTGGCCTACGTATGTGTGATGATGAATTCCACTTCCATGCACAACAGCGACCTTCAGTGTCAGAGAAGGCTGGACGTCACGAATGGCTGAAAAATGCAGATCTACAACTCCAAATTAATAGATATGCACGAATGTAAAATAGACTGCTCACCAAAGGGTTCGTCTCCACGCTCGCACAGCTCATGCCACGATATTTCAAGTTCGCTGATGACTTCTCCTCGCCCCAGCATTGGGAGGCGCTCGAAGGATGCCATGATCTTCAATGATAATTTAGGTCCACATGGTGATCTGCAAACGGACGATGAGTACTGGAAACACGTCCGCAAGTCTCTGTGGAAGTCTTTACAAGGTCACGGCATCGTTCCACGCTACAGAACTATCTGATAATAGTTCTCCGACAGTTGACTTCCAGCGTCTCTTCGAGTCAATAAAGATAGACACGTAAATGCCTACAGGTATGCGAAAAGAGGGAACATCGAGATTTTTTCCTCTCATGACTGTAGGTAGAGTGAGAAGATAACAAAATGTAAACCAAGGTTATATGGAGTTACCCACCTTCAAGCCTGAAATATTGGTTACGGTCCGTCATGGTGCGTCGAAGAAAATGTCAAAAAGAATTGAGGATGGGTTGCTGGAGGTGGCGCAAAATGAGTGATATTTAACAAGACGAAGGTAGGGATAGGCTTGAAAGGGCAGCCTGTCTAAAGAAGTGGGCCATGTCATGGTGAGTGACAAAGGCACACCCAAGGTTGGAGTGGACATGCAAGTACCCTTTGTCCGGGGCGCTCTCATGCAAGTTGTTAGCTGGTTTGCATCACGCATACTACTGAAATAGCACACTCATGGTAAGGCGAGGTGTAAAATCCAGTGAAAATGATATCAAGCACATGTAAAGAAATGTGCATTCTGTGAGTTCAATTGAACGGATGTCGTGACAGTGGAAGACGGTCGAAAGTACTAGTGTCGTCGAAATAAAGGCGGCGCACCGAGACTTACAAGACTCCAAGTCATTTTGCAGGTCGGATGTAAGACTCTTGAGTTAACTAACATTAATGAAGATACGACGAGTGACGAACGCCTTCAACAATTTGGTGGTGAAGAAAAGAGCAGGTGTCAATTTGAAAGAGGTGGGAATTCGGATCGGATGTCTGCCGCTACAGCACAGTGCAACTTGAAGTACCCAGTGAGTAACGGCCCTCACCCGTTACCCTGGGTAATTTTTTGGATCCGTGAACTCGGCCACAACTGCCAATATGCTATGGCTTGGACAGTTTGCGAGCATCGGACATCGGGAACTTCGGTGCAAGTGAGTATTAAGTAGCCCTAGTACTAGTACTAACAGGCACTGACAAGTTTGTTCCGAGACAGTTTCAATAGGAATGGTTTAAATTGGCTTGTTCAATTGAACCAGGCGATTCACATGTACTACGGATCTTTCGTTGTGTACCGACAGCCACGGCCTGCCACAAATACTGGATCTCACTGAGACCTGCCTAGCCCGACGGTTGCAGAGTGTGGCCCGTTTCAGCGAATTATCTTCTGCGGGTCTTGACTAAGTCTATCATACTAATAGTCGAGGCACAGCTTGTTCAGTGTTCGTCCAAATCTGATCATGAATACACACGTTCATCCTCTGGCAGAGCCAAATGCATGGTTCCTCCAACCCGTATAATTCTCTCTATCATCAGATCACCACAAAGAACTCGGTTAAGTGTACGCGTCCATCATCGGGAACATCTCATCCTCATCTCAAAGGTGGCCCACATTCTCGTCGGTCTCATCATCAACATTTGTTGATCTACGTCTATAATGGGGGACCATCACGGTTCCTGGGAAAGCATATTTGCTACCTCACACTCGAACTTAATGGAAATATCTTATTCTCCCATGTCGTCATAGTATACCTGTGGGACAGATGCATATGCCTCCGTCTGATGCACCTAGGCCTGAAACAGGGCAGCTTCAATATGAGTACATTCATTTGTCTTTGTTGTCTTCAGAATTATTAATTCTGCTGACATCACAGGATATTCTAGACTCGTTGTCTTCCGGCCGATTCCCCTGAATTAATCATACCAGCTGGTGACTTATTGATTTGCCGCTTTTCTTTGACGTGCGGGGATCACAGTAACCGATGATCTTCTCTGGAACGCGAAGTCGCTCCTAGGAACGCACATTTGCGTAGATCTTCACAAAAGCTTGAAATGGGGCGTTGATTTTGATATACGAGTAACGAATTTAGCTGTTTTGCTCTAGAAACGTGCTCACTTCAAGATTATACCGGGTTGTTTTTGAATGTCGCTGTAAGCTCCGTTTCGAGGGGTTCATAGGATTGCGTACAATTTGGCAACAATAATTGCGGCCTCTTCAGGATCAACCCTGAGCGCAGATATCTCGGCCCAGACATCTGAACCAGATCTGAACTTGCAAGCTGGTGCACGTCACGGAGTCACTGGTGCCTTGTCGGACTCGAGTAATTTCATTTCCCGGTTGACTCAACCATAGTGGTACGATCTATCACATCTGTTCCAGTCATGCACCTTCCGTTCCGCGCAAGCAATTATCCGCGTACTAGTATGATCATGATTAAGGTAAGACCCTCCCTACCGTGACCGCGTGGAGCTGATACCGACAACCAGGCCCATGTCCGAACAGATGTCAGGTTCATCAGATGATGAGAACGTTGTGCTGTGCAGCCACCCGTGCCACCTGTGTACTGCTTCCCTTCACTTCCACCATTAAACTGACTGGACCTGTCAATTTCAGCAGGAACGTTCTGGGTTTTAATGTACACCGTGCTTTGCTAATTTTTATCGCATACGACGAACGTGCAACTGGTTCAAACGCGCGCAAAAACCACTTTCAACAAATTGGCAAACCCGATCATCGCCAAAGTTAGCTGATGCTGACGCAGCCACCACCAATGCAATGCTCACTTCTGATTATGTGGCTTTCCGAGGCTTATTGAATTAATGGTTAGCATTCAGACCCCTAGTATGCACTATGCACCGCTAATATACATCCAGTAGAGCGGAAAAAAGGATTGGGTTCGCGCGCGCCGAAAAAAAAGTTTATCAGCTATATTTTTGAAACATAATCAAAACAAAGTACTGCTGATGGTGCCATGCACAGCGAAAACCCCATCTTTAGCATCCCCGCGGTGTGATATCAGATTTTCGAATAAGGTTTGAAAATCGATACTTGCTGTGGGCCTCGATTTTAAAGCTGCGGTCCATTAGGACGAGTGGGCAGTGCCTGCATGAACATGCACGCGGAGCATCATCAATAGATGATTCCGAAAGTGAATTGTTTCACAATGGTGTCGAGCGCAGCGCGTGAGCACATTTCCTTGGTGATTTTGCGGTGTCTTTGAGGTCTTTTTGCTTGACATAGTTCCGAATCATTCACACGGCGGTAGAGTGAGAACAAAGTATCATGTTTTGATTCAGTTACCTGCAAGTCTCCTCCTATTATTTTCTCGTTATATTCTTTGACTCGGCCTGTCACATTTATATTTATCTCTGACTCGGTGTTAAACATATTTCCTAGTGAATGACATACATGTCAAGCTGAGAAAGATATTGACATGATGAGTACTGCGGCCCAACTAACAACGTGCCATCACTTATCGCATCAACCAAGTGTCAGCACTTCAGCGGCCCTTGTAACAATGTAACAAAGCTGTAGACAATGTATCCCTATCAGCGCCCATCGACAAGCACCGAAGATCTCTAATCGCGATCTCCATGAGGACGAAGATGTTAATGTAAATCATCTTCGATCCGCCACCCCTTCAACGTGTCCCATGATGAGCCACTTCCGTACGCACATTCACCAACACGAGGCGAACATTCAAGGTTCAAAACGCTTAAGTTGTGTCATTTGTAGATGTATTCATCTCCGCAGCGATCGCTCGCAGCAGCTTATAATAAGGGCAAGATAGGCAGGGTTGGAAATTTGGTGTCGGATATGAATGTTTATGTTATGCGTAGTTCTCTTTCCTGTAGTGGGGAGCTTCGGGAACGTTCACCAAATCATGAAGAGATGTGGGTATCAAAGGCACTGCGATGTTTTGTTCGTATTGATCATTATTCTGTCGAGATGTTCTGAATCCGCAAACTCCGTCAAGGCACGGGAGGGCGATTGTCACCGGGGCGGTACTGGCAACATGTCATTTTAAGTAAAAAAAACAATGAATTATTTTAAGATCGGTATTCTAGTTATATTACCGCTAGCGCTAGGCGCTAGACCATTGAAATTGGTTTTGATGTCGGTCGAATAAAGGTATTGAGCGCGTAAAGAAGCTTCAACCGGGTGTCGGGCAAGACTAGGGCGGAGGGACTGATGGAAAAAAAGATTGGAATTGCAAAGTGGGGGGTATCACAGCCTGAGGACGAAAGCGTGAAATTGCAAAGTAGGGTATCACAGCCCGAAGACAAGAGCGTGCCTCTTCAAGGTCCCATGTCCCATGAATCAGCATGGAACATTTTGGGTCCAAGGAATCGTTAGATTGAAGGATGATAAATATTGTTGCTGCAGGGTTGAGGTATTGCGGCGGGACAACGCCCACAAACTGTTAATCATAGATACTAGGAAGCACATGCATACATTTCAAAACAGTCAGCTGCGGCGCAAGCCGAGACCCAAGGAGGCGCTTTCAGGACAAAGAACCTAGGAAAACAACGGCATGATAAATTAGTAAGAGGTTGTAGAACAGGGGTGAATAATACTAGGAAGTCAATGAAATATGCCCGAATGTGGAGAGGCGAGCTATCAAACCCCACAGCCCTAATACAATACGAACTGGTGCGCTTTCCTATAACGTCAATGATGCGTTAAATGAGAAATAAATGAAGATAAACAGAGAACGTGCCCAGGTGGAGATTGTTTTGTCCCGTAGACCTATTTTCCACGCCCCGTTACGATGTGCTTGAAGCGCGTATGTCGGTACCTTTCGGTGCGTAGCCGTCCCCGACTCATTAAGACTCAGGGTTCGTAGAATGTTCCATTCGAAAATAGGCAGTGTGATAACAGTGGAAAAGCTTCTTGACTGACATAAGATACGCAGTGCCACGTAGCCTGTGTCGTGGAGCCCGGAGGAGGCCGTACGAGACCGGTGCCTCCAGAAGCGAAAAAGACTTACGTGATGTGGAGCGGGACAAGCGCTGTTCCCAAACTGACAAGTTTAATGCAGATAGAACCCTACAGAACCTCAATTGAGCCAACGGAGTATAGTTGTTTTCATGAGACAATTTGAAGTGAAAAGATGGGGCCCCATCAGTCCCGATGGGAACAGGTATTCCCCTCGGGCAAGGGGGTTATGCCACCGTTATGGTGAAAGTGGAAGACCCCGCGTACATTTTTAGCGCCTACCATTACATTCCGCCGACCGACGGGCAGTGGGACGCCGATGATATGTCCTTATCAGTGATTTGCTAGTAAATTTTTTGGCTCGTGATCAGATCAATTACGGAATTTTACTAGTGAGGCGCCTACAATATCGAGCGCTATACTGCGGATGAAGAGGCGGAGCACAATAGTGCCACGTCGACTGGTTGCCGTCTTGAATGCTGTGGAACAAAAGTGAGCTGAGTACCAAATTTATGTTGGTCGATGGTGATTGAGATTCCCCAAGTGCCTTGGACCGCCTTATCGCGGGGGATCTGCTTGGAACGATTGGCAACACTGGTGAAAGCTGTGCGATTATATTCCTAACGTCAATCATGTTGAGTGTATACAACAATTGACTCGAATCAGGGCACCTACCGCGGTGGCTAAGAAAAAGTTACGGTCACGGTGTCGTCGGTTGCAAAAGGCAATGACTCGGGCTACGACGGAATAGGAAACTTAACCTTGTCATAGGATTCATGCGTGAGTCAACTATCGATGGGACTCACTGTGGGAGTTACTGATTTAAAACATTACTTGCTGTAGATAACCTCAATCATTCAGCCGATGCAGTCGGGACGAAAGCAATGGAGCAGACAAGCGCTTCAAATAGATTGGACAAGACTCGGCTGCCGTAAGAACGCGAACCGTAGGCTGTAAGCGGGCAACGAGCACATGACCCGCTTGGAAACGGCTGTGTTGTCTGAACCAGTCCATTTCCCAAGTGCTTAGTGCCTGGTTCGTTGTCTTTTTTCCCTCGAAATTCAAGTTACGATTCAAGTCATCATTTCTGTCTCCTGTCGGTAGCGGGCTATGCGTTGACCCTTTCTGAACTGCGCCAAGGAACTATAACTATAAAAGTCGCGGCATGAATATGGATGCATTCATTTTATCACCCATCTACAGTTCTACAGTTCTGTTCACGGGCAACTACAGTCCGCATCCAGCTATAATAGAGCTGTCAAGCATCAGACCTCAATCACCTACCCCCACTACCACAGAAATCATCACTATGCCGGGCAGACACGTCCACTTCAACGAGGAGAACATCTTCTACTCCCCTGCTCCTTCAGAATCGAGCACCTCGCCGACTCTCTCAGAGTCGTCACTACCATCCTCAACTGGGCCAACTACGCCCCCTCAGCTGAGGGAGTTCATGCACTTGGGCCCCGTTGCTATCAACCCAATTCTTGCCTACCACCCCTTCGTTTTCCCCATCAACTATGACGTCTCATATCCACCCAATACCGCCTCCGCTAACATTCGCGCCTCACCGCTCAACCTTGATTCCTACCGCCTCGCAGAACCTGCTACCAGCCCACCCATTCCCGTTCTCTCGCTCCAAAACGACCTCCTCCCATGGCGCTGCGAAATTCGCGCGTCGACATGCTTTTATGTCACCGTCGGGGACGTTCTCACTCAACTCTACAGCTTCCTCCGTACTCCGGGGTCGCGTGAGGAGTTCAAAGCGGCTCCTAGTCAGAGCATCCGGGACACCATATCAGATGTATACCGCAAACGGTGTGCGCGTGCCTCCTCGGCTGAGGCGTACGCCGAAGAGCAGCGCAAGGGCTTGAAGCGGGTAGACTTCTTAATGGGGCGCACTACGTTCATGGGGCTATCCAGCACAAAATTGGGTCCAGAAGCGTGGGTGCTAAACCTACAATGAGCAATCGCCGCTATACTAGGAGGGAAGCGAGAACGGGGAGGGGTCAGCAGCAGAATCATTCATTATCCACATCCACATCCAACCACCACGCATATGACACGGACACATTCCAAAAAACAGATATCGACGACGACCGGAGCTCAACTATAACTTTATCATATATAACAAAACTCTACTCGTCACCGTTTTTCTTATTGTTACACTTATATCCCATATACATTACGCACACACATTTCGTCTTCGCAGTTTTTTTTTTCGGCTGGTTATTATTGTTGTTGTAGAATTAGTGTACCCCGGATTGGAGGCTCAATTTCTTGGTCGTCGCTCGTCGATATCCCTACGTTTGTTGTAATGTAGAGCATCCATACTTGTCATAATATTGACGTTTCAGAACTTTTTCACAAGATATCCTTGGATACCTTTTCTTGTTAGTCTCGGAGAAAGCCTTGATTCGGACAAGACCTTCGCTAATCAAACGGACCTCATGGAGCAAGACATTGTGAGAGAGAAAACAATCAAGATCGTGGGAATTCCTAGGGTCGGCACCGTCACCTCCACTGTGATAATCACCCCACTGGATTGTTCCGTCCACATTCACTTGGCACTCAGGTCGTAGCAATTGATCATGATATCTGCTGCGGTATTACAACATAAATTTGCCTAGTATCCAAACAGCGATCTCCAAGAAGATAGTCTCTATGCTCTGCCCATCAGCGCGCATCCCTCTCGAGCTTGGATCTGATGCCCAGGAGACGACCTAACAGTAACTTTCCCATCGCACATATGATCGGCACGTGCCACTCGATCATACATTAGAACCTAAATCGGGATTCATCTCTTCATTATGTCCGATCCTTGCGTCCTCCGCGATATAGCTGTGGTGACCGCATACTTGCGTCATAGGTTCTGGGAGACAATATAGGAGGGTTGGAGATGTTTTTCTTTTCTTTCATGAACTATGACTACGGAAAACACAAACACCAGCACTAGTCCTACGAAGAATGAAAGTGGGGGTGGAGGGGGTTTTGGGAGTAAGCTCAAGTACGTTCCGTGCCTTGATTTCATTATTCAAGTCGAGTCGTTGAATAAATCCGCAGAGGAGCCGCTCAAGTCATCCACGGTCATTCATACTCGCTTCAGAACCAAGAACGATTATAACCCTTCTTGATTTATTTAGGATTCGGTGACAATATTCGAGGCTCAGCACTCGGAGCTGCCGATCGTGCTACGAGCTCTACAGCTGGCGTGCAGAAGAACGTTGACCTTGCTACAAAGGGCCGTGCTGAGATTGCCGAGGGTATGGCAATGATGAAAGGTCATGCGCCCGCGGCTCAAGGTGCCCCTACCGAAACGACACCGGCTGGAACGGCACCCTCTGGAACGGCACCTGCTGGTCAAGGAACGACTGCGGAAGCTGGGACTGGAGCAGGTAATGGCGCTACAACTGGGACTGGCGCAGGTACTGGTGCCGTAACTGGTGCCGCAGGTGGCGCCGCAGTTGGCGGTGCTGCTGCAGGGGTGACGGATCAAGATCGACAACAGGGAACGGGTGACGAGAAATCAAGTGCAGTTGGGGGAAGGACTGGACCTGAGTCAACAGGTTAGTGTTCCACTTTACTTCCACGGTTGACAGGACAATTATTTTTAATCAAGGTTCGGGTGCTGCTCAGACTGGTCGTGAGGCTGCTGTAGGCGCAGGGGCAGGGCAGGGCCAAGCTGGGACTGGAGCAGGTACTGGCGCCTCAACTGGGACTGGCGCAGGTACTGGGGCCGCAACTGGGGGTGCTGCTGCAGGGGTGACGGATCAAGGTCGGCAACAGGGAGCGGGTGATGAAAAATCAAGTGCAGTTGCCGGAAAGACTGTACCTGAATCAACAGGTTAGTGTTTTTCAACTTTACTTACCCGGTCGACGGGATAATTATTTTCAATCAAGGTTCGGGTGCTACTCAGACCGGTCATGAGGCTGCTGTAGGTGCAGGGGCAGTGCAGAGCCCTGGTGAGGCTGCTGCAGGTATAGGCGCAGCGCCCGAGCAGAAACAGCAATACCCGAGTACTGTAAGTCAGCAAGAAGAGAAACACGACGATCGGAATGTCGCAGAGCATTCACAGAGCGGCGATACCGGCCAGACTCCTGCGCAAGGGACCACAGAGGACCGCCCCCAGCAGAAGGCAGAAGCTGGACAGAAGGGTGTCCAGCAGGAAGGTGAACCGTCCAGATGGGTGGACCACGGAAAAGAGAAGATTCATTTCCTGGGCATCTCGACGGACGACGAAGGAGGTGAACAACCGTCTCAACAAACGACAGAAAAAACACGTGAGGTCTCCCACGAAGGTACCCAACAGGAAGACGGACAACAGGGCAACCACTGAGCGCAAGCACCGCACAAGAGGGAGGAAAGATACGTTTGCAGATTTGCAGGGTTGCGGTATCTAATGACAGTGAGATAAGTTTGCGGCTTCCAAGCTTGGTTCTGACTCAGTCACGGTGACCCTGACGGTAGGAGTCATGAGAGTCTAGGTACCGCGATGTAAAAATGTAGTCTGTTAGGTTGTTCTTTAAACCATAATGCACTCGGGAACTCGGAACGTTGCTTATTCCGATTTCAAAATTAGAAACTCATTTGGAGATCAATCTGATAGCCTACTTGCCTTTTGTACTTGTGCGCTCACCGGTATTCCCAACATGTGGACTTATTGCGCCATTATCAGGCGCCCTTCCTATACGATTTCCTATTCCCTTCATTCCAGTAGCGGCATTTCGCCATTATCAGGCGCCCTTCGCGGCCACTCATATACCCTGATATCCTGTGTCCACATCTCCCACCTCATCTACAGGAATGTCTACTCGTTGGTGGTCGCGATCAAGCAAAAAGCAGGAAGAGGACCATACTTCTGAGCTCAGCGAAAAGGATCAGAGGATTCAGAAGGAGCCAAACGATGATACTGACCTCAATCCTGGAGAACTGACTTTTGAAGAAGGTGTGGTTGCTCACTATTCCTTCAACTTACTCGTCTGACACCATCCAGATACCGCTGGAGGACTCGGTCGTCACCTTGGTGTAACCTCTTGCACTCTCCTTATCGTTGGACGGATCATCGGCACCGGTATATTCTCAACGCCGTCTTCCATCCTCTCTGGCGTGGGCTCAGTTGGCGCCTCCCTTATGCTCTGGGTCCTTGGTTTCTTGCTTAGCTTCTGTGGCCTTTTCATATGGCTCGAGTTCGGCACTATGTTCCCTCGTAGTGGTGGAGAGAAAGTATACCTTGAAGCCGTCTATAGAAAACCCAAGTACCTCGCCACCGTAGTATTCGCTGCTAACGCTATATTACTTGGATTCACTGCAAGTGGCTGTATCGTGAGTCATCTCTTGTTTTGGATGGATATTCAGTGTTAAAACTTAACTGCTTCATCAAGGTTTTTGCTAGCAAGTGTGTGCTTCGGATCTCAATGAAACAACTCGGCTGATATGATGTAGCATCTTGGTTGCTGCTAACCAAATCGCAGGTCAATGGAATGAGCGTGGAATTGCACTTGGAGGTATGGTCTCCTACCTAACTGATATGTTACGGTCGTTTCATGGACTCTAGTCATCTTCTTCGTAACCCTTCTACACGGATTGACCCCAAAGACCGGCGTATTTATCATGAACGTATGCAAGCTTTCATCTTTACACCATCATCATATTCAACATCTTTCTTTCAGTTGCTCTCAATATTCAAAATTGTAATTCTGGTATTCGTCGTGGTTACTGGCTGGGTAGTCCTCTCGGGCAAGACCCGCGTCGCGGATCCGCACTATAATTTCAGAAATGCGTTCGCGGGGAGCTCCACGAGCAGTTACGAGGTGCGTTCAGTGATATCCTAAGATGTCCATATGTTGAGCGTAGTCTTCACAGTATGCCACCGCCACCTTCAAAGTCCTGAACGCATATGCGGGATGGTCTAACGTGAACTACGTGATGAACAACGTCCGTAATCCAGTGAGGACGCTCAAGATCGCAGGCCCGCTCGGTCTTGGTATATGCGCCGTTTTGTACTTGCTTGCAAACGTGGCTTATTTCGCGGCTGCAACCAAGGTAATAACTTGTTTTGTGTGTGTGCCACGAATGAAATACTGAATGTTATCGACAGACGGAGATCGACAAGTCTGGCGTTACTGTCGCTGCTTTGTTTTTCGGGAATGTCTTTGGTTCTACTGCGGAGCGTGCGCTATCGGTTTTCATTGCTCTCAGGTGAGTTCGACGTCCTGGGTTTGAGGGTTTCCTGACTTATTGTCTTCATATCAGTGCTCTTGGAGTGAGTCCTATATATTCTATATCATGATCTCTGTCTGATGGTGGCCCATAGAACGTTATTACTGTGGTAAGTTGAGGGATACTATTGAAATGTATTGGCATAAGAACTTTTCATCTAGACTTTTGCTGCGTCACGAGTAAATCAAGGTCCGTCATACCGAACATCGTAGTCCTACATAGCTTATGCTTCAATCACAGAGCTCGCAAAAGAAGGGATACCCTTACCATTCGGGAACAAATTCTGGGCTTCAAATTGGCCCACAGGAAAGTCCCCACTTCCGGGATTGATCATCCACTTGATACCATCTGTAAGTACTACAGTAGAATCTACATGATATCAATCTGAGATTGGTTTTCTAGATCATCGTCATCGTCGCTCCTCCCCCAACCATTGTTTACCCTTTCATTTTGGATGTCGAAGGATACCCACAGCAGATTATCAATTTATTTATTGTCATTGTACGTCTTTCGACTCTTTCTCGAGCGTTCTTACCTCTTGATGCTGCCAGGGTTTGTTCTATCTGAGATGGAAGAAGCCAGATGCTGTTCGGCCATTCAAAGGTGAGCAAATATGTCACTCTTCCTGTGTGCTACCTTCATGCGTATGATGTAGTATGGTGGCCTCTGGCTGTATTCTTTTTGGCTGCTGCCGTCTTCCGTGAGTCACACAGCTTCAACATTTTCTTTCTCTAATCAAACCTCTACACAGTCCTCGTCGCTCCGTTCCTGAGACCACCAGGCGGCGTTGGCGACACCCCACCATTACCATATTACCTGTACGTTTCCTCCACTAGCATGTCCCTTATCCTCATTCATCGTTTGTTCTATAGGTACTGCCTCGTTGGAATCGGGATCATGCTCGCAGGCGTGCTGTACTGGGCCGTATGGCGAATCGTTTTGCCCAAGGTATTTGGGTATGAGCTCATACCGAGGAAGGAGAAGTTAGACGATGGGACTATTGTCGCTGTAGTGAGTGTTTGCGATTTTGATTCTATGTTTGGTGATTTTGCTCACGGGGCCTATTTTAAAGTTTTCGAATCAGAAGATCCAGCGATCTAAGGACTGATTGGACGTGCTAATAAGTTGGTCTGTTGTTGTAGTAGTGCTCGTTTAATGCACGATTTATTTATGCGGTACTACGTCGAAGTCTAGATCGGATCCTCGGACAGCTGTGCTTCCTACCCAGTGCCGTGACTATTCTTAAACTTCTGCCGACAGCACCTACATTCTGATGATCTAGCCAGTCACCAATCCCGTTGGAAGTCTTGTTCCTCGTGATATCTTCTGCTTGAAATGATGAATGCGATACATAATGCTGATGGCACTGACATGTCATGTGTAAGTTTGACGGTCTTGAGATCATGATGCCGGCTTGCTGCATACCCTGAACCTCTGCTAGATACAGTCCATAATGCTATATTAATACATCTGGAATGGACAGTTATCCATAAATACCGATAGATGGGAGACTCGGATGCATTGACATACACCGACACCATCAAGTTCTAAAACGGTTTCTGTATCTGGAGTGACAGTGATCACACGAGCATTGATGAAATCCTCAGGTAGTATGTTTTTGCCGCCCGAGATCATAAGATGGAGACAGGAAGATCTCCAGCGCTATTTTCTGGATCAAGAGACACTAGCACAAACCCTCCGGCAGAGCGATATAGCTGTCGCATTTCCAGTGGTTTTTATTACTGTATTAATATCTAGATGTATTTTAAATACCAACCAATCCATGATGGTACAGGTTGTCGCCATATAATAGTGCTGGAAGGAAAGAATGAGAAGCAAGAATGAGAAGTAACGAACGTGCGTCAGTGCTGGCACCGAACAGCTTGGTTATATATATATCAGACATGTGCATTCTCTTGAGCCTGAGCAAAGAACGACATCAGCTTCAAGATTGCTACAAGAAATAAGCACGGCATAACAAGTGCAGGCCTTACCAACATGAAAAGAAATCAACGACAGACTTGCCATTTAAACCTGTCTACTCGACTCTAGTATATCTTTCAACGAGATATTGCTCCTCTCGCACATTTCACGGAAAAGTCCACCCTGTGTTTTGAAAAGATTGGATGGAGTATCAAATTCCTTTGATAGAGTGAGTATTAACCGATGAAAGGTGTTCAAATTATCCTACGGCAACAAGGCCAGCGTCAATCACCAGAATCCGGTCATATGAAATGATAGTACGAAGTCGGTCTGAAGTATCATCGTATCTCAGCATTTAACTGAGAGGACAACAGATAAGACGCACGGGCAATACAAAGTAGCGTCCGATCCTGGAATTCCGTTTGAATAGTGTGCTGGATCTTACTGTCAGTATCGAGATCAACAGAAGCTCTGAAAAAAAATATTCAACATCAGGCATCCAGGAGAAGAACACATGACTAACGTGGCCTCATCAAGCACAACGACTTTGCAGTCTTTCACCAGCGCACGAGCTAGACTGAGCAGAGACCTCTCCCCAACACTGAGGTTCGCTCCCTCGCTCTGAATGGTACTGTCAAGGTGATGGCGGCTGGTGGGAGCTTGCCCGCTTCCGACACCATCACTGGAAAATGACTGTTTCGAAGTGGTGCTGAAATCAAGCAGACAAGATCGACGCAGTGCATCCCATAGCTCCGTGTCACTGTGTTGGGAGAATGGATCTAGGTTGGAGCGTATGGTCCCTGGTAATCATTTAGCGCTTCACACAAGAGTACATAGAACGATGCTCACCACTGAATAGAATGGGCTATCGAGTTCGTCCGTTAGTCCTGTATTAGATTGTATGGGGAGACTTTACAGACATCTTGTGGGATAATAGAAATCTTGGAGCGGAGATCTTGAAGACCAATTGTAGATATATCGACACTAGAAGGGGTGAACCAACCAATATTAGTCACGAGCAATGACCCACGCACCCATCAATAGTGATTGAACCACCAGACATCTCAACAATGCGAAACAGTGCAAGCATTAACGAAGATTTGCCAGCACCAGTCCTAAGAAGACACCGCATTAGCATACGTGTGCAGATCCAACGAACCGGCTGACCTTCCAACAACGCCTATCTTTTCGCCTCCTTCAATCTTGATGGAGATACCTCTCAATACATTGGGAAGGCCCGGCCTGTATGCCATTTTAACGTCGTTGAATTCGATGGCGCCATGTTCAGGCCATTGCGCCGAGGGCTTTCGTTCTTCGATTTCATACGGAGCCTCTTGAGGTATCGTGTCGCCTGCGACGTACTGTACCACTGAGAGATGTAAGCGAGAGTTAAGGTAAGATGTATTTGGTAGCTCACCTCGCTCCACTGCATTCATGTGATTCTGAGACAAACAAACGATTCAATAGCCTGTAATGTGGGATAGTAAGGAAAGCCTTACCTCGACGTCTGCTGTCTGTCTGGTTAACAGACCACACAATTGTGACAGCGAGGCTGTGACACAGGTTAGTCGTATGTACTTTGGTAGCGGCATTGCGAGACCCACTGGTATACGACAGTACCAACCCTATCTGAGCGGCGTTTATCCCGGAGACGTCGGTCACTGCGAGAAGAGCGACCTATTGAGATCGTAGCATTGCGTCAGTATGAGGTATCAGTGGTTAAGTAGACGCCTACAGTGAAGACCAATATGGCTCCCATGATATCCAACCTTATCGCAAGCCACCTGAGGGAAGGTAATAAACCAACAACCGCCAAAATGTGTATAAGGTTACTTGCCTTTGGTTCGTAACCACGAGGAATAGAGCTCTATCTTCCAGATCAACGTAGTATCTATTGGCAGCAATAAATCGCTTCATTTCTCCGTAACTTCGGATTGTGGGAAGTCCTGTCAAGGTCTCCGAAAAGTGGGCATACAGAAGAGAGCGAAGCATTGAGTCTGATGACTAATTTCAACGGAGGCTTTCCAAGTCAAAAATACAACAACAAACCCAGACGCTTGACTTCACGAGCACCAGCTCGATAAAAGGCACTGAAGTAGCTGTAACCGAGAACGATGAAAAACATAGCAATAACTAGACAAGCATGAACCATATGACGGTAGATGATATCTATAAACTGACCAAAGTACGGTTCAAGGACAGAAATGATGATGATAGAGCCCATCACGCTGGACAGCGTAATGATAACTGGATTTCCAGTCAGTTTCTGTAAAACGAAGCGTGCGGCTAACATACCCAATGTCATCGATTCTTGATGATGAATCAGCGACGTTTATGCAGTGACAGATGACTCACGTGGTAGTTGATTGTCAATACCTGAGTGAAAGGTTTCAGCAAGCATAGCATAAATCAGTGAATACTAACTGTCGATATCTTTTCCAAAAATACTCTGGATTCGGCCCATAGGCTATAGGTACACAATAAGCATCGGTTCTAATGCTTTCATACACAATCACTTACTGTAGTGTCGAAAAAGGACATGGATGCATGAAAGACGCTGCGTACGGACTTGTGGTGCAGGCTTTGAGACACATAATAGGACATGAAATCTATTCCAGCACCACTGCAGCAAGTTGAGTGAGCGTGCCGCCATCTGCGATAGGAACCGACTTACAGCAAGAAGGTGAAGATCGCTTGACCAGCCCCTAGGCAGCCGTACAGCATCTGATAAAACGAGTTTGGTCGGTTGAATTTGCTGCGCCAGGTTTTAGAAGAGGAATGAAAAGTCAATAAAAAGATACTGACTTGGTTTCCCACCAAACTAGCGTGTACGAGTTCAAGATCAGGCTTCCCTGCATCGCAAACATGATGAGAAGAAGTAGGGGACCTGTTATTGGACCGCAGCCCGCTACAATGTAGGTCCAGTACACTTTAAAACTGTTTCAATCCAGGGAAACATCTCAGACGAATTTGATCGCACCTTTCCAGGACACGGAGCCTGTCGACCGCTTCTCTTTGACCATCAAGCGACCTTCAAGTTTACCGCTGCCAGTAGCCTGCTTTCTGGCTCTTTCTGACTTCAACTTCACATCCTCGATGGTAATGCGTGTCTGCAAAATGACTTCCTCTTCCTGGTCTTCATCTTTCCCCTCCGAGGCATGGCCACCGAACTCTAAGTCGAAACGTGCAAAATCACCACCGCAAGAGACCAGATCCTCATAGGTCCCACTCTCCGTGATGACGCCGTTGTTCAGGGTATAGATGTAATCTACTTGAGAGAGGAAATGGATCGCATGCGTGACCAGAATGACAGTAATGCCACGATTTCGCAGGGAACCCACGATGGCATTTTGGAACAAGGACTTTCCAACATTAGCATCCACTGAGAGCATTCTTCAGTGTGATAGACATAATATAAATGACATGGCTTGCCTGCCGAGAGCGGGTCATCAAATATAACAATTTCAGGTTCAAAGTACAGAGCACGGGCAATGTTGACCTGGGTGGAAGATAAAGATCGATTCTTAACAGATACAAGCCACGAACTCACTCTCTGCTTTTGGCCTCCGCTGAGATTGATTCCCTTTTCTCCAATCTGAAATATAATATAAGCGGTGATATCAAGTTGGATTCACCCACGTACCTCAGTTAAATCCCCATCTGGGAGCAGTTGGAGGTCTGGAAGTAGACAAGCGGTCTCAATAATGCGCCAATATCTGTCTTCCTCGAATGGTTGGCCAAAAGTAATATTATCACGCTAGGGTAAGATGTTAGATGTATTTGCTCTTGTTAGGGCGGCACCATACTGACCAACGTAGCATTCTGAATCCACGCGGTCTGTGGACAATAACCAACGCGACCGCCAAATGAGACATTGCCAGAGACCTTCCTCATCTCACCTAGCAGTCCTTGCAATAAACTGGACTGTTCATGGGTCAATGGTCGGTTCGAGGACTTTATTCGACAAAATTACCTTGCCGCTCCCGACAGGCCCAACTACAGCAACAAGTTGACCTCGTGGAATGGTCATGGTCACATTCTTTACCTGAAAAATAGGTGTATCCTTTCCAGGAGCGGTCCCTTCGTTTGCCATCTCCCCTTTCACACTTCTGTCCTTGCCCGTCGGTGGACCGCCGCCGCGTGCATCCTTCGAGCTGAAAGCCTCACCAGAATCCTTTACATACGACTCCCACTCAAATGTCGCGTCCCTGGTCAGAAGCGCGGGTTCTTGATCCTTGTCAATCACGAGTGTATCTCCAGAAATGAGTTCCGCGCGGAACACGTGTGTGAGCCGCTGAATCGCGTTAGATGCATCGGGGATAGCCGATAGAGCGCGAGGCATGAACGTCATTGGTTGCCGGAGAAGCTATTTATCCCTCGGGTAAGTGCGTGTCTAGTATGTCCGCCGCAAGAAACAATAACAATTTCACCTGGAATAAACTCAACGAACTGAATATGACAGCGACGTTGAAGTTGTGTGCTGTCAGGGTGTATGTGACAAAAGCTAGTGTGGCAGCGAGGACTGGCATCGAAGTCGCGAGGGCCAAGCTGTGTGAATTGAATTAGGAGGCGTTGCTATGCTATACACATTTGGACTTACTTCCCCGAAGTTACATGAAGAATTCTTCGAATACCATGCAGTTCCTTCTTTCGAAGGTTGAAGATTCCTAAGTAACATTCGTGAGTATGTTGTTGATATTCCTCGATATCGTGCTTACGTTGAAGGAAAGGAACTTCGTAGGTGAAGTATTTGACAACTCGTATAGCTCCTGTGTACTCTTTAGCATGATTGCATGTCCTAGCAGCTCCAAGGTTACGTACCGAGTACCTCTAGCAGAACTTTGGCTCGTTGATCAGTCCATTTCATCGATACTGAGCGAATACGGCGCTGCATTGCCAATAACCACTGTTGAATCGGAATCATGAGGACAAATAGCGAGAAACCAGCGAGTGCAGACGGCCCGAGCTAGTTTCCAAGTTAGAACAAATCGAACTCTTTACAGTGTATAACAAACCTCAGTTAAAAGAATGATTAAACAGACTGTGATCTGAATAGGCGCGGCCCAGGCTTGAAGATAGTAAGTCATCTCTAAATCTGAATGTCAGAGATCCCATATACTGACCTGCATGCTAGTAACGAGGGACATGCTACAAGTCAGTCGACAGCACAAGTGCGATGCTTAAGTTTACGACTCACAAACCACTGCGCACACGCGTCAATCCTGCTCACATCGGTAGAAATATGGTTCACAAGTGCAGCGTTGTTGAGTTTAATGCGCGCTTTTCCCGTGAGATTCACTCCACGCTCGTAAATGCATGTTATCAGCGCGGCTCTAGCCAGCACGCCTGTTGCCATTGAATGCCAAAAAAACTTGAAAACATTAGGTGAGTCGAGTGTAATTCATAAAGTCTTACAAACCTGGTGGGAGCAGACTCTGGCCACCACAGTTAGCGCAAAGAGCCCAAAAGCCATAGCAATACCGCGGCCGACATTAGGGACAGGTGTTCCTGCAAGGGTCGTAGCGGAACGCTCCTGCGCAAAGATAATGATGTGCTGCGGGGGACATCAGAGGTTACTACGACCCAATACAAGTTGTTATTTACCCGAAGGACGATAGGAACCATGAGTTGTGCCGTGTCAGCGACGACCTGCCAAGTGATGTTGTACATTGAATATGAAAGCGACAATCTACGAAGAAAACCCATGCCTTGAATATACCTCCAATCCAGAACACACCACAAAAGACATCATTCAAAGCCCAAGTAAGGCTGGCCTCTTTCCGCCCTCCGCATTCTCGCCAATGGTTGTGAAACGCTGCATATCGCTCAGACAGAGTCGCGCCTTGTTTTTGATCATTCGTTGGAATTGCACGCATGGTCCAGACGATACGTTTGAAGAGAAATGGTTTGAGTTCTCCGCTCTCAAGTCGTGCATTCCAGTCGGCTGCTGCCTTAACACGCTGTTGCCATGCAGCTTCAAGTTTAGCAGCAAGGACGGTCGACTCTCGGGATGGGTCCATTTTGTATAGATCAGATGCTTGTAATGTGCGCTGATATCCGAGAATCTGGGTGTATGCGTTATAACAGTATACGCTTGATCAGGATTCAATGACTGACTATTATATCAGTGACCCAGGAGTAGGTGAGCTGAGAGAAAATAGAAGCATTGACCAAAGGCGTCAACTGTAGGATACCATGTTATTAGGAGGGTCCTTCAGAAAAAGAGCGTAAGGGGTTTACGCACCGCTGCATCCTCCAGAGACGATGGCGCTGGAGGTGGTGGGTCCTTAGGTAACCTGCTCGCAGCTCGATGAACTTTGGAGGATATTGTTTATAAAATAGCATCACTTACCACAACTGCCACCATTTATGACGAAAGTTGGTATACTTATTACCGGTATCGAGCTGAAGGTTTAAAGGTTGAAGGTTGGCTGCATTGACCTCCTCAACCTTTTCCTTGTCCCCCTTCACAGATTCTTCTGACCGTTGGGAGTTCATAGTACGGAAGAAAGCGGGGACAGAGAACACTGCGCCAACAGCTTCGAGGCAGAATCGGAGCGCGATCGGCCTTCAAGTTATTGTATTACAAATATACATTATATACTAGTACATGAAGATAAGCGTGAGTTAATTGAAGAAGCAACGTTTAAGTGTGTAGTGAAGTGACCTGTTACAATTCTAAAATAGATCGCTTTCAGAATGACGTGACAGTGGGAACCAGTGAACTTCCTCACAAGCCGAGTATTTGCCCCCAATACCTTCTCGAGAACTTGGGAGAAAGATGTGAATACAGCGAGCGGTGGTAGAAGAAAGGATATAATCATACACTAACCCGCAACCCTGGGTGAAAAACGTGAGCTGTGATTCGTGAAGCATGTGAAGGGTGGTGGGCCCGAACAGGTTAAGTTCCTATCACGAGTGTATGGTTGGTTGAACTTGATGGTGGGTGTTCGTAGCAAGCATACGTAAGTTAGCGCCCATACATATGTGATGTCAACAGATATATACAGACTAGAAGTTCCATAGTGCTACCTATATTTAGCTAGTACAAACCTAAATCATTGTGTCTGTCGCTGAGTAGGTTGGGATGCAAGCCTGCAGTGCGCGCTCACTGGAACTGCAGCGAACGTCTGCTGCTGGCAGCATCTTAGCTAGACTGATGCTGACTTCACCTCGCGCTATTTTTTTGCGGCACCACCACGTCACACCTGTCAGATTTTCCCACAATTCAGTTGACGATCGCGACAACGGCAACGACTACCCATCGACATCCATCGACGGCTCTCCACTTTGACTGAACAAACAGTGCACCCAGCGACAAAGCTGGGTGAATACAATCATACATTACTCAATCTGTGCGCTGGATGGACTACGTAGCGACGGAGCATGCAAACGCAGATGGCTAATTATGAGCAGCCTCAGGTGCGTTCGTTCGTGTTTCAAGCATGTTTAATCCGATGATGATCTTGACGTGTATCTATTCATTTTACCGTACATCTACTCATCATACTCGTGAGTCCTGCACCCATACATCTAGTCATCTCATCCAACCCCCACAGTGGCCGATCAAGGCATCCGCAACCGCCTCTCCAGCATGCTCCAACCAGGCAACCACATCTAGGTTCATGACTACCACCTCCTCTCAGTCCTGTGCATGCTCAGAAGTGCAATGCATGCCAGTCCTGTGAGTAGCGTAGGTTGGGAGAGTGGTGAGGATGTGCAAATGTTTTTTGAACAATGACGCCAAGAGTACTGACATACTACATACACACCATCTTCGAGCGACACTTTGTCAAGTGCTCCGTCACCAAGAGTACGCAAGACCCGGCGTGAATATTTTAAATTATGGTTGAACCTGGTTTGAACGCGAACTGGACATCGGCCGCACTACTGACATCCTCAGTAGTACTACTATTACTGTCTTCACTGCTGTTGCTATCACTCTCATCGCCTGGACAATCAGAATGGAATTTGAAGCATTACCGGTACCCTCAAGCCCGCACCTCAGTGATGCAATTTACTACATGGACTCACCATGACATTACAATGGCATTCCAAGTTCCGTAATGAGATCTGACTTGGCATCAACTCGACCACCTTCTGTTCGTAGACTTACTCGGCTCCCACCCGCTCCATTCTTCCGTCGGATCTCAAAACAAATGAGATATAACTCCCTCGAGGTCAAGACCTCAGTCACTGCTCGTCAAGCACATCTTCTGGTCATTGATAAGTAAGGTTCCGATCTTGCCTTTATTTATAACCCCCACTATCAATCACTCGTTAACGCTACTTCGTTCAGGTTTTTCAACAAGTCACCGTACGGAAAGTCACACTGTACCCTATGGTTCAGCAACAAGATATACCTCGTCGGGATCTAGTTTCTGTCTAAGGAAGACTGGTCTTTGACAATATGGGTGAACTCAGACCTGTTATATCCCTGTAGTCCCGCCGAACTCGATCTAGGCTATACCGCCAAACTTGATCCTATACCGCCGAGCTCCCTCCATGATGCAGAGCGCAAATCTCTGCATATGGAAATCTAGTGTCAAGCCACTACTACACCTTGCTCCCATTGCCAAGCTCATACTGGCAGTATCCGTCGTGGTTACGATCCGTTATTATTCTTGCAGACGGTGTTGACAATATTGAGATTGGGGATGTGTATTATACCGAGCGTTTCTGCCCAATGTGATTTCCTGGCCAATCAAGTATATAACATGATGCCAATAGGCATGTTGTAACTTGTGAGGCGACTTGTATTATAACTCGGCGACCAATCGCACATTACCATGACGAATTTCAACGATTGCATTTAATTAGCATTGAAATAAGTTTCGCAAACTTCCGTCCGACTTTAGCCTGAGAGAGTCCATCCCCTCCGAGTCTGTCTGACTTCTCTTTTTTTCAACCTCAAACGCTGGAATCATTCAAGCTGTGCGGTCGGGCAAAGGCAGACCTTCCCCACCGCGAAAGCCTCGCTTTTTTGTTTCAGAATGGGATCCTTCGGGGTCATAGACCTTATGGATATAGTCTCGTCATAAGCTTTCTGCTGTAGATGATGGGGGTGTACTCGGTTAGTTTGAATCGGACACGCACTCAAGCCTCGCTAATACCTCACTTACCTTTCTCGCCCAAATTCTAGTCTGCAAGTCTTCCACATTCCTTTCATCATCCTGCAAGCGTGCTCGTCACGTCATCCTCCTCTCTCACCAAGTTCACTTAGTGCGGCAAACATCTACAAGGCCATTATCTAAAGTGGCTGTTTTTTATGTCCTCGGTGCGGCGATTTAAAAATTACAAATCATCATAACAGCCTAATACATTCGACTTGTCTTCTGTACGGCAGTGACCTTACCGGTCCACGCAGCATAGTGTTCACGACACGTGAACTTATTGCGCAATTGGAGTCGAGCACCTTAACTCAAGATGGTGATATCTACTCAAGTCTCGTGGAAACGCAGACGGCGAGGATTTAGCCAGCAAAAAAGAACCCTGTTGTGAGTCACATTAGGACGCGTTATGTGCTGCGCCGATTTAAAAACTACAAATCCAATTAGAAAACATTATAACGGCCTGATCCATTTGGCTTGTCTTCTGTACGGTATAGTGCCCTCATCACTGGTCCACGCATCATAGTGCTCACAATATGTGGACTTATTGCGCAATTGTCGAGCAACTTGACGATATCTCGTGGAAACGCATCGGACGGCGAGGATTTAGCCAGCAAAAAAGAACCCTGTTGCGAGTCACATGAGGACGCGTTATGTGCTGTAGTAATTCTTATTCTTTCTCGTCCTCGGTCCCCCGATTTTGAAGTTAGGACACTGACGGAGATCACCAGTCCACATCACGGTGTCTACAACATGTGTACTTATTGCGCAAGTATCGAGCACCCTTAAAGTATCTGCCTTCAAAGCGCTGATATCCGATCGTGTTCATATTTCCCTCCTCATCTACAGGAATGTCTACTACTTGGTGGTCGCGGTTAAGCAAGAAACAGGAACAGGGCCGTGCCTCTGAGTCACAGTCCACCGAAAAGATTCAGCGGATTCAAAAGGAATCAGACGACGATCCTGACCTTGATCCTGGAGAACTGACCTTTGAAGAATGTGAGGTTGCTAGCTAGCTATTCTTTCAACTTGCTCATCTAACGTCATTCAGATACCGCTGGAGGCCTCGGTCGTCACCTTGGTGTGACTTCTTGCACTCTCCTTATCGTCGGACGGATTATCGGCACCGGCATATTCTCAACACCATCTTCTATCCTCTCCAGCGTGGGGTCAGTTGGCGCCTGCTTCTTGCTCTGGGTCCTCGGGTTCTTGCTTAGCTTCTGTGGCCTCTTCATATGGCTCGAGTTCGGCACTATGTTCCCTCGCAGTGGTGGAGAGAAAGTATACCTTGAGGCCGTCTACAAAAAGCCCAAGTACCTCGCCACCGCAGTATTTGCTGTCAACTCTATATTACTTGGATTCACTGCAAGCAGTTGTATTGTCAGTGATCTCTTGTTTCGGATAGATATTCGGTGTTAAAACTTAACCGCTTCTCTAAGGTTTTCGCCAGCCAGTGCGCATTTTTGATCTTAATGAAACGACTCTGCTGATATAATGTAGCATCTTGGTTGCCGCTGATCAGCCCGTGGATCGCTGGAATGAACGTATTATTGCACTTGGGGGTATGATCTCCTACTACACAACTGGCATGTTGCGGTCATTTAATGGCCTCTAGTCATCTTCTTCGTAGTTCTTCTACACGGATTGGCTCCAAAGACCGGCGTGCTGATGATGGACGTATGCAACTTTCATTTTTACACCATCATATTCAACTTGACATTTCTTTCAGCTGCTTTCGATGCTCAAGATCGCAATTCTGATGTTTATGTTGGTCACAGGCTGGGTCGTTCTCTCTGGAAAAACCAGCATCACGGACCCGCACTATAATTTCAGAAACGTGTTCGTGGGGAGTTCCACGAGCATCAACGACGTGGATTCATTCAACGATATTCCTAGATACCCATCTACTGACTATAGTCTTCACAGTATGCTACCGCCACCTTCAAAGTCCTGATCGCATACGGGGGATGGGCCAACGTGAACTACGTGATGAACAACGTCCGTAATCCAGTGAGGACGCTCAAGATCGCAGGCCCGCTTGGTCTTAGTATATGCGCCGTTTTTTACTTGCTTGCAAATGTGGCTTATTTCGCGGCTGCAACTAAAGTAAGAACTTGTTGTGTGTATGCATCACGAACGACATACTGAATGGTATCAATAGACAGAGATCGTTGAGTCTGGTGTAGCTGTTGCTTCTTTGTTTTTCGGGAATGTCTTTGGCCCTGCTGCGGAGCGTGCGCTGGCGATTTTCATTGCTCTCAGGTGAGCTCGACATCCTTGCTTCGAGGGTTTCCTGATTTATTGTTATCATGACAGTGCTCTTGGAGTGAGTCTTATATATCTTACATCATGATCTCTGTCTAATGGTGGGCCATAGAACGTTGTTACTGTGGTAAGTTGAGGGATGCTATTGAAATGCATTAGCACAAGAACTTTTTATCTAGACTTTTGCTGCGGCACGAGTAAACCAGGGTCCGTCATACCAAACATCGTAGTCCTACATAGCTTATGCTTCGATCACAGAGCTCGCAAAGGAAGGGATACCCTTGCCATTCGGAAACAAATTCTGGGCTTCAAATTGGCCCACGGGGAAGTCCCCGCTTCCGGGATTGATCATCCACTTAATACCCTCTGTAAGTACTACCATGGAACTGCATGATATCCACGAGATTGATTTGAGATTGATTTTCTAGGCAATTACTATCATCGCGCCTCCCCCAAACATTGCTTTCCCCTTCATTTTGGATATTGAAGGATACCCGCAGCAGATTATTAATTTATTTATTGTCATCGTACGTCTTTCAACTCTTTCTCGAGTGTTTCCTACTTCTTGATGCCGCCAGGGTCTGTTCTATCTGAGATGGAAGAAGCCAGATGCTGTTCGTCCATTCAAAGGTGAGCAAATATGTCGCTCTTTCTGTTTGGTACATTAATGCACATGATGCAGTATGGTGGCCTCTCGCCGTATTCTTCTTGGCTGCTTCTGCCTTCCGTGAGTCACCCATCTACAGCTTCAATGCTTTCTTTCTCTAACCAAACCCGTACACAGTCCTCATCGCTCCCTTCATGAGACCAGCCAACGGCGTTGGCGACACCCCACCACTACCATATTACCTGTACGCTTCCTTCAGCAGCGCTTCCCTTATTCTTATTCCTCGCTTATTCTCTAGGTACTGCCTGGTCGGGATCTCCATCATATTAGCAGGCGGGCTGTACTGGGCTGTATGGCGAATCGTTCTGCCCAAGGTATTTGGGTATTCGCTCATACCGCGGAAAGAGACGTTGGACGATGGGACTGTTGTCACTGTAGTGAGTGTTTGCGTTTTTGATTCTATGTTTGGTGGTTTTGCTCACGGAACTTACTTCCAAGTTTTCGAATAAAAAAATCGAGTGATTCGGGGATTGATTGGAAGTGCTGATAAGTTGAAGTTGGTGTGGTGTTCATGTAATGCACAGTTTAAGTATGCGGTATCATACTACCATATACTAGTAAGTACAAGACGCAGACATCAGTAAATTTATGAGTTCGCAATATTGTAACCATGATAGTTAGAAATATATCATTCTGCTTCTGTCAAATATAGTTTTTTTTTTTGAATTGAATTATTGTCCATTGGGGTGTGCTACCCTATGTCAGACAATACTAACTAGTCTAGGGGGCCCCTGTGCCCCGTGCCTCATCTCTAAGTCTGCAGATGCCCCAGGATGGACAAATATAGTGATTTATACGCTGATAAATGTGACTTGTTGATACATATGCATGGATGCATGCACATCCAGAGGGGTCTGTGACGACATTGCAACACAAAAGTGCCTTCTGTGAGGCTCTGTCAGATACTGTACATAGCTGTCCAAAGGGGACCAGGTTGTAGGCATGGCATTCTGTGTGGCCCTGTCACCACATCTGCAAACCAGAATGCTCTGTACAGAGCTGTACAGTGCACAAGCTCTACAGCTTGGTCCCTACTAGCCAGTTCGTCACAGTAGCTCCATACTTTGTGGATATCTGTACAGATACTCACAGACCACCCAGTAAATAACAACTACCTGTGAAATTGCACATTTTTTCACTGTCTATGTATGTATAGTGCTGCCGTGGTCCGGTTCGGTCCGGTTCAGAGGGTCCTTGACGAGAACCAAGAACCGAACCATGGTTCGGTTCTTTAAAATTATCGAACCCAGAACCAGACCATTGAGAACGGTTCTCAATGGTCCAGTCCGGTTCTTGTCTGGTCTGAATGCGAACTGAACCGAAAATTTTTCAAGCAATGGAAAAAACATTCACAAGACATCTACATGACATTGGGTAGCTAGTCTAACTGCATACCAACTGCATATTCTTCTGCCTCTACTGCTGCTGACACATGTCCATTCTTATAGGCTGCCTTCATCAATTGTAGCGCGGAGAAAGTGGATGATGCGAGTGCGTTGCGGCGCAGAGTTGATGTGATGCCCGCGCTGGAGAAAGATCGAAGCTTTCATTGTTGATGATGTGGCCTCTGGCTCCTTGGGATGTGGTCCTGGGGCTGGAGGCGCTTGATAATATTTGTCAAACTAAGAATACATCTGGAGTTAGAGACCGGTAGGGTACTTAAGTTTGAATAGTACTCACCACTGCCTCAAGACGAGCCCTCCCGTTTGCGACCTTCGTCACAGTCCATCGCTGTTCGACGTATGCTAACTTATAGTTAGGGTCAAGAACTGTAACAAAATGAGACATGGACTTAAGCAAAAAAAAAAGATACTCACCTAGACAGAGCGACAATATCCAAGGAGATCTGTTAGAGTTGAGAACCGGTGGAGGATCATGACTATCCAGGAAGCATATAGACTAGAACAAGTAGATATCTGTGATATAGGTAAACATATGTCAGAGTCTTGAGAATAAATTGATTAGTACTTACCTTCAAAAAGGCTAACAGTAGCCTGATTAACAAATAATGCAAATCTCGAAGACGGTGTTTTGATGTCGACATGGACACTGACGTCGTCGTGGTTGGTGTCGAAGTCAAGGGAATTCGAAGGTCAAGGAACGGTTCGGGAAGGTTCGGGAAAGTCGAATCAGAACCGGACCACTAGTGAAGGTCCAGAACCCAGAACTGCTTTCCGGTCCGGTTCTGGCTGGTGAGGGAACCATGGACCGAACCACAGAGAACCGGACCAAAAGTCCGGTTCGAACCGTGGTTCTGGACCGGACCGCGGCAGCACTATGTATGTACAGACACTCACAGAGCACTTGGAGAGCGATAATTGTCCACACATTCATTTATGTACAGTTCACCCAAGGTATTTAGGAACAATGGCAATATATTCAATCACGTGGTATGGAAACATCAGTATACTAGTAGTAGCAAAATACGAAACAAAAAACGGCTCCCAAACTATGGTAGTACTGCAACTTGGACACAGGAATGCGAAGACTTAGTTGAGGATGATTTGTAGATGGATATGTTTGGTCTCCTCAGCGCCATCGAGTTTTAGACATGCGGCCCTAGGTAAAAATAATCAGCATCCGAAATTTCAAAGAAAAAGGTTGTTCTTACCATCCTGCTTCAGCCCATTCCTGGAGTTGCGCTACTAACCTGGGACCATGATATGGATGTTGAAGAATTTGATCGATCATTCTGACCATCTGGCGGTATATTGGGCCGTATTCCTTGGCAGAGAACTTGGGATAAGATTTGCCATGACCATTTTTGACGAGACCGTCGAGGACACAGTTGTACTGTAAAAATGTCAATACATGATGTCAAGGCAGAAGGTAAGAAAGTACCACAGTGGAAACCAAAGCCAAGCATGAGATGGGCAATTGCTTGCGAAAGATATCTGGCCTCTTCCGGGCAATTCGGTATGGCCCCATGTAAAAGAATCCAATAGCTGCGTCATGAAGGCCAGGATGAGCAAAGTTCCTTGTTTTGCCCTAGTGATTTTAATGTATGTCGTCAGAGTCAGTGCATAATCACTCACCAATGCATCCAATCCAAACCGTAAGAACTCGGATTCCGAAAGTAATTGCGAAGCAGCATTCTGGGCCCATGTTGCACATTCTTGAGCGGGGACTGACGCAGGGGGAACAAGTGAGTATGCAAGAGGTGCTAAGCCTATGGCAGTTTTCTTGAGTTCTGATCACCAGGTTGAAAGATCGTCATATAACTTCAATAAAGACCTATTGTATCAGCAAGACTGTAAATTAAGAGAGCGAAACACGTACCAATCGAGCCATGTTACACTTTTACTCTGGCCAAACCCCTGGATTGCAACATGAAACAAATTAGCGCAAGAAGAAGCAAACACGCACCAGCTTCGAATTGTTTTCCTTCCTTGTCCCAAACAACTAAAGTTGCAATGAGAACTTCAGTTACTGACCCTGGAAGATCATCAACAAAACTCGGAAACAGATTGTCAAGCGCGTTGACCTGCACCAAACCGGTTCGGTGCATGGATGACTAATGCTCTCCCACGAGCCTGATACCCTAGAAATCATTATGAACAATCTTCCTTTACTTTATGGTTCAGACTGCAGTTCAGATAGTATTTTCATTTCTCAGACAGACTCAGATAGGCTGAATATTCTTGTATATTTAATTTTGCAGTAAATTCTGCTTAGTCAGCAATAACAATGACTCAGACTGAATTCCCACATGTCAAGTAACAGTGTAAAATAGTTCTTGCATAAGTTGCCTTGTGAGAACTTTCTTAACACTCTAAATACACGGCTCACGTCATTTCTACGGTCAATAAAGTAACATCATAACAAAACACCAACAAATAACATAATCAGTCTGTTACTTAATATTTGTCACATGATACTAAGTCATATGACTCTAACAGTCAGGTGACCTATGATCCTAAACCAAATCATGACAAAGCAACCTTTTGAGATGACTAAAGCTTGATGACACAAATTATAAAGCACATGACTACAGTAAATAGTATTGGTACAATCTGACTAAGCCTATTAGAACGTGGGAAATAGTAGCACAGCCACCCTAATTTATCTATATAAGACCCCACTTTTTGCCAATAAAAATATGCATAGAGGGAACTTTTAAGCCCCACAAAATAAATTTGAGTGTGAAGTGTGATCAGTATCAACAACAGTGACAAGAGCTGTTAAGCAACTAACTGAGAGGTCATTGTAAGCAACATCCAGCAATACCTTTAGCTCATCATCAACAACTGTGAAATATCTTGAGCTCACTGTGCTCAACAGTAAGCAAACTTTTTCTTTGATTTTCTACTGGTGAACCTCTAGTCTTTTTCTTTTTTTTTCTTTTCTTTCTTCTTTCTCTCTTTCTTTTTCTTTTTCTGTTTCTTTCTTTGTTTCTTTCTTTTCATTTGTCTCTTTTTCTGTTCAGTTCGTTCACATCTCAGTGTTATTGTCTGAATTTGTTTCAAGATCTTTGTGTTGTCTTTACGTCCATCTAAGCACCGGCTTAGTGGGAAGACTTCAGAAGTTGATAGTGACGCTTGACCTCACTCATCTGAGTAGTGATACTGAGCCAGGGTTTTCTTTGTCTGCTAGACTTTAGTTGTTGAATAGGGGACTTGGTACTGAAATCCAAGGATGTCCGTTCCTGATTCTGTTTAATACTCATCGTGAGTTCCTTGGCAGCAGGTTCAATAGTGAACTAAGAGTTCTACTGATCACTGATTAGTCCTGACCTTTGATTCTACCTGTTTGTGCTGAGGGGGTGATTGCTATAATTTCACATGACTTTCTGTAGTAAATTTTTATTACAAGAAGCATTGTTACTGAAGGAAGGGTTTCCCTTATCAATCTATTTCTTTTTTTTATCAGTACCATACTGTTGGGCTGACTTTTCTCTGTTCTCTAAACACTGCCATACCGTTGGAGTGAATCAATTTCTTTTTGTCATCACCATACCGTTGGGCTGACTACATTCTGTTTATTTTATTTTCTATTGTGTCCATACTGTTGGATTGACTGGTATTGCTACTGACCTCACAAGAAGTACTTTTTGTCTGAACATAGCTTGGGGAAGTGTAAACAGCCACCCATGAACAACCACGTTATCAGTCATTGGTATTTGTCTGAATCACTGACCGTGGAGATTTTTGATTTTGTAGGTGTTTATCTATAGATCATCTATCTAAGAAGACAGCGTGTTCCACACGACATTCTCCCTTGGTGTGCTCAAGGAAGCTTTTCCAGTGCGGCCTGTACCAAGCTAGCAGAGTAGGTTTGGGCCCGTCTTCTGACTGTTTTGTCTTTCTGTTTCTCTGGGGAGCCTGCTGGTCATCAGCGTGCTCGGCTACTTGATGAAGCAGCTCGAGAGTGTCAGGGTTGGGAAGGCGGGGCTGGCCATTTTTCTTTTGGTGGGACTCCAATACGCTGCTAGGCTTCGAGGTATGCAAACGATAACTGTGAGCCTCATTCAGAATAAAAACCATTTGCTCACCTCAGAATGTTGTGTCTGTTGTTGCTGTTGTACTCCTACCAAAGGATCCAGAGAGCCCTTGAAAGCAAAAAGAATAAGTGCAATGTCAGTAAATCCATGTTAGCATACCTGGGAGTCACTGTTATGGTGGACAGACGAGGATTGAGAATTTGCTACAGTGTTTTTATTGAGGCTCGTCTGAGCAGCCGCGTCATCCTCATCGCGAGAGTACTGAAAATTGAATTCAGGTGTGAGATGACAAATGACTCGAGGCTGCGAAGGTAGCGATTCATTTGAAAATCCTGTAAGATTGAAATAGGGAACAACATCAGGTGAATCTTAGTACAATAAAGGAAATTACCTGGATGGCTATCGCGACATTGGTACTCATTCTCATTGGTGTGCTCATCCTTGTCCGACTCATCCTCGTCCTCTTCCCTCTCCCCATCCTCATTCTCATTCTCATTCTCATTCTCATCCTCATCCTCATCCTCATCCTCATCCTCATCCTCATCCTCATCCTCATCCTCATCCTCATCCTCATCCTCATCCTCATCCTCATCCTCATCCTCATCCTCATCCTCATCCTCATCCTCATCCTCATCCTCATCCTCATCCTCATCCTCATCCTCATCCTCATCCTCATCCTCATCCTCATCCTCATCCTCATCCTCATCCTCATCCTCATCCTCATCCTCATCCTCATCCTCATCCTCATCCTCATCCTCATCCTCATCCTCATCCTCATCCTCATCCTCATCCTCATCCTCATCCTCATCCTCATCCTCATCCTCATCCTCATCCTCATCCTCATCCTCATCCTCATCCTCATCCTCATCCTCATCCTCATCCTCGTCATCATTGTCATTGGTGCTGCTGCCTTTGGGTCCGCTATTCAACAGCTTGGATTCTCGCAGTATAGATTGACGCCTGACACTGTTGTCCTCCTTAAAAAGGGCTGGATCCAAGTTTTGTTCCATGAAAGTGGTGAGTGGTGGTATGATATTGCGTGGGTTTGGATCACGAGCTACTTTCATAGCACGCTTCTTGACAGCCTTTGAGCCAACATCGATATGTGGATTGTTAGCCTCGTGAAGACTATGGCCAGCACTGGGAGGAGCAACAAAACCAAACCTTCCACCAGGTTGGTGCATTGAAAAACCAGGACCTGTGTTATCAATGCTCGCAGGACCATTGGTAACAGTGAGTGAACTATAAGGCGGAGAAACTGCCTGAATGCAGATGTCAGCATTAGCAAAAACGAATACTTACATGCCTGACGAACGACCCTTCCGTCCTTTACGAGCTGGTTCCGGAGCCTGAGGGTTCACTGGGATATTAGGACTGAGGGATGTGGAGCCCTTGGGAGGACGACTTCGAGACTGAGACTCAAGGACTGTGCCAATCTTTTCTAGCTGGCTGTTCCTACCTCCAGTCCCTGCGTTGGGGTGGCTAGAACGTTGTGGAGCACCATCTTCAGCTTCAGCAAGGCCAAGGGAAACAAATGGTATGCTGAGTGTTTCGGTGAGGTCCGTAGTCTGGCGAGATTTTTTTGGTACACCTGCCCTGCCAGAAGCATCTGAGTCTTTGTGCTTTGACCTCTTCTTCTTGGGGCTGTTAATAGCACGAGGAGGCATGATTGCAACTGGACGGAGGATAGAGAAAGAGGTGAAGCCTGAGTCTAGCGATTCATCGAGTCGCAAACTCACCAGCCTTTTATATACTAGTATCATGTCTCGGTGCCGGGTGGACCAATAGAATGGCCTTGATGCGAATAATGGACAGTATTACATTTCAAAAATGCATGCAGCATCACACTGAAGCGTGTACCATGTAATAATCAATGCCGCATGTTTCGAGTGAGTCAACTTGGTGAGAATAAATGTGTGAAGTCAAGTTGCCAAGAAACATAATTTAAAGTCATACAAGTCACAACAACCAAAAATGCATAGTACATCGGGTCAATGTGAGAATGAGAGTACAACACAGTAGCAATGAAAAAGATATTTACATTGAAGAATCAGCCTGTATGTATGCTAACCATCTGACTCATTGTCAGTCTCCATCGAAATACCATCAGACTTCCGACGCTTGGGTAATTCCATGGGGAAAGATTGTGAAGCGACACGCTTCTTGACACGGTCTGTGAGAATAGCTGCAGATTGTTTGAGCGTCTTGACAGTGGAAACGAGATCCTCGTCATCCGGAAGGCGGTCAAGATGTGTGTTCAATAGTGTAAGGATGGTGCTGAAGAAAACAGGGTTCTCCATATTGTCCTTCAAAGCTGTACGCCACTCCTTGGTGAGAGGGATTAAGTCTTTGAAGTAAGGATGGATCTTGTCTACAAGACAGCGTTCCTCCTTCTTGGTTACAAAAAAATTGCCCTTGAAGGCCACGCAGGATTCGAGGTCCATGTTGTTCCAGCGATCAGGTATTGAGTTTCATAAGCTATCCTGGCGTACTTGGCCATGGGGACCACAGAATTTGATGCAAATCCAGATGAATACGAAAAAAGTGATTCAAGGTCATCCGAAAAGCATTGAATGACATGTGATACAGGCAACGCCAAAGCGTTTGAAGATGTTTTGGGGATATATTTCAGTTTCTTTCCGCCCAGCGCTGCCTGTTGTGCATCTGAGAGTTGGGTGAGAAGCCCGCAAGACATGAATGGGATTGTTCCCTGTAGATTGGATGAACAGATCAGCACTAGACGTACTGTAATTGACTGAATGCACGTACCATACCACCAATGGCATACTTCAGATCTGGGTTGATGCGCACTGCAAACTCCCAGTCGATTAGAACCCCCCTACTACCACCTCCTAACAGATCTACAATCATTGCATTATCTAAGCTGCAGTCGCGGTGTAGAACCTTGTGTTCCTCCACCGCTGTGCATTGAACTGAAATTAGATTCGTCAGTTCAAATATTGCCAATCAAAAAACAAACACTTACTGATGATGATATCCCTCAGCACTTTCACAAACTCTTTAAGAGTTCGGAACATATGTAGGGGGTGAGTGCAGGGTGTCAAGACAAGTCGAACATGTGAGTGACTGGTCCCTGCAATACTTAGGCATTGCGGTTGTTTTCAGTATTTGCTGGTCACATCGGGCTCTCCATTTGACTTTTCAACCACCCATCAATCCACCAACTCGGGAATGCCAGGGACGCCAGACATGCGCTTCAACATTTTGATCTCATTCATTAGGGAATCGGTGAGGAGAAGGTTTTTATAGATATAAATGGCAAACTCAGATCACATGTCTACCAGATTATATCTGCTTACAGAGTGATAAATAATCATGGCATAGTGGCTTGGCAAGGACAAAAAGATACACGAAAAAGCTAATTTTGATGAAGATGTATAAGTTTTGCAACTCTGACATATGCTAGATAAACTATTGAAAGAGGTCCTGCATCTCTCCAAAGTACTGGTCACCCATTGACTAAGCTGAACTTCATCATGGCTGTTTACAATGCCAACCAGGCGCACATCAAGAGTTGTAAAATGTGTATAATATTGGCACTGAATGGTCATTATTCGTAGTAGTGATGTTTCTAGGGCAATATCTTGTCAAATACAAGCAGATCTTGACCATAATGGTCACTAGTGGTCACTGGCTGTCTAGGCTGAACGTCACGATGGTTAAGGACAACATGATATTGACACCCATTGGTCACTCCTTATATTTTTGATGTGTCTATGGTAATTACAGTCATTCTGCCTGTGTAAAAACTTAGTAATGATACTGTGATACATAGAACACCCTCCAAAATATATCATTAGTCACTGGGGCCGTGTCCTGGACAAGCCCAGACCATAACTTGCAATCACCAATATAAGTAAGGAACCTATCACCATGCCGAGCGTAGTAAAGCATGCGATCATCAAGGGTGTGGATGGCTTAAAGTCAGCAGCAACACCTGTGAGAGATCCAAGAATAGAACTTAGCACACTGGTAAAAAAATTATGAGTGATACAAGCAATCATAATCGAATTTTACTGACCTCAGTATGCAAAAGCAAGTCGGTATACTTGTAATGACGATCAGCATCATCGTCTTTTTTTGTAGGTAATATACCTGTTCAGTAAGTAAGGTCAGGCTCAGGCTGCGGCAATATGGTGTGAATCCAACCGTGAAGTCAATAGATCTCATTCTCTCACCAAAGTGTTGCACTATTGTAGCGGCGAAAATACAGCCAACACCCAAAAGTAAGGAGCAGGAGCACAGCATCTGTGAGGTTATTGTCGTACCTAGACCCAGAATGGCAAGGATGGCGACGTCCATGGCCACGGAAACACCTGCCTGTCAGAACCAATGAGTTACAAAGTATATTTGTGATATTGACACAGGACTTACCAGGGTGATCTGACTCTTAGCTTGACTGGTGAAATCATCGATAAAGGTCCTGACGTCCACCCCATTTACAATACCATCGACGGAAGTATTCTTGATGCAGTCGATTGTGATCGGCATACACAGTATCGTGGCTGCAGTATTGCCCATGAAATAGAGAGCCTTACATGTCCTAGGTTTCTCTATCACTGCGTGACCTCGAATAAGGCGAGCCTCGGGTTGGTTGTGGCGGTTCAAATACTGGTAATGGCCTATTGTGTGTTGACTCAGTAACATCCGATTCATGAAGGGGTAACCTACGTAGCATGTACAATATTCTGCCTGTTAGTTGGGATATTAGTATCTGAATTGCCCGAATTTGCTGGGCTCACATACAACAGTGCACGACACCAGTATCCTCGATGGTTCTGTTTTCTGCGAGGGCTTCTGTTTCTCGGTCGTTATGATGTTATGCCGGATAAGATATAGGTACATACTGACACTGGCAAGTTGTGTGTCGACCTGTCTCATTTGGTCTAGAGTCCAAAAAATTGTAGCTGCAGTGGACTGGTTCAAGGTTGTCGCTTCTGTTGTGTGTTCAGGTGATTCTGGTTGTTGTTGCAGTGAAATAAGGCTTACCTCCAAGATAGCAAAGAATTTCTCTACATGTGCATCTCACTTGTGAGGTTGTCATGTGGAACTTGTGCAGAAAAAATTCTACGTGTCTCCTGCCGAGCAGTGAGACATGAAAATAAGCAAGACAAATTTCGTTGAACGCTCACCAATACTGAGCCTCGAGTTCAAGCCCTGTATAAGCACAATTAAGAACAAGAACAAGAACAAGTAATAGCATAGCAGCGTACTTTTATGCCTCCATTCGCTTGCCTGGATACACTCTCAAAAAAGAAGGTAGCCGTTCAGATCCTCAAGCCAGGTAATGATGCGCAGGTCGTGAACCACGTAGTAGTATTGAAATACATCTTCTCCCCTGTAACTCACTTGGTGAACAACCAGTGTCCACTCATCCTCTTTCGCTGTGGCTCTTGATACATTGATAAAATCTTCGAGCCTTCGTCGATCCATATGCCGTATATTTATCGATGTATACGTATTCTAAATGTTAGCAAGTAAATACATCACTTATACAATTGATCAGTGCTCACCTGTTTGTTGTGATAATAATAAGTTCCCCCTAAGGGGTGGACCAACTCCTCCCAATCACTCCCATACAATTCGGGTCTGTAAGAATGGTCAAATTGACATTGTTACTGGGAGCGAAGTCACTAATGCAGGGTTATCAATTCACTTCATAGGGACCAAGTGATCTTCACGTCCATTCGTACTATATAATAAAAATGACATTCAACTTGAAAATGTAACATATTAGTAAATCCGTACTCACAGCATCACCGGCTCAGCGTACCATGGCAGTTGCGTCGGCCAGATTCCAAAACTGCAGTCCAGTAGCTCCACCAAGTACTGTTGCGAGTGTTGAGTTGCCTAGAGCACAACAGCATCCTGAAGCCTGAGGCAACGTCAGAAGGTACAATACTGGAACGTACCATGTATTCCAACTTGCAAACAATGACAATCAATTGTTGATTGTGTGAACTTGGTGTGAACGAGGGAGCCAATGCAGCCTAGTAACTGTTATTATTATTTCCTTTTTGGAGCTTATTGATTATGATTATTTTCAAAACTTATTTTAAGTTCAAGTTAGCATGGCACACATGGCGACACACCATTTTTGATCATCATGGACAGGTGCGGATCCAGGAATCTCGCACTGCATGTTATCTAAGTTTCAGTTGTCTGAAACAAGGGTAGAAATGTTTTTTCTCGCCATCTGCGACAATTACGACTTAAAAAAAACAACTGTAGCAGCGAGCAGCCCTTCACATTATTTTGCAACTGTGTAGTCAATGAATTTGAGCCTGATCAATAATTTTTTAAAGAAAATACTCAATGATTTACAAGTGTCGGTAGTGCATAACATACAATATATGGTGCAATCTGAACGGCGGCAGACGTAAGTGAAGCAGATGATACTACACCCGACCGTAGGCAGCATGCCACCTACATCGAGGCTGGGACAAACACAAGGCTATTACCATAAGTTGAATCAGTGTGATCGTTGATTGATCCAGTAGGAATGCGTTCCTTGCAAGTATGCACTTGCTCTGATAGAATCGTCTGAAAAAAAGTTGGATGTGATGAAGCTGCAATGACATAAGCATTTGAAGAGAACACACTGTCAATGTAGATGGACGCACACACATTTTCGATTGCTAGTTCAAAGACTTCTACCTCAGCTTTGGCACGAAGCATCTTTGCACGTAAGTAAAGCAGCTCTGAGTGTGCATCACGATGGTGAGAATGGTAATGTTCAATATCGAGATATGTTGTCATCAATCCAGCCTGAGCGACGAGTTCCACTTTGCGTGCCTCATTGAAGGCCTCTTGGACACAAAGGGTAACCCATGTGCTGCACAGGTGGAATGATGGGTTGCACTTTAGGGATACAGTAAGAGCAGCCAAGTAAATTAATGACGATACTGATGTTTACGATGACTGATGTTTGTTGTTCCGGGGAATGGGCAAGCTGATCGACAGCTGAAGCGTTTGAAGGTGGGTCACTTGCGATTGAAAAAAGTTCATTGGGTGACGTGAAGTTGGTGTTTTGTCTCCTTAACCAACTTTCGCATTTCTGTTGTGCAGCTGCTGAATAGGCCATAGGACGTGCAACAACACATCTCCGGGTTGCTGAGACAGAGATGGCGGTTGGGACCTTGATAGGACGAAGTGCTCAAAAGGTATCAGACCACTGAAGCGCCCATTCGTGTACTGAATTAAAAGAATCTCACAAATGATCCATCTTTGCTGGACATAATCAATGGCCTGACTGCATAAAGACACTTCCAACTGACATTGATTCCTCCTCTCTTCCATGAAAGCCAGTTCTGCAGTTCTACACCTTGTACTGTCCCCAGTGATATTGCGCAACAATTCCTCCCTTTGCGCTTCCAACAACCGCTCCCCAACTAGTTGCCAGACATCGCCAAGATCGACCCAACCTCTAACCACAAAATAAAACAAGTACAGTTCAGTTCAGATCTATATGAAGAACTTTCAAGATCTGTGAAGTCTTTCAGAAATTATGGACTGACCGTCTCTGATGGTATAAGTCTTATATAGAATTCCAGCCATTTAGGAGCACTTAGTATATTCGAAAGTTCAAACATTCCAAGATGAATAGCCGGGGAGTTGAATGGTGGAAGGGAGGAGGGGGTCGACATGGTGAATCACAGAAAGTATGTGCAGCGCGTGGTTTCTGAGAAACGGCATCCGCTCTCAGGAATATATTTGTAGTGAACTAGCAGCTGCAGTGATTGAATGTTTCCTGGCCATCAATCCTTCACTGGCGATCGAAATGACGTAAGTGACGTCCAATGAAGTATCATGTAGCCAGCCAATAAAAGATCGTTTATTGTTTATCATGGTCCAGACGGTCGATGGCTGAAGCGAAACTTTTCAGGTGGTAGTAGCTTAAGATCTATGGTGTATCGTCACGACTTTATGTATTTCAACTCTATCGATACCCTAGCAGAGAAATCTTTTTTTACAGATTAAGTACGCCCACATGAATGTCTGTCTTGGAGATCCGATAACAAAATTTCAAACGTGTTTCCACATGGATATACAATTTGCCTATTCGTCCAAGTGTTGGAGAATCGTCTTTCTCTCACGTCCTAGGTGACATGGAAGTCTGGCCAAGAGGAGACTCAACAGGTTATGACAGAAGACCCAGCTGTTGAACAACAGGATTTGGAGAAAGCGCCTAGGTGATGACATGGACAGACGGCCAGGTTTGAGGTGAGGTAGGGACATAGCATGATGGTATGGTGGCTGCTATTAAGCGCTGAGGAGTGGGCTATGATGTCATCTGGGAGTATTTATCCATAATGCTACATGGGACATATACACCGGACTTGAAGCTTGAAGCCTAATATCCAGAGAAGTAGGACTGTTGAATAAAATCTCACAGTGATCATCTTGCATCGGGCCTGGGCCTGCCGGGGAATGAAGTTGAGCTGATATGCTCCGCATTTCCCCATACTCAGTAACAGCAGGTTCGAACGCTCAATATTCAATACTTATCTTCAGTGCAACTCCAGTGCCAACCCTGCAGATCGCGAAGGCATGGAATTCCTTTTTACTCAAGTTGACATGGATGGTTTTATCAATCGGTGATGATTCATAAACCAGGATCAATTCACAGGTAGAGAAATTTTCTAGTGTAAATGATATCAGTGCGATGGAGCTAAGTACAACAGTCTCCATGGATCAATGTCCCGGCCCACGCTCTTGCGCAGCTCCACCTGCATGTGATCCATTCCTAGCTAGCGCTTGGTCCAGCCCAACACCTGATGCACTCCTTTTGAACAGAATTGAATATGACGCTTGATGATTGGTCTTGATCCGACTCGCATACAGTAGGTGCAGCATTTAAAAAGAATGCGGAACTCATTCACTGTAACTCCATCACCAACAGACTCAAGCCTCTTCATCAATTCTGTTCGTTCCAGGAAGGTCCATTCGAGTTGAATCGGGTGCAGTTCTTTATGTTCTGCTGCATTATCACTCAATAAAATGATGACACTGCAGCGCAACAAGCTCATACCTCAACGAGGGTACTGGCAGCTTGCTACAGATGGTCGGTGATAGTATGCGTCAATTTTAACTAGGTGACGGTTAGTTTTGGATTTTCTCAAAAATGAGGAATGCTGACCTTGATATCCACATCGATCAGACGCACGTCTCACATTCCAATAAGTCTTATTGGTGGTCTTATCCCTCCATGGGTATACTGCCGCCTCTGTGTATGCCCCTCTTCCACCTTCCTCTGCACACAGGCAGCACGGGTATTGAAACTGACATTTTTTACGGTACTTCTCAAAGTTTGACGGTAGAAGTTTCTTTCCCTTGTCATCGTTGGGCCTGCATTTTGGGGCTATGTCAACTCTTAGATGCAGTGCGTGATTCAAATGGCATCTTACCAGTACCATTCAATCATTGATTTTGACATACTGTCATAATGTAGGAGGGCAAAGTGGCAAGTCATGGCCTCTGTAATGAGTTTGGTGAGCCTGAGAGCACTTTCATGATAGTCAGGCGGGGCAGTGATGATAGAAGAAGGTGAAGATGGGGCTTCCATTGGGTCAGTCAGTGTATCAAGGACTCACCTTTTTATGGAATATCATGACTGGTTCAACTTTTCCTTCCACCATCAAGTGCGCCAGCCCCAGTCTATGCTGCCAGGATTCTCGTCCGTGAGAATATGGCCATCGTGGCGACCCGGCTAATTGTGTGCCAGCCATCTAGTGCCTAGGTCTATTATGTTATATTATCTTGTTGGATGAAATTGGTGAGTCATTTGTTCTGATTTTTCACCGCTGGGTTCAGCTTGCTGTATCTCTCATCTTTGTAGCACCTTATGGATCTGGATGATTCATCCGGAAGGTGTTTCAAATGCACTTGCACGCGTGGTTTTACTCAGGAAAGCGCCTACACCAGGCATCAACGGTCATGCGTGAAAGGCAAAAAACATTTATTCTCTGCTTTATCAAAAGCAAAGGACTTCCTAGGAGCTGCAAAACAGCTCCAGCTGGATGCCAAGAATGCACCCGCTAGCATGGTGTCTCCAAATACGCAGCTCCACTCCCTGCAAACCTTGTCCGTCTCTTCTGACCTGGTCCACGAGCCATCCAATGAAGAGTTTTCCAGTATTTATCCAGCTCTGTCAGTAGTGCACCCCTCCCAAGATGTGTCGCGTGCAGGTTCTTCTTTGCAATGCAATCTGCCCATCCCAGTATCCGATGCCAATCCTGGCACAGCGTCTGTGGAGATAGATGAAGGCTTATCCCTAGCTCAGCGTAGAACCAAATGTACTGGTGTTTGCATGCCACAACGATATAGACAGTATGAAGACATACTCCCACAGCCTCCCCCGAGCGTTATCAGCCATGCTGCTCAATAGCTGGAGTCCACCCCACCCGAAAAATCCATTGATGCACCTACCACAGCTTGTACATCATCGCGGTCTGCTCCTTTCCGCATGGCAAGGAATGTTTTTGGACTTGTGCACCAGTTTTTTTCTTCAACCCCCCCGTCCCATGACCCGGAAGAGGCTGCAATGTTCCAAGATATCAATTCTATCCCCTCTGTGTCTCCAGCAGAATTGGGTAGTCATGCCAAGCCTTGCAACTCATTTCACCCATACCCCAATCAAACATCTTTTGACCTTGGCCATTGGTACTGGAATGGTAGTGTACAAAAGTCACAGGAGAGCTTCAAGGAACTGCTCAATATTGTCGGATGCCCAGATTTCGATCCTGAAAATGTGCGACTTACGCACTGGGACAAGATCAACTCGCAATTAGGTGTGACCATTGACGATGAGGATGGATATGAATGGCAGGATGATGATGCAGGTTGGTGTAAGACGGAAGTAAACATCCAAGTACCTTTCTCTCGCACTACAACTCAGCCGGGCACTCGACCTTACGTAGTGGCTCAACTCTACCATTGATCTCTCGTATCGGTTATCCGGGAGAAGCTCGCCAATGTCCATGATGATGAACATTTTTACTATGAGCCTTATCAATTACGATGGAGCCCCCCCCATTTACCCCGTGAAGTAAACATTCAGGGAGAGTTGTATACTTCACCAGCATTCATGGATGCACATCACAAACTTCAGGCATCTCCTGGAGAGGCAGGATGTGACTTACCCCGTGTGGTTGCAGCACTCATGTTCTGGTCAGATGCCACACAGCTGACGACCTTCAGTAATGTGAAGCTATCGCTGGTCTACATGTATTTCGGAAACGAGTCGAAATATCACCATTGTAAGCCATCCTGTCACCTGGCTAATCATGTTGCCTACTTTCAGAAGGTATGATGGTCATTCCTCCTCTATGTTTAAACTCACAGCTTTGGCAGCTTCCGGATTCATTCAAAGATTTCATGGGGACTTACACCAAAGGCAAGGGTGTTGGTCGTGAATGCACCACACACTGCCACCGTGACTTGTTCCAAGCTCAATGGAGAGTTTTACTTGATGACGAGTTTTTAGAGGCCTATGAACATGGCATTGTGATTCTCTGTTGTAACGGTATCAAATGTAGATTTTACCCGTGGGTATTTACCTATTCCGCAGACTATCCCGAAAAGTAAGCCATGAATACTTATCTGTAGGATACACAAACTTACCTTAGCAAGGGTCCTCGTTGCTACTATCCGGCAACTAGGAGGTTGTCCCTGCTCATGATGTATCATACCCACAAACAGGCTTCATCACCTGGGCATGAATCAGTGATAGGCAACAGCGTAAAACACTTGCATGTGCCGATACGTCCAGGAGTCAGTTGGTTGCTACAGCATGGAACCTTATCTACGAGAAGAATTTTGGTGTAGATAGCACAGCGGTTGAGTCAATTCTTAAGCCCGAATCATGGGTACCAACCTCTGTGAGAATGTCCATCGATTTGTCGTCTCACCTTTACTAACCTATCATTAGAACACGTTTTCGGACTCTCTTGGTCTGTTTGGCTTTAATATCTTTATTGTGCTTGTCGTCGATCTCTTGCACGAGGTCGAGCTTGGAGTGTGGCATATGCTTCTAATCCATTTACTGAGGAATGCTCACAGCCTTGGACAAGGACCTGATCCATGAGCTTGACAGGAGGTCAGTCAAATATGTCAGTAATGACTTGGTGAACCAACACTCAACTTCTACAGGTACAGGCAGGTCCCCCCATTTGGACCAGCAACAATCAGGCGGTTCTGTTCAAATGTCTCTGAGATGTCGAACATGGCTGTGTGGAATTTTGAGGATCTTCTACAAGTATGTACTCCGAAAGATTGACATACGTCTTCATGTGCTCATTTTGTCTGAGTGTTCTATCCCAGTCTTCAATGGCCTTTTCCCCTGAAGTTCACAACAACACTATCATTGACCTCCTTTTTACTATGTCACACTGGCATGGACTTGCGAAGCTTTGCATACATTCCGACCTGACCTTAGATATTTTTGAGCAGCAAACAACTGATCTTGGCAAACGGTTCCGTCACTTCAAGGAAAAAGTGTGCCCTTCATATCAAACCCAGGAGCTTGATCATGAAGTTGGTGCACGATCTCGCCGGCAGGCAAAGGGAGCGGCCAAACGGGCAGGGACTATTAATGGACGCGGCTCCGAGCGAGCTTTCCAAGGTTCTAACGCTAAAGGTAAAGAAAAAGCAAAGCTGGAACAGAATGTACCTGGGGCAAAACAACCACGGAGGAAAAAGTCATTCAACATTCAGACTTACAAGTTCCATGTCCTTGGAGATTATGTGGCCTGCATTCATCACTTTGGCACAACAGATTCATATAGTACTGAACCAGTAAGTCGCAGCCCACTACCCCTCCATTCATGAACTCAATTTTTATCAGGGAGAGTTAGAGCATCATATGCCCAAAGGCAGATACCATTGTACTGATCAAAATACATTTATTCGCCAACTAACTCGGATCGAGTGCTGTGAGGCACGCTTGCGCCGCATTGAGCAGTGGCAACAACAGGGAGTCTCTCATACAGATGTACACGAAATAGCAAGTGACCCCAGACTACACCATTACATCGGTCAGAGTGAGAGGATATATGATGAGTTTGGCCAGTACCTCCGCAACCACGCAGGAGATCCTGCTATGAAGGTGAGCAATTTCTATGACTTGATGGTCATAATCCTGAGACATCACACAGGATTTCCTACCTCGATTAAAAGAACATATTTTCAATCGCCTCGAGCCAAATACTGCCAAATCGCCTGGGGAGAGATCTGTTTGTTCTGATCAGCACACTTCAATTTTCTTCAAGCATAATTGAATTTATCACCACAACCTTGCCAAATTCAATTACACTACCTATGACGTTCGAAGGGCTCAAGATGTTGTAAACCCAAGGACTCCACATTGTAATATTATGTTACTCCAAGACGATGATACTCACGGTGGCCACTATCGCTATGCCAAAGTGATTGGCATACACCATGTTAACATCGTGCGTGCTGCAAACATATACGAGTCTCACCGCATAGACTTTCTCTTTGTTCGCTGGTACGAATCCATGCAGACTCACACATGGAGCACAGGCACTTTGGGGCGCGTCCATTTCCAGCCTCTAGAAAATCAGAATGCCTTCGGCTTCGTGGACCCAAGCGTTGTACTTAGGGCATGTCATATCATCCCTGCCTTTTCCTGAGGCCAGCGCAATCCAGGTGAATGTGGGATCTCTACTCTCACAGGAGATAAACACGACTGGCACGAGTACTATGTCAACAGGTAAATGGACCCATCTCCCATGGTGATGATGACAGCTAATACTAGGATCTCAGCTTTGTCAATCGTGATACCATCATGCGCTATCACTATGGCCTTGGGGTGGGTCACATATATTCTCATGAAGCAAATATTCTAGAAGACCCCTGCTTGGCACAAGTGACACCCTGCCCTGATACACAAACGACAGTACAGATGGAAAATGAAGCCTTGGAAAGTGAAGGAAGCCTCGGGAAAAGCACTCCCCAACAATCTCCTGGTGATGACAATGATGATGACAATGACGATGAACAGGAGGAAGATGATGATCATATTAGCATCGAGGATCTTGACTTCTTTGATTAAGGTCTCAATGCTAGCACAGAGTTGCTCGCTCAGGCATTGGACGACATGTTTACGACATACCATACTTTTGATTATGAGGACTAATAATATCACAATACTAATCGGTCGCCTGACGCTTCTTCCTGGCGTCTCTTTACTGCATCGGCAATGCATTGACTGGCCATCATTAGTTTTTCACTTCTCGCTTCACTAATTTCTGGCCCAGCCTGACACATCTGGCTGACGGGCTCTTTGCTAGCATTGCAATCCCTGGCGTAACCTGACGCATCTGGCTGACAGGCTATTTGCCGCATTATAATCCCTGGCGTGCCCTGACTCACCATCAAACATACCTGTCACTATACCAATCTCCGGTGTAGCCTGACACTTCTTACTGGCAGTTCTTTACCTCGTTCCCAATCCCTGGTGTGCCCTGACTAGTGGTAATTTTCGCCATGTTAATCTCTGGTATAGTCTGACGCTTCTTGCTGGCCCTTCCTTTTTGATTGGCAATGTTTGGCATGTACTGACTCACCATCACTACTAGTTTGAGATACATTGTTGCTTATCCCTAGCACCGATCTCTGGTGCCCTACTGATCCATGATTCAATGCCCAGTGGTTGAAAGCGGCAAATGGTCACACCCAAGTATTTATTAAGATCTCGTTTGGCACCTTTTCCTTCATCTTGCCGCCCCACCCTCTCGCAAGATGTAACAATTGGTATTGCCAGGATTTATTTATCCCCCGATATTCATCTTTGTACCATCTGCGGGCCAAGTTGCGCAATTATCATTCACCAGTGTAAGTACAATCTACACTGTTTCATCCGCAAAATCACTGATGACCCTGCAGATTGACAAGGTTCACTATCACCAATAAGTGTGACTCTTCAATTGATTTGGTTTTAGCCCTTTCATGGCTTCTCCGATCTTCTATTTCTGGGGTATATGTTTCCAGTGGCCTCAAGAGCACATCCATCTCGCGGACACATCCCATGACATTATAGATCATATAGGTTACCTGGCTACTGGTGGCAATAAACTATATGACATCTACCAGATACAGGTGAGAGCTCTATCATGTTATGTTAAATTTTGATGCAATGGACATATTAGGAGGGCGGTTCTACCTTTCTCAGGAATATCGGCAGCATGTTTTGTAAGGGCAATATAATCAAAAGGGAAGCCTCTCCCATCTGGGCAGTGAGTCCTTTCATCATGAACGTGTCGCCAGACTCATCGCACCGCATACATAGCTTGATGTGCTCCAGCGAATTAATAATATCCTGTTTCACAAAGCCACATTTCCATTAGGGTTTCCACCTCCCGCACCACCCCTCATTAGCGTGGTCGAGTCTCCTCCGCAGGTGCTCAGTCTGGCACCAGCTACATTGTCATACCCATCTCTAGATGAAGATTATGAATCCACAGGACGAAATGTCACAGCATCTATGTATGGACCCACTACTACTGATGAAGACATCATTCTCCTGAGTGCCCTTGAGAAATACTACTTCGTCGGTCAGGCGCCATCCCTTCATCCTGAGCTTTCCTGGACAATGGAATCTAGGCTGGATACTCTTGATTCATCTCAAAAACAGTCGCTCCGAGAGTCGTTGGTAGGGTCAGGTTGGAACAAGCCGTTGCAGCTAGGAAAATGCCTTTATTCAGGGCACTTAGTGGTTGGAATTCCAGAAAACCCGTTCAATGTCCACCATGCATTTTCAAGGCAATCGATAACCACGTGTTTCATCCGAGCAGTCCTTTATTACAATACAACGTTTGAAGCACTATATGAAGAACGGTGTAAGTGTCTGGCTCTAATCCCAAATGTCAATAGCTAACGGAATGATCAGTGAAGGTCAAGAACGTTGCTGGGATCAAGAGTGAAGTGGGTTGGCCGTATTTAAGGAACAAGGTATGCACGTTCTGATGTGTTACCCTCACTCACTCTAAGACGTTAGGGACAGTTCAAGGACTTGCATATAGAATTTACTTCCGACCTGCAGAAGGTTGCAAGAGGTAGTGCGTCTTCATTTACTGGGTTTGTCGTCAGCAATGAGCATAGGATCCAGAAGATGCTCGATTTCATCATTCTTCTCAACTCAGACAATATGGAATGGGTAAGAGACAAGAAACTGCACAATCAATACTTAACATTTTCATCCATCAGGTTCAACGAGGAATCAGTGGTCTTGTTATAACTCAAGCTTTTAAGGAAGTCGTATGGATCACATTGATGCAACCTATCGCTGAACTTTTTGATGTCCATGGACGGATGGCTGATTTATTTCCTGGGGACATTCAAGACTGGAATGGCAATCTATGATGCAGTACTGTATGCTCACTCGTCGTGCTAGTGAGCCTTTTCTCCTTCTTAGAACGTAGCAGTGATGAAAGTGATGCCTCCATCAGATTTACCAGGCCTTTGCTCATGATGTAAAGGTGCAGTCAGCAGTACCTGCAAGTGCCCCAGCTACATTCCAGGGTCCTGGCTGCTTGCAATGGGATGTATATGTCCCTAGAGCAGTTCCCCTCCTTCTCTGAAGTGATCAGACAGCTACCTTCCTTACGGTCAGTGTCCTTTTTTTCGTACACAAATTTTGATCTTGCTCATTGTTTGTATACATTCAGGGAAGCAAATATCTTCGTTATGGATACCAAGAACGGAGTCCCAAGAGCCACTACAATACAAGGAGTGAAGCGGGTGAAGACCTTGGCCGATATTTCACCCATACAAATCAGTAACACCCTGGATTTCCAAGTTCCGTATGCACATCTCACACTTCTTCCCAAAACCTTGATGTACACTGGTAGAGTAGTCGTGATTTGAATGCTGAAATGCATTTTTTGCTTCACATCCTTGCTGTAAGCAACATCATATAGAATATACATAACGGACATTCACTGCGGAAATGAGAAAATAAATGAATCTGTATGAAGTACGAATATAGCTTGTAAATATATGAAAAGCATAGTCACCTCACTTTGAAGGCAAATAATGCGAGAGAAATATGTGGGGGAAATCCCAAATAACAGGCAGATAAACAGGATATAAACATGGCAGGACCTCACCGAAATGCACCCAACAAATCCTCTGGCACCTTCGAGCCCTTGAGCACTGCTACACTGGGTCCACTGGAAAGGAAGAGGGCATCGCAAACCCCAGAAAATGTGTCCACCTCGAAACGAGCACGGCCTGCAGGAGGGGACGCAGGACAGAACGGGGTTCGAGTGAGGCACCATTGTCGCACAGCTTGCTGAGAAAGTTGATTGGTTGACACTGCAGAGTAAAGAATCAGTTGAATTCAAGCCGCAGATTGAGGAACTTACCCAGGCGAACCATATGCTGCAAGTGACTGTCGAAGATCACCTTGCTGCAATACATGAGCTCGAAGCAACTGTTGATGCGCAGAGTGCATCACTAGAAGAACTACTTACATTGATAGACTTGACATCCTAGAAGTGTGTGCGCAATGACAGTGAGTGGTTTGAAGTGAGTCTTGAGTGTTCTGAGTCAGCGCAGCAGTCTGTCATGTCCGTCGTCGTCGTGAGAAGTGATGATGAGCGCCTACGGCATACTGTGAGCGCGCAATTCCAAGGACTTATAAAAATAATGATAAGCTAGCATATAGCTATAGTGTACGGTAATTGCAGAAAACAGACTACATCATGTTTATCATTGTTTGGCCTTACTTGGTGTGACAGAATGTGATTACACGTTATTACTGTCACATCTGTATCACGATTCACAAACACCAAATAAGGAATATTCATGGCAAGTATATTGAATCCTCCTGATCGTATATACTTACATTCGCATTAGACACAATGACTCGAGTCACACATTCACCTCAGGTCGGAAGCGATTCTTGTGTAAGTTTTGTCATGTAGGTAATTTAAATACAATCTCACATTTCACAGACACAATTTGATCTGTGGATGGAAAATAGGGTATGCATTTAGTAACACGTCGCCATCATGGAACCTGACTTCAGGACCCGAGGCAGCCGCTACTCTGCGGCCACCGATGTCACATTGCATCAGGCAATTGACCCGCTTCTGTGCCGACAACCTTGCTCGTGTGGCACAACACGTGACGCAATGCGTGAATTCAGTAATGCAGAGCGTGCGTGTTTTTACTCAATTATTAAAGAACCGATAACTAAAATGCTCTAGCTATGAACGTTATGAACCACAACTTGAAGCTTGTTGCTGCTACACTCATACCAACATCATATCACAGCACTAGCTAGCAGTGCTTACATCTACTACCCCATATATGCTCAACTAATGTGATGATCATGATCCATTTTCAAATTACAATACCAAGGGTAGTACTAGTATGACTAGTAGAGTACCGGCACTACTAGCAATAGAGTACACTACCGCAATATCCTACACTGGGAAAATTCTTATAGTTGCACGATCTTACTTATAGGTTTGAATTGAAGAGTATCATACTTTTACAAAGATATTTTCACGCTGATTTCGAATTTCCAAAGATCAAGAGAATCCAGTCCATGATCGAGTGAGATATTGAAATTGATGACATATCCAAAAAAGGAAAGAAAAATACACAGCCTGCTGCAGCACAACAATTGCGTAGTACTACGTTCGACTTAGTACCATGAACTCTCAGAGGTGCCCTAGAAGCTGCCACATTACTCATGCTTTCCCTAGTCCAGGAACTTCGGCCAGACAAAGATCCTTCAAGTTCAGGTTCTCACCAATTCCATCTTGGAGGAATACTATTGCTAGATCGGTCTCAATAAGCTATTCGTTCTGTCACATCATACATCTGCAGCAGTTTGGAATCCCTCGCATTACAGATAATGAAGGAGTTGTTGATAGCCTCGTCGGTGCTGCTATAGCTTTGGTTCGTGATTTACTCTACGTCTCTGGTCCTTCTTTCTTGTTCTGAAACGATCACAAGATCAACAGAGCACGAGCACAGCGTCGAGCTATTGGGAGCCTCCTCTAATGGTTTACCTCGATCCACAGCAGGATCCGTGCACTCATGGACATGGGTTTTATGCTACCAACTGGTAATTCTCCTTTACCTTGGGCGAAACTATTGATTTAGGCTTACCATGGAAAAGAACCCATTTTTTGGGTATGAAAAACCACCATCACTTCCAGGTCCAACAATGATGGAATTGCCCCACAAAGAGTACAACGACCATAATATTATATAACAATGCTACAGTATGTCTTCTCCTATATTCTCAAGGTCATCAGGATTAGCTAAGAAAGACAGTCAGTTCGTTTTAAAAGTGTATGCATTGGACATACTTGAAAAGGGAGAGGGGGTGTCCCATGCAATCTGACGAGGAGAGATAGCACACGTTCCATTTGGTGCGTATTCCTCTAAGATCATTGCCCAATAGTTTTCCTCCAGCCAACGCAGTCTGTATTTTTGGTACAGCTCTCCCAGTTTTGAGCAATTCAATTCTGCAAGTCTGAGTTGTTCCTTGAGCTCAGTCATGAACTCTTCGCATTGTTCACAGTTGTGCTTCGGCAGATTTTTGTTTTCCACTGAGGGGTTCTTGTCGACATGCACCTCGCTGTCATATGGTCAGCATTGAGACTGATCGATGATGTTGCTCATTCACCTTATACTGGCGATTTCCGCAGGCTCGCCTCTTTCATCGACCTTGTTCGCTAACTCAATCCTGACGGAGAATTAGCACGTCCTGCTGTAAGTGGCTCACCAGACTCACCGGAGGTTCAAACTAATAATACATCCAGATACATTGAAGGTCTGACTCTGATTTGAAGTTTGTGACATATTTGGGTTGGACTTAGTGGTAAATATGAATGGCAATGTCTGTCTGGTCAGGAGGCTTTTATCTCTGGTAATTTTTAGCGCTTGCTTTGAACTGTCCTATTAATTGCCATTGATTAGATGAAAGGGTGTTCGGTCCTGGTTGCATAGCTCCCAGGATTGCGGCCAGTGCTTAGCGGCCAGCACCGCAGCAGTCCTTAGCGTCCAGTCACCTTGGTCTTTGCTTGGCGGCCATCAGGTACACCGCTTCCCTGGAATCCCACACGGCAATGCTGGAGATAAAAAGCTGGGTCCCAGTATCCGCATAGATTAAGTTACTTTTCAATCCTTACTGGTTCTCATGACCACTGAAGATACTATCTCCAATATCCCGAGCAAATGCACTGTGTCAGCCCTGCAATTGGGACCTTCGCAAAAAAGCATAAGCTGTTCAAGTTTAACACCAATTTTGTAAGCTCACCTTATCGCACAGCTCTACCTTTGATCCTCTCATATCCCACGGGCGTCACTTTGGTCGAACAGTATTTGCACTGTGTAACTACCCCTCTCTACTCACCAATGGTATCCTTAGATTAGAACAAATGGAAGATACTCCTCTGGAGAACTTCTTTGCTGAGTGAAAAAAACATCATCCTTATTTACTAGTCTGTTGACTGACGTGTTTGGCAGAGAACGACGTGAACATTGTGTCTTTGAACAACTTTTAGAATCTTATCCTGGCCTTTTAGAGCGCTTACAAAATGGGTCTGAAGAAGAAATTCTCCACATTGGAGAGCTAGTGCGTTGTTTCTTGCTTGGCCAGAGTTCACACTGATGAGTCACAGATTGGTAAAGGAGCTGCAGGTGCGAGAGGCGATGTCACAAAAACCCTGAAGTCTGCCATTCTTGATTGGATTTCCCCACAAGGGGCAGCAATCCAGCCCCCTTTGCACAGGAACTCAAAGATTGATCGCGGATTCAACCACGAGCTTACCGGATCACTGCTTTGTCCCGCTGGGTTGGACTGGAACAATACAGAGTATGTTCTCATTCTCATTTTCCAGGTGTCTGCAGTCCTGAAAACTCTAAACAGAATGAGAGAGAACCTTCAGAGCGGCGAATTGTCAGGTGTGCGGAGATCAATGGCCTATTTTTTTGTTCGCCCACTATACATATGATACAGAAGACCCATGGTGTGGGCTTCTTAGGAGCTGCTTGCTGGTATGCGTAAGTGGGAATACATTTCTCCGTAGTTCTTCACTATATTCATTGATGTCAGGCTTACAAGCACGTCTTTACATCCCCGAGTTCAGTCGACAAAGAACCAAAAGCCACATGGTCCGGAAATGCTCGTCTCCATGGGATAAATTCGGTCACCATTGCTTCTATTGCATATGTTGCAACTCAGGTTCAGTTGATTCCATATACTAATGACTAAGTGTTTTGATATACTGTACAACTGAAGGTTTGATTCGCCCTAAGCTCCTCCTCGGTGTTCTCATGGACCGACACTACTATGGACTCAGAGACCTTTTACCATAGCCTCCTTGACCTTTTCGAGGAGCTGCTGACATGGTGGAATCGGTATTGTCATCATTCTTTATCATTTCGCTGAAACTCATATATTGCTATGTATACAGTCAGGTCTTCCCTACTTCCTCTGCTGCCAAACGATCAGTTAGCAGCTAACAGTGCCTTATCAAAAATCCGACTTAAGCACCTTGCGACCAAACAGGCGGCAGTTCTGAACACAGTCTCTTCGTAGTCCTTATGTCCTCATGTGGTAAATACAAATATCATCTAATACTAGCATCTTGTGACTAATGGAATGAAGTTAGTATGTTGAAGTGATTACAACACTGGCCTCCAGAAAATCTCAAATGACAAAATACCTGAAACCCTGTTGTCAAATAATAATATGTTCTCAGGATATAGCATAATGGTCTCCTATGCAATACTGATCCATGTGAGCATGTCCTGCAAGATAACTGACCTGTAGCTGAACTCTGCTTGAGCTGGGATCATCGAGTAGCTGAGATGGAAGGTGATGACCAAGCCTCGACTACCAGCTGGAGGATGACATGATGTTGTCATCACTCCACATCCTTGGATCAAAGGCAAAAACAGCCTAGTCTTCAAAGACTGTATCTAGTGCCAGCACTTATTCAGATTTTATGAGGAATAAAATATTTCACTCACCTTATATCTAATGACCAAGCCTTGGCAAACAGCTGGAGAATGGCACCATGTTGTCATGGCTCTGCATCCTTGGACCAAAGGTAGCTCAATCAAAAACAGCCTAGTCTTCAAAGACTGTGTCCAGTGCTGGCATTTATTCATAGTTTGCCAGGAATATAATATCTTGCTTGCCTTAAATCTTATGATCATAACTTTCAAACTTTGGAAAGGATCACAGTAGACTGTCATTTGTTACCTGTGTTGTGCACATGGTGCAGTCTGGCATCACAATCACATCGAGATAAAAAGACACTGCATGATAATCACATGACATCCTTGGGACATTGGCAGCTTTGATCCAACACAGTCCAGCCATATAAAGCTTGATCTGACTTAGACATTCAGCTGGAAATTGTGGAGGAAGAAAAAACCATCAAAGGTTACCTAGGGCAGGCAACATTGTAGTACATTACAACTAATACACAACTGGATGACTGGTGGTGACTTTTAATGGCTCAATATTCCCTTGTCACAGCTGGTAGGTGTTGCAATCTGTCCCATTATGATGTTAAGCTGGCAAGTGGTTGCAGCAAGACTGTCACCAATATGCATTTGGTAGGTTATATCCAACTTAGTCCAGGTATCTAAAGCTTTCTCATTTGGAGTACAATTATGACATATTTTATACACATTTTACTTTAGATAATGCTTTGTCAATTTTTATCTTTTTCGTGTCAGTTCCCTGATGTTCAAGATCACCTGATCCTCCTTACCCTGAACCCAATGGTCTTTGATGATGAATTCTTTATCATCCAAAGAGACCAAGTAACAAACAGCCCCGCTGAAGGTTCAATGATGCAGCGAGGCACAAACAATGCTCCTGACTGTATCTATAAATGTTGTAAGGTCGTGCGTTGCCTAGTCTGCTATACTTGAGACGACAAGTGTGTTCGACCCTAAAGGGGAAGTGAGTGCAGCAAGGATCTAGTAGTAGGTGCCGAAGGTGCTACTGGTTGGCAAATGCGAAGCGCAGGAAAGCGCAGGTGCACGCGAGGCGCAAGAATGCACGTGTGTGTATGCGGAAACAAGAGAGAGTAAGAGTGAGTTTGCTTAAGTGATGATTAGACACTAGACAAGAGGTGAGAGATGCAAGCTGAGAGATGTTATATGCGAGGTGCCAAGGAATAGATTTCAACTATGCTCTGCTGGGTAGTAAATGGGTATTGTTCTGGTTCAGTCCTCTGTTGTTTTTTTTTTCTAGTATATACTGCTGGTACTTATATATGGTGCCTAAGCGCTGTCATGCAGAGCCGAAGCGCTACCGAGCAAGGTATGTAAAGATATATGTAAGTAAGGGTCCATGATAAAAATCAAGGTGGAACAATATACAAATAAGGGGAATGGAAATATACGCACTAGAGAGCTTGGTGGACAGTGGATGGATGCTTCTGGATGGCTGGTGCTATAGGGCGCTCAAGTGTGGGAAAGTGCGCGTGCATATACATCGTGAAGCACTGGAAAGGCACATGCACGAGTTGCGCGGGAAAGCTGCACCTCATGTAGGAATAGCTGTGGATAGCATACAGAGTGATGCTACAAGTTCATGCCATGTACTCCCTAGTGAAAACTGCGATATTGCACAATGAGAGGCACGAGTCTCTACACCACAACTAACAAGGCCACGACTTGCAAACAGGATCCTTGTGATCGTGTAGATTGTGTCCCTGACACAAATCTTGCCACACGGTTCAGGTGACTGAGCTGAATACATGAATTGTGAAGGATGGGGTGTAGCAGAATAGATACTGTCAGGTTCCTCAGGCGCTTGGGATGCGAGGTTGAGAAGGGGGGCGCTGGAGATTGCAGTGGCTTGTACCAGGGGGGGATCCTCCAGATTCTTCATAGAAACATATGTACCATGGTCAGCACATAACTCTGAGTCTGACTTGGGCTCAGGCTCCGTGTCGGGAGATATCGACTCGATGACAGCACTTGGTGCGCCCTCGAAATCATCGCATGGTGGATTAGGGGGCTCAGACATGGCTGCAGCCATGATGTGATCTGCAGGTTGCCATTTGGCAGGGAGGTTCTTGATCGGACGATAGCCGTTGGTGTGGTGTTGGGGAGGGGAACTGTGTTTTGTGAAGGAGACTGTCAAGTCATATCCTATGCACTCAAGGCTGCCGAAACGAAGGACAGCAATAATGTGAGCGAGTATGCTTGGTTTTTGGTAGATATTGAAGGCAGGGGACACGACACCACCAGCATGATCATAGAAAAGGACTCTGAGCTCCCAATACTCGTTGGTGAGTGATAGTACAAGCGCAAAGCACCTCCAGGGCTGCTCACTCAGCATGAGGTATGCATGAGTATCAGCAGCTTTCACGAGTTGCAGCGCAGGTTGATATGAACTGTGTGTCAGCTCAGCCGATACCCTGATATTTCCCCAATTTGCCGTGATCTCATCTGATAAGAGGAGATCAGGTTTCCGCTTCACCTCACTACCAGGTAATGGTTTATGTGCGTGGGCCGCAGTCCATGTGCGCATCGCAGTGGGGTTGGCTAGTAGTTTGGGCTCTGCCTTCGCTAAGCAGATAGCAAAGCATTGAAAAATGATGAGAAAATCTCTTTGTGAGTTGGTTTTGTGGCTTTGCCAATCTCTGCATTGTCCTCCGAATCTAGGCTTTCGGATGGTTGAGAGTGAGTTGTTGATTCAGATTTGTTTGTGGGAGCAAGAGTTGGAAGGTTCCAGTTCCATAGTTGCGCATCAGCATCATACAATGGCACCAGATCGTCTGGTGAATTTTTGCTGAATTTGCTTTGGTACATTCATTGTGATGAAGGATGTTTTTGAGTGGGATCTGGAGCATAGACAAATCCAGGAGAGGTATGCTGAAAGGCTGAAAGATATGAGAGAGGATGTGTCCCAGCGATTGCGACTCAGATGGTTCATCTTCCTGTGTAACTAAACAATTCAGTTCCTCGGCCATGTACTTGTTCATTGTAAGGGCATCACCTGAGACAGCGGCAGGGAGTGAGACCAATGACGACAACTTTATTCCATAGCTGCCCGTCCTGAAAAAAAACTGAGGTGGCATTTGTTCGGTATACTCTAAGCTATAATATGACAATGGTGGGAGCAACAAGATGCCCTTATCACACATCACTACATCCATCAATGCTCGTTGTACTAAGAATATAACAGAAAGAAGCTTGTTGGCAACCAATAGCATGAAAGTTAAAAATACAGGCAGGAAGTTACATAGAGAGCGGAAAGAATGTGTTCTTGTCCCAAAATTTATTTACCCAAAACTCTGATGTGTGCTCCATGCTGTTCTGTGAGGTAAACCGGCTGTCTGCACTGGCTCCAAAGCAAGGAATGAGATTAACAGGAGCCTTGATCTGTGTCAGTGGTACAATATCACCCACTAACATACCATTGGAACATTTTGCCCTTCTGATTGAGTGCAACTGCATGGCAGGATCACGGGCACTTGTCGTACCATCAAAGCGGTACACATAGACAAGTAAACGGTCCTTCCATGACCAATCTGTGTTAATTCTTCCAACTGGACGCATGATAAGCCTAATTTGACCAATTGTGTGACCTGAAAGATAATAGTGAGAAAGTATCCAGCACGATAGAAGGTTGTAACATACCACGAAGACCATGAGCAGGCCAAAGGCACCCTAACTCATTGTTCACAATAACTGAGTCGTACCTACCAGAGTTCCAGACATCAGAAGGCGGCACACAATTCAGGGTCTGCGTGGGCCATATGATGCTACTGTCATGAAACTCTGTGTCCTGTAGTCGAAGTTTGAACCAGATTTGAATTTTATCAAATGGCAGGGAAGCAGTAGGTCCAGCCCTCCTGGCTCCCCCAATTGTGTGGACATGATTCTGTCCGTGGGTAGCTTTGCGACAAAGAAAATCAGCAATGGCCGGCCATAAGTCAGGAAGGCCGAATTTGATAGCAGCATTGTTGATGGAGATGGATCTGATGGATGGGGAATATGTGAGATGAAAGGCCATGTGTCCGATAATGAATGTGCGCAATGGTAGAGGGACAGTCCCAACCTCCTTATGCTGGAGGATCTTCGCAATCGCGAAGTAATTGGTGATTGGGCGCAAATGTCCAGGACATTTTATAGTGGCCATAAATTCCGTGGGGAGGTCATCATCATCATCCGCATCAAAGTCAACATCATCACCAATATCGTCATCCTGTAGCCCCGAGCTTGCCAGACCATCCACAAGACTCATTGCAAGGTCAAAGCGACGGCACTTATCAACCCAGTTGAGATGTTGACAAATCTGAGGATCATATTTATTGTTGTTGCTTGATCACGCAGGGTCTTTAATCTCCGTAATGTGCGCATGCTCTGTTGTATCTGCAGTCCATTGCATGGCAACACCAGTGTTGCGGATGCTGGGGACTATACTCTGCATGAGCTCCAATTTGGCAATGTACCAATTATCGATAACTGTGTTCTTGTTGCCTCGACAAAATCCTCCAGCTGTAATTGCATATTTATTGGCATGAAACTCATTGAGGGCTCCAGAAATGCACTTGATGTTGTCTTCATTAATATGCGGTGACTGGATGAGATACCGAAATTCCATCAATGCTCGGACAGCAGTGATCACAGCACTAGGTGCTGCATCCGCACTGACTGCAACAATCGAACACTGAATGTCACGTTGAGTTCAACCTGTAACCTGTTTTAGCTTGGAGATACCACCGTCAAAATGACGAAAGCCAGTGATGGGCTGCAACACAGAAAACCGGAAATCAATTTCCATATCCCCAACTGCACAAATAATCCACTTGACATCGTGATCGTAAAATTCTTGGTGAATGAGATGCAGAAATTCTGGAGTGAAGAAATGAGACAGTTCACCAAGGGTCCAGTCCTGCCAGAAAGGTTTAGAGACGCTGTTCAAGCAAAATTTCTGCGCTTTACGAAAGAAGGCTTCAATATTGTTGGGATCCACCATTGTTTGAACAACAGCCAGCTGTGCAAGTGTGGTTGATTTCGTGCGAGGTTCATGACAGAAAGGGTCTCCGAACTGCTTGAACATGGCCATGGTGACTGGAGATGTTTTCCCACCGACAGTAGCTAGCATCATAGCTTCTGGAGTGTCAACAATATAGCTTGCAAGGGGGGTAAAACAATAGTGGCTATGTCCAACAGGGTCTGATAACATGACTCCCTCATGTGCAGCCTGCTTGAGCGGACACAGGACAATATCTAGACATTCATGAATTAAGCGATCCTCGAGTACACCTCGCATGTGTTTATTCTTATGTATAAATTTGGGTATGGGGAGTAAGGTGGTGAGTACAAAGGTGTTGGATGATGTCTTGAGTCGTGTGAACATGTTGATATTTGCAAGGCTGATGAGAAGCGGGTGCGCAACTCTGTCACCCGTCATCGTGGATATATTCATTTTGTTGGATGATAAAATGGTTCCAAGGAGTGTTGTGCCTTTGGGTAGGGCAGACTGTTGAGGAACCAATAAGTTCAGCGACTGGTGCAAAACATGAATATATGCCTGCATATTCCATGTGTCATCGCCTGTCATCCATTCTGAATATACACAGCACAAGTGTTGTGCAGTAGTATAGACCCTGTGAGGCATGAAGTCTAACTGATCATGAAAAAAGGGATGATTCAGAATAGCTGAAATACAGTCCAAGGGATCATGCCAGTACAAAACGACAGGTGATTTGGTGGGATGACTCGTAGAGAGCACTTGGGACATCCAGCGTGGACCACTGGGCAACATTTCTGCTCTACCTCGCAGTTCCTTGGCCGAGGAAAAAGATAATGGAAGACCCTTGATCTTGACAAAAGAATTATCGTCGGAATTGTAATGAGAATGAAACAATTTGCTTACCATCTCAAGTGACAAAAAACTGTCTATCTTCCCCATGCTCAATCCTAAGCGCAGTAACCACGATGTAATCTCCCAGTCCTTCTGGCCACTGAATGGGTAATAGGGATTCTTGGCACGGTACACACTATTCTCATCAGAATTGAATAAGTCAAGGAAGGTGTACCCCTTGCCATATGTCCGAGAAGATTCGGGATAACAGTCGACGAAATCGGCACCATTCGGAAGTAATCCCTCCCCAGAGGCCTGTCCACCACTCTCACCGCTACCTTCAAATAACTCATCTATATCTCTGAATGTGAACTCAACCTCAGCCTGAGGCCCAGCACCGGGAATATTTGGCTCGTCCAAGTCATCTGTATGCATAGAATCGTCAGACAGGTCCTGCAGATGTATTAAATCCTGTAGCCAGGTGCTACATCCCGAGCGAGGCTGGCTCATGTGACGAGCAACAGCAACCTGATCTTTGAAACTGGTTTTACCACATGAAGGACACTGGAAATTGGACATGTCCTCGCAAAGTCCGACACTCGTGAGAAGCCCAATTCATAATCAATAACTTACTCTTTGTTTCTTCAAAATGTCAGCCTCACCAATCAGTCTTAATCTCAGTAATGATATACCATCATCTTCATGCCTGATGTCTTGTACGTGCACACACCCTGTTCAGCAACATCCAAGTTGTCACTTGTGTTGTCACAATTCCAGCGGTATTTCTGACCTGTATGATATAGCCAATGGTATCAGGTCAATGGTAAGTCAATCATATTGTATAGCACTTACTCTCACTAACATGGTACTTACAGTCAATCAACAACACCAATGAACTTGAAGCCAACCTCGTCATGGACCTAGCAAGGGTGAGGTGGGACATATTTAGGGCGGAGAAGGCACTAGCGGATTGTGTAGTGCAAGAACGCGAAATCATGGCGAATCTTTCCAAGCACCAGTCTGATGTTTTGAAGAAAAAGCTCGACAAGGCAGATATAGGATTAGGGTATATGTGAATTACATTCAAAAAATATGGTCTTTCTCACCATTCACTTGCGCCATGCAGTTTGCAAGGTAAGTCATTAGTGCTGCCAGAGTCCAGTTCTGAACTTTGGTTCGGACCTGAACACTTCCGAACCGGACCATGTGTTCGGTCCAGGGTTTGGCATACTGTAAGGACCGAACACATTATTATGTTTGGCGTTCGGCTGATGCCTGAAACGTGCAAATGCATTCTGAATGTGTCCAAACTGTTCTTAAATCTGAAGTTCTTTGTATGATCCACTCGACCCCCTTAAGCTTATTGCTAGCCATCTACTAACAATATATTCTCTGATCTTCTGGCAACAAGCATGGCAATTGCCAGTCCTGGGAATATTGACCTTGGGACGACCAAGACCGGCTCTGACTTCACGACCCAAACACTCAACACATTTCCATTATGTAATCTATTTGCATAATTTCCTAGCAGCACCCCGTACATGTCTCGCACCTCTCCTTCAGTCCTGTCAGTCTCGTTCTCACCAGATGGTACTCGCATTGCGTGACTGCGTCTGATTCATCGGATAACACTGTGCGGCTTATGAAAGTGCCGCCATCCCCCAAGTCCACAGAGCTGGATCCATCTGCATCTCCATTGCATCGAAGTACCGCTTGATTAACAGACGTCCACCTATTCAGGCCCCTCAAATACCACCAGGCTTTTTCGACAACACCCAAGTGAGTCCTCTACCTTATTTCACCAGCTCTGTTTCTGACCTTTCTCAGCTCTCGTCGTCACAAACTCAGCCTACCACTACCACACCTGCTCAAGGTACCAGCGCTGGCGCAACAGGTGCAACAACCATGCAGCCACCACCCATCCCATTGTGGGCTCGTTTTGTTTTGTTTCTCTGCTGTGCATCTCCTCCGCACACCAATGGTCATTAATACAGGAGCAGCATGTGTACTACAATCATCCGCCATTCCATCAATCATGTTTCCTCGTCGTGAGACTCATACAGTGCATCAAACTCGATCGTGCTAATTGTCACGAGGGCACCATTCTACTTGCAGAGGATAAAAGCTGGGACAGCCCACGTTCCTCTCATCAAACTTCCACAATACTATTGCCGACTTGTTAGCTACTATGTGATATTTCAGGTGATATCTACAGTGAAAACCTTGTTGTGCTGTTTGTTGGCCGCAGCCTGGGACTCACATAGGTTTACCCCGCGTCTGTTTTTATAGCCTAATCATGTTTCCATTGGTCGGCATTATTCAGCTGGCGTACCTTGGCACAGTAATACATGGATGCTTCATAAGCATACCTTTATGTGCAAGAATTTATATGCATTTGGGGGTTTGAACGCGTTCTGAACTCGAACCGAATGCTTGTGAACGCGTTCGCAAGGGTCCAGTCCAGCGTTCGCCCTCCTTGCCTGAACCGGACCCAAGGTTCAGTTTGAGGTTCAACAAAACACCCTCAAGAACTGAACCGAACCAGACCGCAGCAGCACTATAAGTCATATCTGTTCACATTCACCACTGCAAACTTCATGTCCTATCACAGAACAATCCAGCCGTCGCATATCAGTAATTTTAGATTGATGACTCGAGCTATTCTTATTTTTTGTGTTCAAGTTCAGCGCGCACATTAGTAGTAGTAGTATGTACGACTCGGATACTACTACTATATATTTGTATTTCATTGAATATAATGTTTGTATTGTAATTGGAGATTACAGCCGAGCCTGCTACTAGTACTACTACACTTTGAAAAGATTGAGGCCGTTGAACTGGAAATCACTGAATTTATTTTGAATAGTCTGACCCGGTTGTGAGCTCTGTGACCACTTTGGCGTCTGGGGCTGTACGTTCTGTGAGCTCTGTCGCCACTTTGGGTGGCTGTGGGAAACTGTCGAAAATTACCATATCTGTGAACAAATTTCTAGTTTGCAGATGCAGCTTTGTACAGAGCGACACTGTGAGTTTACTGATGGATGGCCTCACCCAAATTCTAGTCTGCAAGTCTTCCACATTCCTTAAATTCATCATCCTGCAAGCGTGCTCGTCACGTCATCCTCTTCTCTTACTAAGGTTCACTTGGTTTGGCATACATCTACAGGGCCATCATCTAAAGCAGCCCCACAGGCTGTTTTTTTATGTCCTCGGTGCGGCGATTTAAAAATTACAAATACAATTAGAAATCATCATAACAGCCTAATCCATTCGACTTGTCTTCTGTAATACGGTAGTGACCTCACCGGTCCACGCATCATGGTCACGGTGTTCACGACATGTGAACTTATTGCGCAATTGTCGAGCACCTTAACTCAAGATGGTGATATCTACTCCAGTTTCGTGGAAACGTAGATGGCGACGATTTAGCCAGCAAAAAAAGAACCCTGTTGCGAGTCCGAACATTAGGACGCGTTATGTGCTGTAGTAAGATTTAATTATTTCTTATTCTTTCTCGTCCTCGGTCCCCCGATTTTGAAATTAAGACACTAACGGATATCACCACTGGTCCACATCACGGTGTTTACAACATGTGCACTTATTGCGCAAATATCGAGCACCCTTAAAGTATCTGCCTGCAAGGCGCTGATATCTTGTGTTCATGTTTCCCTCCTCATCTACAGGAATGTCTACTACCTGGTGGTCGCGATTAAGCAAGAAACAGGAACAGGACCGTGCCTCTGAGTCACAGTCCACCGAAAAGGATCAGAGGATTCAAAAGGAATCAGACGACGATCCTGACCTTGATCCTGGAGAACTGACCTTTGAAGAATGTGAGGTTGCTAGCTATTCTTTCAACTTGCTCATCTAACGTCATTCAGATACCGCCGGAGGCCTCGGTCGTCACCTTGGTGTGACTTCTTGCACTCTCCTTATCGTTGGACGGATTATCGGCACCGGTATATTCTCAACACCATCCTCCATCCTCTCCAGCGTGAGGTCAGTTGGCGCCTGCTTCTTGCTCTGGGTCCTCGGGTTCTTGCTTAGCTTCTGTGGCCTCTTCATATGGCTCGAGTTCGGCACTATGTTCCCTCGCAGTGGTGGAGAGAAAGTATACCTTGAGGCCGTCTACAAAAAGCCCAAGTACCTCGCCACCGCAGTATTTGCTGTCAACTCTATATTGCTTGGATTCACTGCAAGCAGTTGTATTGTCAGTGATCTCTTGTTTCGGATAGACATTCGGTGTTAAAATTTAACTGCTTCTTTAAGGTTTTCGCCAGCCAGTGCGCATTTTGGATCTTAATGAAACGATTCAGCTGATATAATGCAGCATCTTGGTTGCTGCTGATCAATCCGTGGATCGCTGGAATGAACGTATTATTGCACTTGGGGGTATGATATCCTACACAATTGACATGTCACGGTTATTTACATGGCCTCTAGTCATCTTCTTTGTAGTTCTTCTACACGGATTGGCTCCAAAGACCGGCGTGCTGATAATGAACGTATGCAACTTTCATTTTGACACCATTATATTCAACATCTTCCTTTCAGCTGCTTTCGATATTCAAGATCGCAATTCTGATATTCGTCGTGATCACAGGCTGGGTAGTTCTCTCTGGAAAAACCAGCGTCGCGGACCCAAACTATAATTTCAGAAACGCGTTCGCAGGGAGCTCCACGAGCAGCAACGACGTGCATCCAACCATATTCCTAGATGCCCATCTACTGACTATATTCTTCACAGTATGCTACCGCTACCTTCAAAGTCCTGATCGCATACGGGGGATGGGCTAGCGTGAACTACGTGATGAACAACGTCCGTAATCCAGTGAGGACGCTCAAGATCGCAGGCCCGCTAGGTCTTGGTATATGTGCCTTTTTGTACTTGCTTGCAAATGTGGCTTATTTCGCGGCTGCAACCAAAGTAAGAACTCGTTTTGTGTATGCACCACGAACGACATACTGAATGATATCAATAGACGGAGATCGATGAGTCTGGTGTTGCTGTTGCCTCTTTGTTTTTCGGGAATGTCTTTGGTCCTGCTGCGGAGCGTGCGCTGGCGATTTTCATTGCTCTCAGGTGAGCTCGACATCTTGGCTTCGAGGGTTTCCTGATTTATTGTTATCATGACAGTGCTCTTGGAGTGAGTCTTATATATCTTATATCATGATCTCTGTCTGATGATGGGCCGTAGAACGTTGTTACTGTGGTAAGTTGAGGGATGCTATTTAAATGTATGACGCAAGAACTTTTCATCTAGACTTTTGGTGCGGCACGAGTGAACCAGGGTCCGTCATACTAAACATCGTAGTCCTACATAGCTTATGCTTCGATCACAGAGCTCGCAAAGGAAGGGATACCCTTACCATTCGGAAACAAATTCTGGGCTTCAAATTGGCCCACGGGGAAGTCTCCGCTTCCGGGATTGATCATCCACTTGATACCCTCTGTAAGTACTACCATGGAACTGCATGTTATCCATGAGATTGATTTGAGATTGATTTTCTAGGCGATTACTATCATCGCGCCTCCCCCAAACATTGCATTCCCCTTCATTTTGGATATCGAAGGATACCCACAGCAGATTATTAATTTCTTTATTGTCATCGTACGTCTTTCAACTCCTTCTTGATTGTTTCTTACTTCTTGATGCCGCCAGGGTCTGTTCTATCTGAGATGGAAGAAGCCAGATGCTGTTCGGCCATTCAAAGGTGAGCAAACATCTTTCTGTTTGGTACATTAATGCATATGATGCAGTATGGTGGCCTCTCGCCGTATTCTTCTTGGCTGCTTCTGCCTTCCGTGAGTCACCCATCTACAGCTTCAATGCTTTCTTTCTCTAACCAAACCCGTACACAGTCCTCATCGCTCCCTTCATGAGACCAGCCAACGGCGTTGGCGACACCCCACCACTACCATATTACCTGTACGCTTCCTTCAGCAGCGCTTCCCTTATTCTTATTCCTCGCTTATTCTCTAGGTACTGCCTGGTCGGGATCTCCATCATATTAGCAGGCGGGCTGTACTGGGCTGTATGGCGAATCGTTCTGCCCAAGGTATTTGGGTATTCGCTCGTACCGCGGAAGGAGACGTTGGACGATGGGACTGTTGTCACTGTAGTGAGTGTTTGCGTTTTTGATTCTGTTGGTGGTTTTGCTCACGGAACTTACTTCCAAGTTTTCGAATAAAAAAATCGAGTGATTCGGAGATTGATTGGAAGCATGGAGGCACCGGAATACAGGGTCGTCGCCTTGCAGCATTGTGTTGCATTCAAATCCCTCGCGAGAAGTGTATTCGTTAAAACTTAAATCGCTTATAAGTTGCTTATGAGTATGCGACGTGTGCGACCTGTAACATTATTTGGATATCGAAACAGAGCCTTTGGAAAAACTGCTTTTTAGTAATGGTCTCAAATTGGGGCATGATAAAATTCAAGTTTGCAGTTTATCCAAAGTCTATCATAATCGTGCAACTTGCATGTGCGCACAGCTTGATCGGAGCAACAAACATTGGAGACTAGTCGCAGTTCACTTGACTGGGAGCGCTCAGCGCTCACAAGCACTCTCGGCGTCAACGCTCGTGGCAAGCACGTGTTCATCATGGTCGTAGCCGCCTAACCGACTTTCTGTGTACCGCCACACTGCTCTGTCTGTGCCCTTCAGACCCTTCCCAATTTCGCTAGCTTTACTTGGGATCTAATATAGGTATAACTTCTTCATGTCACAAGCATCAGGCACCGACGACACCGAGGATCAGCTCACTCACAACGATGAGCAGCCTCCCCCGCAAATTGACACCGTAGGACCCATCAAAGAGTAAGTTGCAGCTTCCTGGAATCTGACACCCGTCTAATAGCAAGACAGGGAGAAGTCAGATATTGAACCTTTGGCGGAGTTGCCATCAGGGATGTAAGTGTCTTTCTTCCCTGATGGGCGTCTGTGCCATTCCTTAGTACCCGAACTGCAGCTCGAATGCTGGGCCTTCACAGCCGTCAGGACCTTCTCACGTACAAGGAAGCACATCCAATGTTCCACCAGTCGACGATTCAGCTCCGTGAGTCCATGTCAACAATGACGTCAAACATGCTGCTGAATTGTCTCAGCGAGGAGGGAAAGGTCGTGGCGGACAAGGACAAGGACCAGCTAACTCTAAGCGAATTGTAAGCGAAAAACAAGTCAAGCGATCGCAACTGACGATACTGTACACTCAGAGCATATGTCATGAGGCAAGTATTGGACATTCTCCAGGACTCCACGATTGCATCGAAGATTGGAAAGGACAAACGGTCTCGTTTCTGGGGGGTGTACAAACGAGTCGCAGAGGAACATGATGGCGAGTTCCTTGAGCGATACACTACTGACATGGACATTGTCTTGATCTTCGTAAGTTTAGCGTTCTTATCTTTGGCGCATTGAAACTGATGTTTGATCAGTCTGGTCTTTTCTCGGCTGTCAGCACGGGTTTCATCGTCGCGATGGAGTCCAATCTCAGTCCCGACCCCAGCGACACTACGAATTATCTTTTGAAGCAACTCGTGCAGATCGGACTCGGCAACCTTCGCCGAGGCAGGCACCGCTCCCGCAGACCCAGAATCTACATGGTCGCCACCTGCGTCGGCTGTGAAGATCCAGTTGGTCGCATACGCAAGCTTGTCCATGAGCTTGCTTGCTGCATTCGGGGCCGTACTAGGCAAGCAGTGGCTCGGGTACTACAAGTCGAGCAGATATGGCCGCGGCTCGGAGGAGGAACGAGGCAAGCGCAGGCAAGAAAAGTTCGACGGTCTCGTCACATGGTATTTTGATGCTGTCGTGCAATCCTTTCCGGTCTTGCTTCAGATCTCCCTTCTTCTATTTGGAATTGCCCTTGGCGCCAATATGTGGTATGACCAGCTGAGCATCGCTTGGGTCATCATCGCAACGACGATCTTTGGATTTCTGTTCTATTCCCTGACGGTGATGGCATGTTTGGTGTCTCCTGCTTGTCCGTTTCAGACACCAACATCGACGATGTTACGCATGTTGCACATTGACAGTGAGATCAATTTTACCAAATTCTGGTGGTCGTTCCCCGTCTGAATCAACATGGCAGGGGTTCTACGCCCGGTATTCAAACGAACCTCCAGTTGTTTCCAGCAGCTCACAAAGTCGCTGCAAGGTGAGTTGTGTGTTCTTCATGTGGACAGGTTTTGACCGTTCCATGTCAGGCGTGCTGGAACAATTGCTTGACATTTTCAGGTCAAGATGGACCCGATTGTCTGCAGTATTTAGATGTGACAATCTCATCTACTATCACAAAGATACCCAGTGCTCATTTCACTCCTCAGGCCCTGTACGTGCGATCAGCGCATTCGCACAGCGATCTCTTCAGCAGTTAATCACTCGTCTTCATAGCTGGCTGCATTTTGTCCTGCGCTTTTCCACAAAGGTCGTGGACTCAGAAGCACAATTGCTTGGACCGAAATTAGATGTTTCGTCGGGCAATGACCACGACCTCGCTCTTCCTAACATACCTACCAGCAATCTGGAAGCACCCAGTGTCAAGTGGCTGCTCGAGACCTCTACGGATCCTGAAGTATTTCTTGCCGCCGCCAGCCTTGTTCCGCAGGTCGAATGGCCCCTAGATCTCGACGTCTCAGGCGCACTGCATCAGCTGTATGATATTTATATGAGCTGCGTCGGCTTTCATGGACAAATTATGCCGTCGTTGGAGGAAAAGGCCTCAGCTTGTTTAATGGCTATGAGTCATTTATATTGTGGCCGTGTTCTTCAGGCACATCCTGCCGGTGGTGAACTTCTTGGTTTCGAGGAACGAGATTATGTCATGTTTGACCGGATGGCTCTGAGGAGTATGGATCAAGCCGACATGACGGTGCTTAAAACGACTCAGAATCTTTGTCTTCTGCAAGATGAAGATAGCATATTCCCGTGGTTTCCGTTGTATGATTGTCCTGACTCTGTGGCGGAGTGGCTGTCACATTCTCTTCCTTACCACTTTGTCACTGGGCGAGCGAATGAAAACGTGGAAATATTGGCCATGGATGTGATATCAATACTGCTATCATTTCCATCCTCTCCATCGAATCAAATCATAGCCAATTGCGCTCTTCTTGCTTGCGTCATGGTCGGGGTTCAGTTCGACAAGAAGGACATAGTCCGGATTGATAAAAGGTGCCATCGACTCATTTGGTGCTTCTGCTACTAGTATGGCTAACGAAGATATTGTGTAGTTCTGCCCTGCCTCGATTTGCGAATGCCCTTTTGGAGCAGTTCCAAATTACTCTCTGGACACGTTATGGAGGTGATCTCAGCGACGACAGCACAGGTATAACATATCGGGAATCGAACCTCATCACAGCCATTTGTCTTGTGCTTGAGTCTGCCAAAAATTACTATAATCCTTCATTCCTTGCCATGCGGAACCTGGACATGTGCAGGAAGCTTTACTCACGAGTGAGATCATCCGAAAAAAATTCTCCCTTGGAACTGTTGGGTGTTCCGCAAAGTGCACTGCGCTTCACGCTTGCTGCTGCCGGAGTATCTCGGGACCCTGCCGACTTGTGGAATAACCAGTATTTTTGGACAGGTGATGCCCATTCGCCAGAAGACTTCGACTGGCTGGTCGACTGCCTCGAGTACTTGGATCCCAACGACCAGGAAGCAGTATTCGACATCCTTTTACTCCTCCTGGTTGTCATAAAAGTACGCTCCAGCCCTGCTAAACGGCATCAGTTCTTCAAGAGCCTCATCGCCTGCATGGGTAGTCACATGCCTGCCCACTTACGTCATGCTGCTCTTCGCCTTGCCCACAGTGCCCGAGAAGAAATGGTCTCGATCGATGCCATTGATAATGCGGAACTGCGGGATATGATCTTGACCGAGTTCTCCCCCGCTATCCTCACTGCAGTTTGTCCACAACCAGGTGTAACACCCTCCGATGATGATCCTGACTGCTTCTTCCATTATGAACGCGACTTGTGCTATCTCGAACTGCTCTTTGCCCTCGCGAGGAATTCCAACTGGCACCCCCATTTGGTTGAGGATCATATAGATCGATGCATTAGCATTGCTGCACAGCGCTACAGCCTCAGTCTACATGCATTTTACCTAGCTGGCATCCTCCTCCGGATCGCACCTGAACAGTCGTCGGTTGCAATCCTCAATTCTATTACAGGGCAGCAGTGGTGGGACACGATCAGCAATGCATGGTTCCATGCCCCCTATATCGTCAACGACATACACTGTTTCGAGTTCCTTCCTGACCTTGTGGAAGGCACGAAGAGGTATATGCACACTGCTAAGGAACTCGATCTCAAGTCCTTCATCGTATATGTGGATCGTGTTCTTAACGCACCAGAGATGCGAGATGCACAGCAGGGAGAGGGTGAGAGTGTCGCCATTGCTGTGAAAGAGTTGAGGACTGCTGCCAGCGATATGCTTGAGAAGTTGGTTAGCAGTCAAGGAGTTGTTACTAGTCCCTGATCATCACAGTATTTGCGTGTTGTGCTAGCGTCCTGGGACCAGAGGAAGGGATGGAACAATATAACTGGAAGGGAATAAGTACCGCAACTTGAAAGAAATTTGATATCCAATACAAGGACTCGGCTGCCGGCCCTCATTTTGTGTTCATGGAGTTACGAAGGCGTAGGTGCCATTCAATGTATTTACAGTATGACCATGAGCAAAAGGATCTGTTTGCAAGTGGAGCACGGTTCGTGCTAGCGTCAATCCTTGAGCCGTCAGTAAGAGGTTGTAAGTGCTAGACAGATAAATGAAAGACAAAAGGAGGCAGAAAATTCACGCATATTATTAGCAAAGAAATGAAGAGAGTGCGCAGATTTGCCTTCTGCTTCCGTTCTGAAGACCATCAATCAACAACACAGCATGACGTGGTGGACAACATGCCGGCGGTTATGCTCTCTGTTGATAAACCTGTATTCTGATGATCTAGCCAGTCACCAATCCCGTTGGAAGTCTTGCTTCTCATGACATTTTCTGCTTGAATCGATGAACACAATTCATAGTACGTACTGGTGAAACTGATGATTAGCGGCAGACGGGCGAGTGCCAGGGTCTCGGGGTTTCGGGGTCTCCGCCCACGACAGCACGACACGTTGTACTACCATCATCTCTCTAGACAGCTAGTCTTCCATCATCTCTCGAGCGCAGGGCTAGAGTCGAGTCCACTGCCCGCAGCGGGCTCGTATCTGCGGCGGTATTTAAATACCATGCAGGAGGCTGGCTATGCAACTTCCTTTTCCCTGCGGCACTGAAATGATTTGAATCGGTATGCATAGTACCACTTGGTATATTAGTACAGTCAGACTAACCTAGAGCTCGACTGGCAGTACTTCATGTTGCACCATGAGAGTTCTACATAATTCGAGTTGCCATACTATGTAACTTACTAGGTGTAGGGAGTGGTGACTTTGTCAAGTGTCCACAGTTCGCGGTCAAATCACCACTTCCTACACTGATGGAGCAGGATGTAACATGGCAGGGGCTTCAAGCTTTAAGCTTTAAACCTCGATTTCAGATTGTCACCACTCCCTGTATATCATGATGCCGGAGTCCTCCGAGTCGGTTGCGGTAACTTAGAATATAAGACTCGGGCTCTGAATCGTGGTGATGTAATAGGAACATTTGCCATGAGAGAAGAGTCAGATATGATTCTTTCCAAGCTTTAGGTTTTCCCTCCTTTCATCAGCTATTCTCGATGGCCTTCTATTCGACGCCTTGTCTTGAATGTTACGGACAATGCGAACAAGTCAAAGGCGAGCATCGTGGCGACAGCTTCAAGGACGAGCGCACCTGAAGAACGAAAGGTATACGGCGGTAACACCCAATCATGTCCATGAATGATGCAGCGATTCACCTAAATGATCGACTTCTTGCCAATATGGACCTTAGCGAGGAGGGAGGTGCGCATGTTCTGTTTCTACTTTTTGTTTACTGTACGACCTTGTGCCAAAAAGGTCATCACAGATCTTCTATGATTGGTATGTGTCATAGTATTACTTCGCATCCGGATCGCCTCAACAATGTGTCGCCGGTAAATACGCTGATACGGTTACTGTACTTGCGTCATCCGAAGGCACCAAATCGAGCGCTGGCGTATAAAAACAAAGGTCGTTTGGATGTTGCGTTGAACACTTCTGACATCCGATTCACCATGGATTCACTTCACAATAAACGCAGACAAGCAGCCTCAATCACCGAGCCCTCTCTTGGAGCGCCTCCTCCTTCCCTCTCTGGTTCCGTCAACCCTCTGGAGGTATGGGAGGAAGTGGACATATCGTCCACTGACTATGCTCGGAGACGAAGTGAACTTATACAGATGATGGCTGACCTCCGATCCATGGGGTGGGTGTTTGTAGATATGATTATAAGGATATTTCGCTCACGCTACCTCTTACAGTGCCGACGCGCTGATCGACTTACCATCCGTGGTGGTAATTGGTGGTCAATCTGGTTTGTGGTTGGACCATTTCTGCAGCTACAACTATATTCAATCTGATATTTCAGCGGGCAAAAGCTCACTCGTAGAGGCCGTCAGTGGGGTGCGTCAACAGACAGTTCATCCTTTTATCACGTTATTCATATTTTCATTGCTATAAAGATCAACGTCCCAAGAGATAGCGGAACGTGTACAAGGTGACTTTACTAACCACCGTCAGTTATTGCAACAATGCTCATAATACTATGTGCAGATGCCCTATGGAATGTACAATGTCAAGTCATGCCTCATCATGGTCCTGCACTATTACCCTACGTATTGGCTTCGATCGTAACGGCCTAGACCTCCAAAAACCTACTAATGTGCCTTTTGGCAAAACGATCACAGACAAAAGTGATTTTGAAGTCTGGCTGCGTCGTGCTCAGGCAGCTATCTTAAACCCGGATATTTCTTCTTCTTCTTTTCACACAAAAACTGTCGAGGAACTCAGGAACATGAAAAACACACTGAAGTTCTCCCGCAACGTGGTATGCGTCTCGATTGAAGACCCCGATGCGACTGACCTATCATTCTATGATTTACCTGGTAAGTATATTCTCATCTAGACCAAACCGACATAACTGATGCGCAAGGAAGGTTTAATACAAAACGAGGAAGCCGAAATCGTCGCCTTGGTGAAGAACTTGGTGGAACATTACACCAAGAAAGACAACACCATCATATTGACTACAATTCCCATGAGCGGTAGGTGTATGAATTGCAAAATCTTGTTTTACTGAATTGACGGGTTCCATGCCAGACGACATGGAAAATCAACAATCCATGAGTCTCGCCAGGGCCGCAGATCCTGCTGGCAAGAGGACAATTGGCAAGTCACCCACACCGTAGTATAATTCAATCATTAAATGCTCTTCAGGTGTACTTACGAAACCTGACACACTTGGTGTCGGGGCTATCAACCAGCGCCGCAAATGGGTAGAAATCATCGAGGGTCGTTCAGAGGATCACACATTGAGGCACGGTTTTTACTGCGTGCGTCTTCCCGATGACGCCGAACGTGCACAACGCCTGTCTCGTGCTGAATCGCAAAGGCGTGCCACTGAATATTTCGACACGACGTCGCCCTGGAAGGACGTTACTGACCGTCATCGACTTGGAATTCCAGGCTTTGTTTCAGATGTGAGCCAATTGCTCATTCAATTGATCGAAGAAACGTGCGTAGACCTTCTATTTGGGTCGTGATAAAGTACTTACATTGTCTACAGTTTACCGTGCCTTAGAGACGATGTCGACAAGCTATTTGCCAAATGTATCAAGGACATCGACGAATTGCCGCCGCCTCTTGCAAATGATCCGCAAGTTGAGGTGCTAGGACGAGTGAATGCGTTCTGCGATGCCTTTAAGAAGTTTGTGAATGGCAGTCACCAAGACAAAGATCTTGCGCAGCGGAATCGTGCTCTCTACACTACTTTCAAGAGGGACATACGCGGTACTGCCCCCGATTTTAGGCCCTTTAATCAACCGGAAGACTTTGTTCCGCTGGATGATACGGAGGGCAATATGACTCTTTCTGAGCGAGATCCTGGGGTGAAAGTGTTGGGTATATATGACATCCGCAATGTCATTCAGGAGTATGTTTTCGTGTTTTATTCTGGTAGTTGCAGGACAGCTCAACTACTATTCATCAAGGGCGATTGGATGGGAGATTCCGAACAACGTGCCGTATCAGGCCAAAGTAAATCTCATCGCTCAATTTACTAAACTTTGGGTTGCTCCGTCTGAGCGCTGTCTTGCGGGTATCAACGATGTGCTCGATCAAGTGATCAATGCACTCATAAGCACCCATTTTGGACGCTTCAAAGTTCTTCAGGACTACTTTGGGTAAGTTTTGACTCTTTACGATCATTGTCTGTGCTCAAGTTAATTGTGACACCAGAAATCTAATTAGAACCCAGGTCGACATCTGCAAGGCGCGCGCCCAAGTTGCTGTTAGATCGGCTTTGGATCTGGAAACTACTCCGCAATATACTCAAAACGCGCACTACTTCCAAACGCTCCGCGACAAATGGCTGTCACATTATAAAACAGCTCGAAGTAGACCTTCTCAGTACAAGGCTCATCATATTCGGGGGGATAAGGAACCTGGACCACGACCTGAGACGCCCAGCCCCCCCAAAGGCCGCTCAAGTCTCGAGAAAGACTATAAGGAATGGGGGCAGGAATGTTCTTCGCCAATCGGTTCGACACCCTCAGCATTCTCATCAGCTGCATACGCTGTCCCCGCAGAGCCAAAGTCTACTAGTAAGGTTCCTGCTAAACCCCGCACCTCTGCGACTCCACTGGCAGAGACGCCTGAAGACAAAGCTTTGAGAGCTCTTGCAGAAGCGGGGTATACCAATCTTCGAGTCTCAGATCTTGCACGGTTGTTACCTCCCGACTCATTCGAGGAAGAGCTAGTTGTGATGGCTGACGTTCGAGCCTATTATCATGTGGCCTACAAGGTGAGTCTTGTCCATCATCTCCATTTCAACGTGTTAATTGCCCTGAGCACAGCGCATCGTTGACCATATTCCTCTCACGATCGAACATGCTCTCCATCATGCTCTAGCGGGACAACTTTCGCAAAGCCTTCTCACGAGCTTGCTGAGTGATCTTGCGTCTGGGCCTGACTTTTCTGAGCGTATGAACGAGTTGGTCAGCGAAGATCCCTCTATCACTCAGAAACGCATAATGCTCTCGACAAAAAGACAACGTATATTGGACATTCGCCGGAGACTCGTGACCTTCAGCAAAAGTACTTGATCCCCAGGATCTGGAGGAAGTCACGATTATGTTTGTTTGCTGAGCTTTCCAAATTTCTACAGCCACATGACGTCCTATTCAATGACCTCTTTTGTCGTATAAAGTGCTATTTTGGTTTGTGCAGTTGTTGATGTATTGTGCAGTTACGTGCTCGCCTATTGTTGTATTTCCGCGAATGCAGGAATTTGATTCTTTATTCGTATTGGTACATTGCTGCCTAAACATTGTGATGACAAGGAGGCGTCTCCAAGATGGTTTGTCCACTGCCACATCAACTGGATTACAAGTGACTGTGTCCTCCTTCCCATGGTTTAGCGTGTCGAGCTTTAGTACAATGCCATGCCCGTAGGTTCGATGTTCCGACCAAATGCTTGGTTGTTGAATATGATACGGCGGAGCTATGAAGATTTGTGTCAAGGCACAAACCTCAGCGGAGTCCTGTAAGAATATAAGTGAAGGTGGGCCGTGTCTGTCGCGTCACGTTCATCCTGGCCGCACTGGAAGACCGCTTGATAAGAATTGGAGCAGGATATTGGGAGTGCTGTGATATATCAACGTTATGACGCAAGTAAGTATACAACATACAATCACCTTTGCAGCTAGCTCCTGCATGACCGCGCACAAGACTGATACGTACAGATGCGATGTGCTCACCTTGAACCATTAGGGGATGAGCGGAAAGTCGTCAACTGCGCCACTGTGCGTGCGCGTTGATAAGGCCAAGCGAATCGAAAGTCAAGTTTACTTCCTTCTGCGATCTTCGTGTCAAAAATTGTTGTTCGTAATGTGCGCAGGCCAAAATCGACTGGAGCAGGATGATTTCTGTCAAAATGAGGTGATATATATCGTATAGCAGCATGCTGCGATCGACAGGATCGCGGGGCACCACAAGGTCAAAGTGGTACACCGGGAAACGATCTATGACGAATTCACAAGCAAGACGGGCCCACTTGAACATGCCATCAGGTTCATTAGCCAGGGCTGCAAACACCCTGTCCCCCAAATGTGATAGCCCCTCCAGTACCCTCGGATATGTAATCTCCCCAACTTCTGATGAAATGTCTTCCATGGACATCCGTCGATATGCCGAGTTCGTCATCGATGTTGCGAAGCGGGCAAGAAGTAACAATGGTACAATTGTTTTTGGGAGGTCCATAATTTGAGAAACAGCCAGGTTACCAGCAAGAATACGGAGAAGGTGTCTGGTCCAATGCATCTATCACGACCATGACGCACCCTGAATTTGACGCCGAAAGCTTCCCTACGTCAGAAGGCTCCGCCACTGCCGGATAACATCCACTGTGCTCTTAAGCACACAGTCGTTCGCAACTGCACCCGCCAATCCTCTCCTCATCTCCAGAGGATGGCGATGAGCCAGGTCGTGCGCGATGGTGGAAAAAACCTTTTCATGACAGCAGTGGGCTTCTCGATGAGGGTCGAAACAATAAAATGAACCAACCCTCTCTCTCACGTCGTGGAATAGTGTAAGTGATGCTGATTTCCCCTTGCCTGCAGGGCCACTGGGCCAGATAGCTACGAGCCTTGACCAGCAATTGCTTCTTGGGATGTGCGAATTGCTGCAAGAGGAAATGGCCTCGAATCTGTCAAGTGCTCATGGAGGGGAGTCTCGGTGAGAAAGTAGGTGGACCCCATGTCGTTTGAATAACAGGCCACCCTTGACCCAAGCCTCGAGGCAATATTTGCTTCAACGCACGCAGCCTGAGTACTAGTGCCAGTGAGCGCCCGGGAAACCCTGCTGATCGCAGCACGTGAGATATTCAATTATGTAGGTGGAATTTGGCACTGGGACGTTGGGCCCTAGGCCTTAGACACGAGCAAACAGTGTGAGTCGGATATAGTGCTGGATGGTTTGAACTTTGCTCTACGTCTTCACGTGACCACACCTGTGCACGAAGTGGCTGTGTCTCTGCGCGCATAACTTAGTTTCTTTGCAGTCTCAGCGCTTGCTCTAGTATCTCTGTTCATGGCTGGTAAGTCTGTATTTTTCCCAAAAATGTGTATCCATACCACTGGGGACATGTGTAGATCAAGTGGAACTCTCATCACCTCCGTTCGATAGCGTATCCCAGGTACGCTTCTCCCCGACAAACCCTGATCATCTCCTGGTATCTGCCTGGGACACTGTAAGCTTCCATCTGTCTTTTTAGTCTGCCAAGGTTTAACCACACATTATCAGACTGTACGGTTTTATGATGTAGCCACGAACGAACAAAAAGCCAAATTTGACCATCGCGCAGCCGTCCTTTCCTGTCTGTTCGGCGACTCGACCCATGCCTACAGTGGATGTCTGGATACTGGAGTGCGGGAGTGTGTATCCCTATCTCATTTCCTTGAGAAAGACGTTGACGTTTCTTACAGGCTTGATCTCACAACAGAAAGGGTGACTTCCCTGGGTCAACATTCCAACTCGGTCTCTGCGCTCTCCTACGCACGTGAAATCAGTGCGTCTCTCTATCCTATATTCTTGAATTCTTTTCCAACTATTACCTAACAGATACGCTCATCTCGGGTTCATGGGACCAATCCCTTCGTTTCTGGGATCCCCGCGCACCAAAAGCAGAAGTATCGAATCATACGCTTCCCGAACGCGTTTACCACATGGACGTAGTGAACAATACGCTCGTCGTCTCCATGGCCTCGCGCTTGTTCCACATATATGACGTACGGCGAATGTCCGAGCCCGCGCAGACAAGAGAGAGCAGTTTGAAATTCATGACGAGAAGTTTAGCATGCATGGCTGATGGACAGGGTGAGTCTAGATTTATTGCTTTCGTGTTCAGGGGTAACGTGCTTTATGTTAGGTTATGCGATCGGCTCCGTGGAAGGCCGTATCGGCGTGGAGTACTTTGACCCAAGTCCAGAAATCCAGGATAAGAAATATGCGTTCAAGTGCCACAGACAAAATATCGAAGATGTGGATCACGTCTGGCCGGTCAATGCGCTTGCATTTCACCCAGTGTATGTCTTCTCGTTCTTTTGCCGTAATTAATCGACTTACCCTGATTACTCATACCATGCGATCAGACACAATACATTCGCATCTGCAGGGTCAGACGGCACCGTCTCCATCTGGGACCATAAGGTCAAAAAACGGCTTAGACAGTACCCGAAATATGCGTCTGCGATCCCCAGTATCGCGTTCAACTGCGACGGCACACGTCTAGCAGTGGGTGTCAGTTATACGTGGGATGAGGGCGAGGAAGGTTTGAAAAAAGAAGGCGGCACAGTCAGATCAGTTTGGGTGCGCAAGGTTGGCGATGAGGTCAAGGTGCGTGATTTCTTTCTTGCTATATTTTTTCCTCCGTATACGAATTGACGATCCTTTTTCTTGTACAGCCTAGGGCGGCTGGCTAATGGAGAGAACACTATTGAACGCCATGATGTATTACATTTTTGTGCTAATGAATTCGCCTCACACAACTTCAGCCCGCCAGCATGGTTCAACAACGTGAACGTGAGTCAGCAAGCCTGATACTGCGATGTGCACAGCGCAGTGTAGAGCGGGAGCTGGATGCTTATTTGATCAGACTCTTCTCGAGCTTAGTGGTAAGTGGGTCAGACTGGCACCCGCGCACCAAAAGGTAGAGTATTGAAAACTTAGCGGTGTCAGCGACAGCATACGTACTGATTATGGGAAACTCGGGTAAGCTGGCGTGTTTACATTAGTGCTACCATCAAGCTGATACCTTCTAGTTCGAGGAAACCTCAACTCGTCAGAATGCACTGTTCAGTCTGTTCTAGGCCCTCGGCTGTCAACCATCTAACAGGCCGAGAACAGCTGACTACGTCCATTACAGGAGACACACGACACTGCAGATCCGTCATCTTAGAATGCATGACACTGGCTGGCAGGATCATAATATACCCTAGCAACCAAACACCGAGCACCGCCGTCTCTCTCGAAGATCATAACAAACTGACAATACGGCCTGGCTGGTCTTGGGCGCTAATCATGTGCCCCTCGGTCTCCGTTTCAAGTTATTGTGACCCGACATTGTGGTACCCATCAATGAAGGATCGGACTATCAAAATCAAACCTTATCGATCTCTTCTTCCCTTCTTCCAGGTGGTTCCAATGATCTAGATTTCTCCAGCCCTGGCGGGTTGTCGTGATACTTGGACATATGGAACGACTCGTGAAATAACTAGCCATTTGTGAACTGCGTCCAGGAATTCGATATATGCCTTGTGATTCAGGCAAAAATCCAAATAGCAGAACGGAAATTTACGTTGGTCAAATATCTCGTTTGCAAAACATGGTGGGCAGCAACCACTATCAGCCTACATTGGCCACCTGAACAATTAAAACAGACAATCCGCGGCAACCATCGTTTGTCTATTTTAATATTTATGACACCATATGAGAGCCATGGACTGTCGCGGCCAATAGTATTCGAGCCTGCGGGTGATCACATTTCGCCTGGTGAAAGCAACTATCATCAGTAAGAAGTCGATGCAAGCCGTCCGAATTCCCCTGGATCGCGTCAGAAAGATAGCGCGCATGCCATTGCATGTGTCATATTCGACCTGTAGACGCCCACAAGGCCATTCGGAACCGTAAACGACAGCCCGGGAAATACCTAGTCACCGCGATCCTCGGTGAGGGACAGCGAGAAGAGGCCGCCATCCTCAACGTAAAGAAGGCGGCGATGTTACACGTGTTTTCGTGACCGGCTAGAACTTCGCCGCGCTAACTCGTTATGGTGCTCCCTTTGAATGTCCATTAATGGACGTATATGAAAACGAAATAGGTGGCTGCTCCATCAACCAACTTGCTGGGCTCTAGTTTCGAGATGGTCGCTCTTGGTGATAAACATTTATCATTTGCTTCAGCACCGATGAAAACCAGACGCATCGCAGGTTGCGTTGGGAATACGTGGATCGGACAGCAGTAAAGTTGAGCCGATGTCGTGTTTTGATGTTCTGATGAAGTGTTCGTCGTGGAAAAAAACGCGTAGCCCACCACGGTTGTCAATCTCGTATATATGCACTGCCGATGCCGATTGAATCAAGTACAGAATATCGAGACGCGTAAGAGGGTGAGTCGTACGCTATACATAGAACTGTTCGCATCCTATGACCGGCGAGTTACGTTAGCTTCGAGAAGTGGTCAGCCAGGCTCCAAAGCGTCCATAGTGTTTTCTCGACCAATGAGCGATCGCTGGAATTGTTCGGCCAATAGAAAATGCAGTGATTGATTTCAGAACAAGTTCTGGTCTGAAGAAGCCTCCGTGGACACCGTAATCATTGGGTAGCTTGGAGTCTGGACGCATGATCGTAGTAATCAGGCCTGTCTTGGAAGATATATAGGAACATTTCACAGGTCTAGTGGCGAGAATGCAAGCAATAGGTTCATGAATGGTTAGGCTAGCAGACAAACAGCAAATATTTAATCTCAGCATACGTGTGCCAGTCGGCTTAGTCATCTAATGGAGTTCCGTTCACCTCGTAATCCCAAGCTAATAACCCTCAGAATGCCATCATTCTCATTCACAGCGCTGATTGCAACAGATCGGGGACTGATGCGCCTTTGAAGCAGCCGTTTTTGCGAGTATTACACCTCCGCAGACATCTTCCATTGGTCGGCAATGTATTGGGTGCAACCTTTACGGAGTCACGGATCGGATCACGTCGGCCTTACATGACCTTGTGATCCAGAACCCATGATGATTCCGAGTCCACCTTGTTAGGATGTGGCGCCATGATCTGTTAACGTTCTGTCCCCCTTTGATTATGTGGCGAATTTTCAAAATGCGTAGCACTAGCGAGCATGTTCCAGCCGGTCACAACGCACTGGTCTTCTGACTCATACCACTTTCATATCCATTGTCCTCTGTCAGACAGGCCTCCTTCTAGCTTGCCTAAATTTGACTGCCTGTGGACGCGGTATGTTGTGCCATATCACTCTGAGTTGTATCTTCAATTGAAACACTGACACGTCGTATCATGTTGCACCCAATCGATCTTTGAAAGATCTGACATTATTCACTGCAATTGGCATATCTGCCTCGAGTGCGGCACTGCCTGCTCCGTCACACATCAGTACTCGGTGATGGTTGCCCACGTATGTCCGCGACTCGGTGATTAATCCTCATTTCTTACCGGCGGCATGAATGATTGAGGAGTTTATGCCCCTAGACTGACCACTTTCTGTGATGTCATAATAGGTGACTCGGACTAGCTTCCTATTGCGCCCCTCTCTGGATACGAACTCCATTGTCATATCCAAAGAGGGAGTGTGCTCGCTCCGGCAATAATCTACCCAGTCTCCGTGGAATAGCAAAACGGGAACAAAGGAAAACCCCTGTTTGATATCGAGTCACAATACGCGCCCCCGAAAGAGAAGGAGTTAATCCTCATTAATGTCATCTCGCCCCTCAGAGTCAAAATTCGATGTTGCCATCAGCAGCCACCGCCATCTGTCCTAGCTATCGCCGACTCATGGCCCTTCTAAGACCCGGATGCACGTATTTCCAACTTCCAGCATTGAATCGCTCATTGTCCTGCGCTTCTCTCTTCAGAATGTGTGATGAACAGACAATGTGCCATTGTTCGCTGGATATGACTCGTGAGTCTTGTGGTTATCTTGGTAAAGATAACAATTCAGAATTAATTGAGGACATTTGTAGCAGAATTAGGTTGTGGAGTGCTGTGGCGTGATCATGATCCAATGTTGAAATGGCTCATTGGCTCAGATATTGTTCACGGTCATACGCTAATTATTCACACAGCGTATGCGCTTTGACTCGACGTCCTCGAGTGCACAAACATTTGTCCTGGGCTTCTCAGGTACCTCCAGGGGTTACCACGATCAGCCGGGCAGACCCCATTGCCCGTACCAATATTTCCCCGATATGCCCGTCACCGGGCACGAGGCGGGCGAAGGCACGCATGGTCCCTTTATATCCGCATGAATGCATGCATGATCTACGCCCGTGATTGGCTTGCTTCGTTGGCACCAGTCGTCGAATCAATCGATTGCGTGCGTCTTTGCCATTGTCCCCTTTTTTTGGCCTGCAAAGAGAGCTGGCAATGAGAGGGGGCTCCACTGAAGAACATGAAATGGATGCTGGATGCACACGCTATTGGTATCTTCTGATCAGACTTTGCCTCATGGCTGCCTCGTGTTGATATCTACGTCGGCTACAAGCGTAGCGCGGATGGGCCTTCGCAGCTGCTGCGTCGAGGACTAGTATGTAATCAGATACGCCACAAACTGTTGCAGTTCGAATGCTGTTGATATCGGGCTACTAGGGCATCAGACCTTCTCGTCGCCGGGGGTCATCTCTTCGCCTTGTCCTTGACCGTGATTTAGTAGATTGCCGCTTTGTCCTCGCCCCATCCCCGAATGAATAATCATGTTAGATAAATCCCATCTCGGCGTTTTGTATGAAAAGTCTAGATAATCATTCCTTATCGAAAAATGCGTGAAAGTTCATCCTCAGCCTCACGGCGGGCCATGCTTCGTTCATTGTTAATACGAAGAGTAATTTAGACTTGACTCCGCTGCGCAAGACATTTGATTCCGCGACCGTCACGTCAGTCCCAACATTTGTATTTTCTCCGGATTTCGTCCCGAGTCGCGTTGAGGTTTTATGATATGATATATGTTCTCAGACCGCCCTAACCGATATCCCGCATAATCGGTAATGGGATGAGCCGCATTTTTGCCGACGATGGTTCAGCGACCCTCCAAGTCCGAGGATGGTTAACAAGGATTTGGAGGGTGGATATGCTCCGAAGAGCCATCAAATGTACGTCAATTGTACATTTCCAAGTTGTGATCCGTGATACAAGTCTCCGACCCAAGTGCCTGCAGTGGGCGGTGTAACCCTAGGAACAGTACGTACGGCATTCTAAACCGATCGAGTAATATGACGCACTTGAGATTGCGGGGAAACTGGGATCTCCTGCGTGGTGCGCGGTGCAGGGTCCAACGCACAACTTGATAGAACAACACGTTTTCACTATGGGATGACATTGTCCCGCCGAGTACTGAGTCACTGACAATGTGTGTGATTATATCCGCGGTAAAGAGTGCACAAGAAGCATTGGTGTATACACGTGGTCGGTCTTAAGGGGCGAAAAGCGGAATTGGGCTGCGTTGGGCGGGAGGGGTTCCCTCGCACATCCACCGAGCGACTTGCAAGTTGAAAATATTCCCAGAATGTTCAATACATTGTACCGAGTCATTGGCGAAGCGGACTACACGTGTTACGGGAGGGTACATGTATTCCCTTTCTGGAGGCCGTCATAAATGACCGCGCGAGGCTCTAAAGCGAGTAGTACTGGGATACCGTAACGTACATCAATATGGGGTAAATGACAAGATCCTTACTGTTCGGCGGTGAACAAGTTGGAGGTTAAAGCCCTTGCTGTGCAGAGCGGGAGGACGTGCGGTATGTTCGGTTGAGCGGAAATAACGAATAGAAACTAATGTTCGCTCTAGTATAGCGCCTATGCGACGAATGTATAGCCACCACGCAGGTCTCCGTAGAATCCAGCTACACCTTCCTTTCCCTCGAAATATGAAGTCGAGTCAATCTTCATAACTTGCCCAATCGAGAATGGCACGGGTCACATTTACTTAAAATGGAATCTTTAACGTCGAGGAAGATGACGGTCCGAGAATAGCACTTGAACATGTGAAAATGACAAGGGTCATAACTCGCGAACAGCCAGACGTAGCCTCAGAACACCTTTGAATGGTCCGTACGTGCTGAGACGAGATCCAATGGGACGGAACCGTCGGCGGAGGGTGAGGTGATTGGAAGGAATTCTTCGTGGGTATACAACCGAGTCAGTGTACGATAAGGGGGAGGGAAAAAACGGGGTCAATAATCTGTGATTAGATAGCCTGATGTATATCTGGGGGGATATCGCCGGCCGAGGAAGCCAGCAAATTCGGCGAAAAGACAATAAGAAATCTGTTTATGCGGTGTTTGGCTATGAAATGGATGTGATTCTGTCTCAGCCTGAGGGTCGATTGCATAAGCGGAGAGTTGCTTCCCTCTCATTGTTTCCCCCAAATTCGGAGTACCGCGAAATGAAAGTATCCCAATTCAGTCAAAGCGTCGTCCTCCAAACGGATGTATGATTTAAGTTCATACGGAACTTTTCGATGGACGATTTGATCATAGTATATAACGGGCGGTCCGTATTGTATTCGCTTTGTGTGCCCCACTCGCCCAATTGTTTGCTCGATAGCGCGCTGTGTGACAAAGAAATCAGTTCAGTAGCCGCGTGCCCCGCCTTAGCGAAACCTATTATTCTAGCATCAATCAGCCATCCCTCTTCTTCCTTCTCATTATTCCCCCCCATTCACAACCGTTCACTCACCGTGGCAGCCATTGTTCGACACAGAACAATCATGCCTGCGTTCCGCCAACACGATACCCCTTCTCAATGTAAGCCCTTCTATTAAACATTAGATCATCCTAACCACTCACCTCTATCAGCACTTGAGGTGATTACAGACGCCATCCAACCGCCTACCCTGGCCATTATTTCTCCGACGCCGCGCGCCTTCATTTTCCCTATTGATAAAAGCGAAACCTGTCATTACTCGTCGCCTGCTAATTCTCCATTTGAGCCAGATCTCCGGAAGCTCACGCTCACCCCTTCACACCCCACGCTCGTTCGCACTCTTTCCCCTCTTTCCCCCTCATCATCCACTTCACAAGGATCGACCTCGGTCTTCTCCTCCACATCATCATTCACCTTATCTTCTGGCCCTGGTTCCCCATCATCGCACAAACGCCGCAAGTCGTCGATATGCAGCGACATCGAGCGTAGACCAAGAAAGGGTGACGAGGACTACATCAAGCGCCCTGAAAATGCTTTCATCCTCTTCCGCAGGAAGTGCTGTGAGGAGCGACAACAAGCTCAAGAAGAGGCAGTATCGGCAGCATACGCTGATGCCCCAACAAAGAAGCAGCGTCAAGCAGATCTGTCAAAAACAATCAGCCAGCAGTGGAAAGCGCTTTCTGCAGAGGAGCGTCTCTACTGGGAGGAGCAGGCGAAGGAAAAGAAGAAGGAGCACGAGCAGATGTACCCCAATTACGTATATCGCCCCCAGCGATCAAAGGATAAGAAGGGGAAGAAGAGCAAGCGAGGCGAGTTTGAACACGAGACGGATTGTGAGAGCAGCATCTCGTTTGTGCTTCCATTGTCACCCCCGACGGTGACGAAGCATGGCCGTTCTGCGTCCGCTCCTACTCCCCCACCTGCTCGGCAGACAATCCAAGTCCCGACCGTTTACATGCCTTCGTGTCCGACATCACCGTCACTGATGCCAATGATTAGCCGCCGCTCGTCGCATCCAGACCATGGAATGAATTCATCAGCGTCGCAGTTTGATTTCTTGCCCCAGCAGCAATTTTCGCACCCTAACGCCTATATGTCAAGCGTTGATGTGAGTACCCGATTAACGTCTGCGTTCGACTTCAGGCTGACAACCGCTCCCAAGGCCAATGGATTCTACCATGGGATGTTCGAGAACCCCTCTGCGCCTCATCCTCTATCGATTTCCACCGACATGTCCATGCTGCAAGCCAGTCAACAAATGGTTTCTCCAGTGTCGTCAATAGCGTCCGCTTCATCCGGCCCGCATTCCGGCCCATATACGCCCATAAACTGCATGCCTCCCGCATTCTCGTACCATGAGGATCTAGCGTCTTGCATGAATGATGGAGACTCGCCCATGTCTGGATCGCCTCTGGATAACGTACACTTCGGGTATCCCGAGTATTCTTGGGAAGGACAGGGCGCATGGGAAAGTCACAGTGACCTTCTTGCTGGAGACGAGTTTGACTTGAGTGCTATTCCTCCAATTCAGCTCGGTATGCCAGGATGCGGAGGAGAGTTGGCGTCCATGAGCCAGCACCCGTCGGCATTTAACATTGACTTTGCGCCTGGTTCCTTTGACGCATCGACGATGGAGGTGCACCAATATCCACTCGAGGCGCAAGGGCACGATACGTTTGAGCAGCTGTTCAACTTTGAAAACATGCTTGTGGCACCTGCCGGATTCTGATCTCTCAACCGATGTATGCGGGCATCGTCGGTCTTGGACTTTATTTTCATAGGACACCTGTAAAATCATCCCTTCATCACATCCACATCCACCGTGCTCACCTTTTCTTCCGTGCTAGATCTTGGTTTTTGTGGATACAATGTTGTTGAATTAGCTGTAATTATACATAGGTTTTATGTGCATACTCACATCGTTTCACGCACAATACCCTTCGTGCGCTACCACATCCCCCTCACAGTATGCCCCACTTTTGACGATTTACGTACCCCCCCACCCCATTCACACTGCAACGCACTTCACGAAGATACCCCGTTGTTGTAACTTTAAAGATTATTACGGTTGTACCTACCGAGTTGCGCAGCAGATTTCATGCAGTCTTTGGAGACCAGTACCGTTAACGTGTGGTGAACGAAAGGTTTTTGAATGCGATGATATTACTGTGGTAGGAAGAAAGAGTAGACGAGTGAATCTCATGAACGTTTCACTCTGGAGCTTTTGCGGAGAGGTAAAGGTGGTGCATGGTGTATACATGAGGTGTCCAGGAGACGGTTTCCTCAGAAACGTTATGACCCTAACCCTAAAATATACAAAGGGGTTGGTGAATACCAAACGCTAAATCTACATGGCAGGCCCCATTCACTAGCACTGTCCACTTGGTTGAGGAGCGTCGATATAGCGCTGCTATGCCATAGTAAAAAGATCTGAATGAGAATCGAATATATGATGCGCTGTTCCAACACTGATCGAGTTACAAGTGACTTCCCACGCTTCCGGTGACCGCCTGTGACCAGCACAGCAAAAGAGCAGCGCAACTGCAAGCTTGTCCCCAATGCCCATGTCGCTCCCTCGCTCAGACTACGACCCCCGCAGGGTGTGTCTAAACCCATTTCCAGACCTCAACCTAAACTTGGGAAAGCACCGCCGGACTATTGGCATCTACCTCGCAGGCGCTTTGGTCCGTGCGCTTCTTCTACCTCCCTTGCTGACGCTAACCGCACGTCCTTTCCGCAGTTCGCCCTTGCAAACTGGACTTTCCTCGACGCTGCCATCTTATCTGCGCATGCCCACCCGCCTTATGATGAACCCCAAATCCCGCCTCCCGTGCATGTCCTGTTCGTTGATTGGGTGCCGGGTATCTGCTCGCTCCTTGGCATGCTCATCATCAACATGATCGACAAGGATAGGATTAGAGGGGACGATTATGGAGATTCTAACGCTGTGTGGAGGGCACGTCTTTTCCTTTTCATCGGATTTGCGTTCATGGCTGGTGGACTGGCGGGGAGCGTGGTAAGTCTTGATGTCTTTTTTTGACGTTACCCGATGTTTAATGTCTGTTCTAGTCTCTCCTCGTGCTGAAATACATCATGATGGACTACCCCGAGCAGTATATTTACTACGGCTATGCGAATGTGTCGCAGAACGTGGCGTTGATGCTGTCGGCGGTTGTGCTTTGGATTGCGCAGAGTGCGCAGACGGAATATGACTATAGCCTTACGCTTTAGTGACGGATGCGGTTTCGTTGATGTCATTGGATTTCTTCAGCGTAGTTGTGAATATGTATCTTTCTTTTGCGACTTTCTCGCGGGGGTGCACGTAGGCGGCAACTTAAGAATCGACATTTCGCTGGACGGTCGACAGAGCTACAACTTGACTATCTAATTATGTTCGAGGTATACCTTCGAAGGTAAGCGGTTTTAGAACAATTTATTTGAGCTGGATTTTTTACGCTCAGCTGGCACGCGATCATCAAGCCGAACCAAGCTCGAATTTTTAATTCAAAGTATGGGAGACGAAACGGACGACCGACAGGAACGTCCAAGCGCCTGAGTACCCGCAGTTAGAACCCTCTCATTGGCAGGAAGGTTGGCACTCATATCCAAGCAGACGTAAGCACAAGTCTAAGCAGCTATTCAGGATGTACAAAACAACCGACTTCGACGGGTGCGCATGTTTTGTATATCTTGATCGTAGGATCTGCATTTATCCAAGTACGAGCCTGACTATTTTAACTGACACGAACCGTCTCATTTATTAGTTTACCTTGGTCCACTGGCCTATTCCGCTGAACCCGAACGGGAATGACTACTCATACCGATACTCCCCAACGGAAACATTGAACTCGATGAATCACGGGACATCAGGGACACATGGAAGGCTATAGAGGCCATGGTAAAGAAAGGTAAAGTCAAGGCAATCGGCACGTCAAACTTCTCCCAGATGATGCTCGAGAAGATTTTGCCGACAGCTGAGATCATACCGGCTGTTAATCAGGCATGTCCGATGCAACGACGCCCGTTCCAAACTGACCATTGAAATTTATAGCTTGAGCTTCACCTGTACAATCCGGAGCTGAAACTGTTGGATTACTTGAAGTCGAGGAAAATAAGCATACTCTCCCCTTGGTTCGACTGGCGCCTCACTGTTGACCGATGAGTCTGCCAGAGATCGCAAAGAAGCGCACCCTCAAGAGCACGTCCGATGTCGTTCTCGGCTACCTGCGTGCGTTCATGCCTGTCAATTCGCCCTGCGCAAGAGAGTGGTAGCTGACGGATCTGAATGCAGTGGAAAAGGACATGGCTGTTCTTCCCAAATCAATGTCACCATACCGTATCGAATATAACTTGACTGGCGCACTAGAGGCATACAATTTGCTGACGCCAGAGGATATCAATATTCTTGATGGTGTTGCTGCGGGTGGCAAGCAGAACCGTTTTATCACGTCTCCCTGGGGTGAGTGTTAGTAATAGCTGCGAAGGTGATTACACTGACATATACTATCCAGGTATTCACCTCGGTTTTGATAATTGGCCCGCTTCAGCAACGTAAGGGGTGAGCTCAGATTCATTGGTGTACATTAAATCGTAGGTACGATTGTGACGAGACCTGTCCGCACAATAGGATTGTGTTTACTTGATACTGTAAATTTTCTCACAATTTACCGGCCGATGCGAGGGGTACGGGACGCATGCACAGGTGCACAGGTAATATAAAATGGCATGACACCAGGATGGTGCAGATCGGCGGACGACGTGCGCGGGTGACCTGACAGCTGAGCCAAGATAAAAATGTAAGTTCGCAACCAGGAATCGTAGTTCCCGAGCCATATAATCGATCCGCTACTCTGAATTCGTCCGTGTTTGCTTCAAATACGCAAGCTTTCCTTCAGAGGGGGTCCGACGTCGTGCATATCAATGACTAACACCAGTCGCGAGGAGCCATGTATTTGGATGAGGGGATGCAGCGCTGGATAGTACCATATCCTTCGTTAAAATACATACGTGTTGCACGCGGCGCACTTAAACACCACTGCAATGATGTTACAAGGACTATGTACAAAAGACGTGTATATGTCAGTGATAATGCATGTGAATTATATATCCTAAAACTTATATGGCTCCCGCCGTCTGATGCACTTTGGTTGTGGTCTCTTCCATTCCCCTTTGTTTGGGTCTGGCCATAAGGAAGTACTGTTCCATTGGACTTGATGCGGTCCGGAGGTAGGCAGGAAAAACCCAAGGGGCCAAGTAGGCAAGTAGCACATCTCCTACACGACGAGGTCAGTTCATTTCGTAAACAATTTGACTTGATTACCTCAAAACCACAGGCCGGTCGGCACTTCACCCACACGCTCCAGTCTAACCAGGAGATCAACTGTGTCAAATCCTCCTTCCATTCACCCATGAGGGTATGTATGCGATCGGCTTCAGGGCGTTGTTCCGGAGGATAAAGGGGGTCGACTCCAATAACCATTCCAGAAGCCCACATCTTCGTGACGACGCGGCATATTTCATGCGTAGTTTCCTGCACCGCCTGCAGAAGCAAACGTTCAGAGGGCATCAATGTCGTTCCCCGAGCTACTATGGAGGCCGTGTGCGATGTAGCACACTCCCGAAAAACTGGCGCAGCCCACAAGTTTATCGTGTTGGCAGTGACAGAGGTATTGGGAGGTAGAGCTGAAAACACAGTGTAAGGCAAAAGCACGGTGCGCAATCGTCTCTGAATTTGTTGGGCATGGTCAAAGATAGAGCTATCGTCCAGCGTCATGTTCAAAAGGTGTTGCATAAAATCGAGGCGGCTGGCATATCGATCAACCACCACCCGCAAGACCGTTTTCCAGTCAATGCCGCTGGTTGTCACGGGTGGTCGTGCTAACACTTGATCTAGCCTGTCTCGGACGCGTTCTATATCCTCCGATGATATTCCTCCCACCCGATGATCCCACCGCTCCAAGCCTACACGGAACGGCACTAAGGAGGGAACAAGAGCGGTGTCGTAGAAAGAGACGAGCCCAGAAAAATCAAGGATAATTCGGGTCTCTCCTGGATAATTTTCGCGGCATGAAGTAGAATGCATTAATTCAAAGATATAATGCACTGATGTCCGAGCACAAATCAGACCTACGTCAGAACATGAACATGGTCGCTCACTGGTAGTGGGGTCCTCTGGCAAATCTGCAGGCGCGCCGCTGCCGACGCGAGTGCTCTCGATATTCAAGAACGAAACGACCTCCATGTGAGAGGTAAAGTCACAGATCATGATTTCACTATGACCGTCATTAATCACATATCATCAAGGGATTATGTATGGGTCCGCACAAATTCACTTCCATCCTATAACTCGCAAATCAGCATAGGGCATTGATGCATCTCAATATCCAACGAACCTGACAAAACCATTCAGGCCGTATTTCTGACCCCATCTACACAGATCCTCAATGCGCTCGTTTTCATCCCACACCCACTCGGGTTTCATTTTCGACCATGCCACGAGATCTTGGGTGTCCATGGTGCCCTCAGGGAGGTTCGCAGCGCTGCTTCCGTCAAAATAGAGCACTTTCATCGGCTGAGTGACTGTAAGGGTAAGGTGCCAGCACCCTGTTTCTATTGACCCTTTGCAGAACGCCATGGAGTGATCTGGCTCTGTGGCCACCCAATCTAAAGCAGTCGGTATATGGGGACCGGTGGCTCCATGATAAAGGAGAGTGCCCACGGGAACAGTCCCTGGGACTATTGTATGACCTGCAGAGCATAAATGATGAGTCATGACATTTGCGTAGTATTCGGTAGTTTCAGATACCAATACGATAATGCGTGTTTGCCCAGTGTTGAAGCAGAGAATTTGCCGTGTCGAACACCAGATGTCCTGTCGCGTTCATCGCAGGCGCTTTATCAAGATCCCATTCTCCAAGATTATTTTCGACTCCCGGGTGAAAGGATAAGGACGTATGACTCAACAGAGGTGTCTGTGTAGTCAAAACCCGTTCAAAGGTAAGAAAAAGCCAAACAGTTACGGCTTTCCTTGCAGCCAGCATTTCGACAAAGGGTCAAGCCGCTCAAGGGCCTTTGTAAGTTTAGTTATATACTCAGTGGGCGCATTCATAAAGTTATAGTTTGATCCCCTTCATGTTCCGGGCGCATCCCCGGGTTGAACGAGGTATGCCCGTGTCACGTGAGCCTCATTCGGTATCGTTCTTTTCTGGGAACAGAAATAAACAGCGAAGTTGAAAGAGAGGGAAGAAACTGTATACATGGACCTTGCATGGACCCAAAGACACGACGCAATCGACGAGCCACACAAATCTTTTACATAAAGACACGGGACAAGGGAGTTTGAATTTGAATATTTATATTTGGCCATCTACGCTCACATAAGCTCAGGTAACTAGGTTCTCGATGGCTAGCGCTCAACTACCAATGAAATAAAAACGCTCCGAATCCAGTCAAACGTCTGCAATCAAAGCAAAGCTCACAAACTCGTTGGTAGGAGGTACGCATAAGTATCCAGAAGGAACGGTACTCAGAGACCTTACACGTCGTTTGTGCTCTCCCCAAACTTTACGTCCTACGAGCCGAATACTATGCACGTGCCATGCCTGCGCTAATCATGACAACACCTTAGGTTCTATCGCCGTACTATCCAGCTGTGGGGGTAAGACACCCGCATTACCAGACGCAAAGTTGCCCATACCATGAGACTGTGGGGGTAATACACCCACTTCTGTCTCAATCATGTTGCTTACAATACGTGCAAGTGGGGGTAGTACACCCATGTAAAAAACGCGTCCGATATTATGGCCAAAGCTCCGCGTCGTCAGAAAACAGGCGTTGAGCTGCTCGTTCCAAGAACTCTCGCACACGATCGGCAGCCTCGCCCTCAAGCAGCGAGGAGGTCTCATCACACAGCTGCATGCCATGCGCACGACGGATATCCGATAGCCGAGAAGGCCGGGCAGCGAGCAAAAACAACCGAAATGGCACCAGGGCGGCGTATCACGAAAACATCGATGCCGCACCTCCTGCGGTATCAAGTTGTGATGACCGGGTATGCAATTGTACGACGCCAGAGAAAGAGTTAGATGCCCGAGTGTACGGGAAGTCCGGCAGGTGATGACTGTCATACAGTGCAATAGTCAGGGCTCGCGCTAGACGAAAGGAGTCGCTCAACGCATAAGAATCCTCGAGCCTAGAAATGATGAAAGAGGACAAGTTATTTTCAACAAAACCATGACCGGATGCAAACATAGTGTAATCATCCATCGAGAAAGTTGCCAGTGGCCCCGAAGGAATAACCCCGCGTTGGTTCTGCGCAAATGAGGCCATCCGGTCAGCATAATCATTGGCGAGATATTCTGGTTCGTATGAGCAGCGGTCCAGACAAGTGAGGGCGCGCGTGTTGGAGAGTGAAGAAGTGAAAACACTGACCAGCGATACAAGGCTGATTTCAGGTGCGGCTGAACCACGTGATTTTCTCACGACTCATCTAATCGATCCTTTCAAAACTTTCAAGCACGAGTCACGAAACTCAAGGTGGCGTTGCTGATAGTAAACAGATTTATCCCTATCCTCCCCAGGTCCTACGTGAGAGCTCTTGGAACCATGGTTTCCTCGCTCCCATCTTTACCTTCTGTTCTAGGCACGGACCCATCGTCCTGCATTCTAGACGCGTTCCGCACTGCTATTGCAAAACGTGTATCGGACGCGCTCCCGCCCCTTACCATCGACCAGGCCTACGCAGGTGTCGATTATGGAAAGAAGGGCGTAGATTTCACAGTCGCCCTTCCGCGATTCCGCCTGCCGGGCAAGCCTGACGAGTTAGCAAAAAGTGTCATATCAGATGTGAGTTGGTTCCTTCTTTTACTCCTCCCCGTCAGTTTTAATGCTTTTTGCTACTAGTTCCAACCTGACGACTTCGTCTCGTCAATTACCCACGACAAACAATTCCTCCATTTCCAACTCAACACCACCTCCCTCATCCGCGAAGTCCTCAACCAAATACACACCCTCACATACGACAGCCCCACAGGGAAGCCGTCGTACGGTACCAACACCTCTGGCGCGGGCAAAAAACTCGTCATCGAGTACTCCTCGCCCAACATCGCTAAGTCATTTCACGTCGGACATCTTCGAAGCACGATTATAGGCGCATTTCTCGACAATTTATATAAGGCATGCGGATGGGAGGTAGTATCTCTTAACTATCTAGGTGACTGGGGCACCCAAGTAAGCAATTCTCTTTTCTCCTTTCTGATTATTAATTTTATTTCCTTAGTTCGGTATGATCGCCACTGGATTCGAAAAGTACGGTTCACAAGAGGACCTCGAAAACGACGCCATCAAACATCTATATGACGTTTACGTCAAAGTATCCAAGGATGCCGACTCGGATCCAAACGTTAAGGTCGAGGCCGCCAAGTGGTTCAAGCGGATGGAGGACGGCGACGAATCGGCGCTTGCGAACTGGCGAGTGTGGCGGGAAATGAGCGTCAAGAAGTATATCGAGGAATATGAACGATTAAACGTGTCGTTCAAAGTCTACACGGGGGAGAGCGAGGTTGGTAAGGAGTGGCAGGATCGGGCTCTCGAGCGCCTTCAAGAGATGGGTCTCATCAGTGATGTCGAGGGTGCCAAACTCGTCGATCTTGAAAAATGGAAACTCGGGAAGGCTGTACTCCGCAAAGCTAGTATGTTTCAAAAGTCAATCATTTCATACGTGTTACTGATCTCCATCCGTAGATGGTACTTCCATATACCTCACTCGCGACCTCGGCGGTGCGATCGAGCGATGGGAGAGATACAAATTTGACAAGATGATCTACGTCGTCGCGTCGCAGCAAGACCTGCACCTGTCGCAGTTCTTCAAGATGCTGTCGTTGATGGAGTTCCCCTGGGCAGACCGCCTTGAACATGTCAACTACGGCTTAGTGCTCGGCATGAGCACTCGCAAGGGAACCGCAGTCTTCTTGGATCAGATCATCCGCGAAGCTTCATCTGTCATGCACGAGCAGATGAAGCGGAACGAGGTAAAGTACAACAACATTGAAGACCCTGAGATGGTCGCTCGAGAAGTGGGGATCACGGGAATTAAGATCCAGGACATGGCTGCAAAGCGGTGAGTGTCATTATTTCATTCGGCTACTGAAGCTCATTCAACGCCAGGATCAATAACTACACCTTCAACTGGGATCGCATGCTTTCCTTCGAAGGCGATACCGGACCATATTTACAATACGCACATGTCCGACTCACCTCTATGGAACGGAAAAATCCAGAGCTCATCCCCCTGCCGCCTCCATCCCAGATCGACACTTCTTCTCTTACTTCCTCCCAACATGCACGCGACATCGCGATCCTGTTAGGATCCTACCCCGATGTCGTGAAGACTGCATTGAAGACGCACGAACCGAGTGGTGTAGTGACTTTCGCATTCCGCCTGGCTCACGCGATTTCAAGTGCCTGGGAGACGCTCATTGTCAAAGGGGAAGAAGATACAGCGAAAGCTCAAGCGAGACTGTGGCTCTACCTTTGCGCGAGGGATGTGTTGGGTGCTGCGATGCGGCTTTTGAGTGTCAGGCCTCTGGAGAGGATGTAGCGGGTGTTTTTCGTCCGCAGTCAAATCGATTGATATAGAATACTTATACATGGAAGGTTGGGCATACTGGCTTCGACAATTCTTTTTTGTACTTGTATATGTAACGCCCTGCACATGGCTAACGTTCCAAGTGAAACAACTCATTAATCACAAAGGTGTCTTCAGGTTTGGTGTCTACAATATTGTGAAGTACTTGATCTATGTAAGTTAGCGAACTCGAGGGACGAACCCCTGTAGCGGAGTTTGATTCAGAATTCTGATTCAACCATCATGCCGCCGCACTTTGAAGAAACACTATAGGCTGCCGCCGATTGTCAAAAATACAGTTTTGTTTGAAATCAAGATACTTACTGGGTATGTAACGTCCCGTAACGTCCTATGCGGGAACGCGATCGATTGATTGTTCGGAAGTTGAAAGGTCCCGGGACCTGGTCAAACTTCTTCTCTTTTTAGGACTTGCCTAGTGTTCTGCAGAGTTCAAACCGCTGGAAATTAGGCGTCAACTTTCGACATGGGCAGGCAATAGACAGGTAAGTACAATGAACATTCGACAACTTAGATTACTGATCTATCACATAGCCATGTGTTGTCCCATCATTCATGATTTCTGCTCAAACACATCAATTTCACGATGGCCGTCGGACTAGAACCCGCGTGTGGCCAGATGATGATCGAGTCCGTTCCTCCTTTGCTCATTGATGCTGAACTACCTTGCTTGACCATGGTGCGTAAAATTAACGACAGTCGTGTCTAGGCGTACGTTACGGTCGTTAGGATTTCCAGCAATAACGGCCGACTCGCAATCATGTTGGCGCTGCCGGAACGTGTGGTAGTTGCTGTGGTTACATTCACGGTGCGAAAGCTGTCTGATCTTACTCTGGTACAAAAAGGTCGGTCTCGTTGATATGGTCTTCCAACCCCCACTGGGTTTCTTGGTCAAAGGGAGAAGAATGACTCCCCCTCACACTCGCTTCAAACTCTTATCTCACAATCGTTTATCACACCGTTCCCGCCATACGTTCAACCGTGCTGAGCCTCAGCACTCCTTTATAGAGACTGTAACTCCTGTACAGGAGGATGGTCTCCACTCGTTAGATCAAACACGGGATACCAGCGTGGATGGGCGTAAGTCCTAAATCTCTTCTTGGAATTTCTTGAGTATATGTTTTTCATTAGTTAACGGAGGTCTCAAGCCTTCTGAAGAGCCCGAGATCGAACCAGTGGACTGCACCCTGTCTGGCTGTGAACATCTCTCCGATGAGCAGGCTACTTCAACGATACCATCTTTTGAAGCTGGTGATCTTCCGGTTGGATCCCCACGACACGTCAAGGAAGGTTACATTATACGACGGGGTGTGACCTCTTCCACAAGCGTCAGTAAGGAGGCAGCCATGACTCTTAACCAGGCAGTCACCGTTCTACCACTATCTACCCTTGCATCTTCTATCCTTACATCTCCTACACTCACATCTCCTACACTTACACCTCTTGCACTCACATCTTCTACCCTTACATCTTCTCACTCTACTGCGTCATCTGCCAACAGTGTTTATCAATGCGATGGCGTCCTTTGTTCCCTGTCCACGATCACTCTTCAGACATCTGGTCAGCAGTCCCCTTCTACGCCAAGCTCGAACACTATATACCCCGCATCCTCGATTCCCAATGACGCTACAGTCTCCCCGAACCCTGATACATCCGCAACAACAACAGCAATAACAACGATATCGCTTCAGCCTGTCCTGGCATCTGGCACAGCTTCATTGAGCAGCACTGTTGTGGCTTCGAGCGCATCAGCCCAATCAACATCAGTGTCTGACACCAATTCAGACCCTCAATCACCTCCGCACACAGCTGCCATCGTAGGAGGGGCTATTGGAGCGGTCGCGCTTCTAGCTCTTCTAATTTTTATTGCGATATGCTATCGCAGGAGAAGGCAACCTTCTGTGACACCTTTCATCCTGCCCTCAACTGCAGCAGCAGCGCAGACCGTGTCACCGGTCTCGCTCAGGGCCCAGAGCATAGGCGATGCCGTTCGTCCAGATAACAGAAGTCTATCGTCTGTTTATTCAGACCCATACCGCATGGAGTATCCCGGCAACAAACACTCGTCCTTTCTCATAGATTCCGTATCAAATCACTTACCCGACAGCGACAACGAGTTTCCATCCGTCATTGTCCTGCATCAACAATCCAACGGGCTAGAAAGACTGGATCTATCTCCATCTCGCGCCTGCACCTCCGATCATTATTGTCATTCCAGTGTAGAAAACTGGGTCCAGCAAGTTGTTATGGAGGATTGTTCGCGAGAATCAAGCGAAGTGTTGCCGGCATATTGGTCAACGAAATCTTTGAAGAATGGGAAAACGAAATCTTGGAAGAACGAGAAAATAGGTCATGATGATTATGATGTCCCATCCAGTCCTTCCCCTCTCCTCCCTTGATCATCGATCGCCAAGACCATGCGCGATACGGTGTACTTTTAATACTTTACGCGCTATTCCCTCCGCTTCTCGGACATCTGTACATACGTGTGGCATGTAATGGGCGTATTGTTGACGAGGCCGCCAATACAAAGCGAACATATTACGTCCGCTGCCTCACCGTCGGGCCTTCCTCATGCATTATAGGCGCCTCCATTGGCGCTTTCAGGAGTACGCGTGGACCTAGCTGTCAATGAGCTCGGGTCTGGAAACACTTGACGGCATGATGATAGTGCCTCAAACGCAGGAAACATGACCTTGAATAAGCAACTGCGATCTACGCTGTCACGGTATTGTCCGCGTTGAGTAAGCAACCCGTTGAACGTTACGCGTTAACGTTCAACGCATGAACGTTTGAACGTTCAAATTTGCAAACCGTATCAGACACATGATTATATTTGTCTTTTATGAAACTCATCGAGGGCCATCAGATCCAGAAGCCTGATCTTCATTTTCCTCGACCTCGTTTGTGTTCTTGCTCTCCATAACCAGCCAGCCTAGTATTCAAAACTTTCCTAACTTCTTTCTGCCAGTCAGCTGTGACACATAGGTAGATGTTCCAAAGAGAGAAATCAACGGGCAAGTGTGGGTCCTAGCCTTTACGTTCACAGTACGTGCCAGTGAAAACAGGTCGGTTTCAATATCACTGATTTAACTTTTTGCAGCTGTTTTCGTGCTGCAATAGCCTGAGAAGTAGCAAAATAATGTGACTACAACGCATTCTTTATTATTTGCCCTGCATATCTCACCCTTTCGACTAGAATTCAGTCGGAAAATAAACGGACCATCGTACCACGGATGATTAACGGTAGCTAGTACTGGATGATATTTCCGCCACGTGGATACACGATGATCGCTAAACTTTACTGTTATAGGACAATTTGAACGTGTACACGTGCGACTCACTTGAGAACGTCGTAATATTGGTATAATTATGACTTTCGGAACCTTAGACTACCATCTGATCATCTGTCAACGTTGCATGCAGTGTTTGGTCGCATCATTCACGATTTCCCTGTGAAGCACATCATGATGGCTTGTGCTAGAACCATAGCCAAATGACTAACTAGTAAGCACCAAACTTTTATCGGTTGTAGACACGCTGAACTACAATGCTCAAGTTAAAGGACCAATGCTCAGTGCTTCAGCGGTTGTCGATCACGGCCACGGAGTTACTATCAATTATCATGTTTCACGATCACTTTGGCACTGTTGAAACGTCTGGTCGTCACTCAGGGTGTGAAATCAGGTTGATCTCACTCATATGGTACAAAAAAGGTCGATCTCATTGTTATGATTCTCCCAACCCCCACTGGGTCTCTTGGCTGAAATGACTCCCCTCCACACTCGCTTCAATGTTTTATTTCGCAATCATCGTGTATATCATTCACGTTCGTTAAACGGCGATGAGCCTCGGCACCCTTCATTGAAAACTATACCTGAGGATGGTCCTGTTTCGTTGGACCGGCCACGAGATATCAATGTGGACGAGCGTAGGCATCAATTTTCTTCTTATTTTTTCTTCTTTCTGATAGTCAACTAAGGTGGTCTACAGCTGTTATACGAGCCCGAGATAAACTGCATAGGGTGCACTTTGTCGGACAGCGATCATTTCTCAAATGAGCAGGCTAGCCCAATCACAGCCGCATCATTTGTTGAACGTAGAATGTCGGAACCAAGTGAAGCTGGGAACTTTGCGGATGGAGCACCGCGACTTTCAGCGGAAGCTCACATTTCCCAACGTCAGGCGGACACCTCGTACACCCAGTCTTGCGTTATGCTCGATTCTTTCTGTGAGCCAGACGTTCCCGAATATTCTAGTACTGGTTTTTTGTTTCCCCCCACTACCATTTCTTCCACATATCCCCAATTGATTCCTGCTGTAACTACTTCTACATCATTGGCCTACAGTACCCACCAGTCGTCAAAGTCATCATATAGCACCTCAGTAGATAATACCTCTAGCGGTTCAGCAATTTCCCATGCATCCTCAGGCTCTTCTAGTAGTATTCACACCCCATCCCAGTCGACAAATCCATACGCTGGCAGCCCAACATTATCATCGTCGAGTGGGGACCCTTCTAGCGGTGACAATACCGCTGTCGGTACTACTACTTACACCACAGTCGCCTCAACTTACCAAACAATCGGAGCCACCATCACAGTGCTTCAGCCTCTCTCATCCACAGTTACATCGACCAGAATTGATATGGTCTCGAGCTCGTTGTCCCAACCATCATCAGTGCTTCCCACCACTTCAAACACTCAACCATCTCCGACCATAGGCGCCATCATAGGAGGCACTGTGGGAGCGGTCGTACTTCTATCCCTCCTAACTTTTATCTTGCTGCGCCGTCGCAGGATAACACAACTTTCTATAACACCTTTCAATCTCCTCTCAACTGCAGGGCCAACGCAGGTTGAGTCACGGACGTGGTTCAAGTTCCAAAGTGCCAGCGGTGCTGTCCGTCCAAACAGCGGAGGCTCATCGTTCATTCAATATTCCGATTCTGGGAATAGATCATTGTCATTTGCTACAGATCGCATATCATCTCACTTGGCCGATGAGGAGATCTTTGCGTCTAGTGTTGCTAGGCTCTATAGGTCCCATGGGCTAGAGAAGCTGTACCCATATCAATCTCATGTCTCCCCCTCGGATCATCACGACGCAGAAAGCCGGATTGAACACATTGTTACGGATGGTTATTCGCAACGACCGAGTGAAGAGCCGCCGGCTTATCCTCGTTCGGTTGATTCTTTTGGGAGTAGAAAAGCAGACCTTGATGATCCTCATGTCCTTACCGGCTCTTGAACTTCCCTCCAACAGATAATCCCTTGATAACCAGGATAATGAATGATGTAAAGTACTGTGTATTTTTGTGGCGGTTTGACTAGTGATGCGCACCTACCCCGAAACCGTCATCTGTGTTGCCACGCAATTGGCATTGCCTTTGAGCTATGTCGTTTGGCCAATGAGGCCGTTGCATGAGAAGGCTGCACTCACTTGATTTAACTTAAAGCGCAGGGAAGTTGGAGAGCCGAGTCATCGAAACCTGAATTTTGGAGCCTCAGGCTAGTGCGTCCACAAAATGGCAGGTCTCGACTTTCCTGGAAGGGGGTTGCTATTGAAGGAGATTAAGCGGTGGTACTTCGAGTGCAGTCCTCCAACACGCTATGATCAATCAGTATGGAAACCCCGAACCTGTTTCAAGTGCGAGAATGGCACTAGTGCAAACACGACACCCCTATGACAAAGATATCGAGAAATACGTCACAGCAACAGGCGGAGTGCAGACATCCACATGCGCCTGCCCGGAGAGTACTAGTCTGCGAAAGACAGGCAAGCTAGCGACCGTTTCGACCAAGTTTAGCGGCGCTGCGGGTGATGGGCTGGAGGATTGCGGCTGCCATGCGTTCAAATATTCGCAGTGGGAGACGGGATGGTGATGAGCGCTTCATGGTCTGATCACAAACGTGATCATGGACATAGCATCGATGCACAACATCCCAAAAAAAACTCCGCTCAAGCCAGCTGCCGACTCGGACTGGCCCTATAGAATCTGTCGTAGAAGTCAGCGAGATCTACGGAGAATATTGATATTAACCTTCAAGCTTCAAGAGTAGCCAGATCTCTGTGCTTCACTACATGTGTAGATCTTAGATCAATGATATAAATCAACAGATGCTGAGTCGCTCGCCTTAGTACTTATAACTTTCGCTACCTTCCGGGTTAAACGTAGTTACCATATCAGGAAACTCCTGCTTTTGTTTTCGCCAGTCTCGACTGGACTTTTCAAAATCCTTGTCTGTTTAGACACCTATTGTCTTTCGCGCTTGTACTGTACATTAAACACCACCACCGGAGCTCATGATAGACTGATGATTACTTTGGCACTGCCCAAAGTTCTGAAACGTTTGGCCGTCTCTGGTGCGATAGTTGCTTGAACTCTAGCACAAAAGGTCGACCAGAGGATGGTCTTCCCGTGTCTCATCGACTATACAATCCCAGCATGGACGGAGATTGTCTCTCAGGAGAACCTCAAACGCTCACGCCAAATATCTCATTGTCATGGCAGACACTCGCGCCAACATCCTGCTCGCTTACACCTGCGATGAGCACCTCAATCCTCACAGTCACAGTCACATTGACAAGTATTGATGTGGTCCCGAGTCTCTCGGTTGAACCAATCTTTGTTGACATCGAGCCTGCATCCCCAATAACCATGGCCGCCATCATTGGAGGAACTGTCGTAGGAGTCGCGCTTCTAGCTCTCCTACTAACTTGTATCATAGTGCGATCACGTCGCACAGGACAAAGATCATCTATGACCCCTTTCAACCATTCCTCACCTGCACAGCGCAACATCACCGTTCCGAGTCCTCTGAGCGGTAGAGAGACATTCATCATCCACCCTGAATATCTCGATTCTTGTACTACACAGAATTCTAGGGATGGATCTCCGTCTACCCCGTCCCGTGTCGACCCCATACCATTTCAGTTATTCGACGATAGTGACACCTCTCCGTCCACTGTTGCAAGGCGCCGACGGTTCTACGAGCTAGACAAGCTGTATCCGTCTTGTGCCCATTCCCAAAATGGTTATCGCCATGATAGTGGAGATAACCGGGCTGAACACATAATTGCAAATCATTATTCCCGAGAGCCAAGCGAAGAGCTTCCGGCTTACCCTCGTTCGGGAAGCAGAGGTGCAGATCATGATGTCCTTCCTAGCTCTCATCCTTCCTTATAAACACCGGACACTCTCATGGACACTTTCGCAATGTATTAGTCGTCAGGATTATTGAACGATGTAGCATTATCTTGTATCCTTCCTGCCGTCGGACTAGTCTTCCCCCTCGTAGTGAATTACTGATGTGTGGTTATATTTATACGCCCATCGGTCCTCCCGAGAAAAATAATCGCAAGGAATGTACTAACGTATGTATATGTGCGTCATGCACGGACATTGACTAGGACTAGTGGTCGTGTTCGCATTGCCTTAGTTAGACCGCGCCTAGTAGATGATGCGTGGCGCCCGCACATATCTTTGCGAGACGATCACGCGCTACCTATCAAAAACCTGTGTTGAAAATCTTGAAACGTTAAGTTAAGCACCGCCCAGCCTTCCTCACCACGTGTAGCTAATTGTCATGCTCCGAAGAATCGTTGAAATAACATGCGAAGGTGGCACCGATCTGCGGCACAGCAAGACTGATATAGACTGGCGCCATAGATAAAACTTGCTAGTCGGCTCAGTCTAAATCACGTTTTGACGTTTTCCGCCCCAGAACGAGGCGGAACAGGGTATCATAATATTGCTCGTTTACAAGCATACAAGACAATAGAGACGATATGGATACAATGGTGGATACGCAATCCAATCTGACACAGCAAGTGATAAAGCTACAAGTCAACGATACCGTGCAAACCAAGGATATATATAAAAACAGGGCAAGGAAGAGGGGGGAACTCCGAGGCTAATAAAAGAAATAGCTATACATACAATGATAGATCGTGTGGATGGAGACGGGGATAGTGATATGCACCAAGCTAAGACAAGCAGTACGAGTTATAGTCGAAACCCATCATAGTAGGTCCGTGGGTATCAATGACGCCGAGCGGTGGGAACAAACCCTCGATACCAGTTGAGTAGCCGGAGAAATGTGGCTCTATGATCTGCTGCTCACCAGACCCCTGCAAGCAGTCCAAACCCTTGACAGGAATAGTGTAGTGCTGTGACATGTCTGGCCAGTGATCGAATTGGGCGACTGCATGCTGTGGCTGGGGTGCAGCAACGGGCAACGACATGTCAGAGTGTGCAGGGGAGCCAGTGTATGGGGATGATGTCTGAGAGTTGTTGTACTCTGCCGACACCCAAGCGGAGGGGTCATTAGGGTTGAAATTCAAGGCATTGATGTCTAATGACAGATCATGAAGTGGGTCCAATGGAGCAATGCCGAAGTCCTGAGGAGCATGAGGAGGGAAAGTAGAGATCATCTCATTGAAGCTCTGAATTGTCATGTCAGCGTCGATCTGGAAGATGAAAAAATGGTAATACGTACGAATGCACAGTCTGACTGCGTGGTTTGGCTGGAAAAGTTTGAGTTGAAGAATGATGGCTCAAACAAGCTCGTGTTTGCCTCTGGAAGGGGAGACTCATCGCGCTGCCAGGAGGCAGGTGGGGCGACGCCCCAATGACGGGGGATAGTCGGTTGGGCACTCGAAGCTCTGCGCTGACCGAGGATATAGCGAGCAGAGTGAGAGATTTTGCCAACAGGAGACCCAGGACGCGAGCCTGCGAAGAAAGGTAGCGTTGGGATGGTAATGCCTGCAGCACCAAATCGCGAATCCGGAAGGGGCACGGAAGAGGGTCTCCTCAGAAGATAGGCAGGCGTAGGTGCATGTACCTTGTTTTCGTCGAGCTTGCGGATAGCAGCGGCGAGCTGGTCGCCCTTCATTCCGTCAAGGAGGAGTTGAGCAACCTCTTCGCAGCGGCGTTCATCTTCAGCTGTGGGTGTAGCCTTTTCTTTTTTCTTTTCCTTATTCTTGTTGTGGACTGGGCGAAAACGGTACTCGGGATACCGTGCCTTGTGCTCAGCTTTGGCATGCTTGGCCTTGATCTCCCATACACGCTTCTCCTCGAGAGGAAGCGCTCTCCAGCAATTGCCTAGGTACGGCATGAGAATCACATGAGACTATCTGGGTAATTAAAACCTACCGATGATCTTGGAGAGCGAACCATGATTAGTCTCGATGGACCCTGGAACGTGCTTCTGACGGACAAAGTCCGCACGGAACAACATAAATGCGTTCGGGGGACGTGGTATGTAACCTAGCGACCGGCGCTTGCCAGGAGGTACACGTCTCCTGGTGGTCGTTGGGGGAAGCTCTGAAGGAGGGAAGAGCTGCGTCGTGGGCGACGAAGGTTCTGGAGTCGGTGAGGACAGGAACTCGTCAGTCTCGTTAAAGGTGACTGGAGTGACATTGGGTGCGAATGTAACCGATCGTGGCGAAGGAGTCGTGTTGATACCATAGATGCCTGCCTTTATTGGGTGGAGAGCCGCTATTGATCGTTATCATGAGCATGTAACCAAACCGAAAGCGATCAAGAAACATACTAATGGCCAAGGATGAGCGTCGACGGTGTGAAAGACGGACGGCTGGCATGTCTATAGTGATATGGATACAGTAGGGCGGTAGTAGTTGGGAAGCTCCCTAAAGCAGGATACAAAAGAGAGACGGAGGGGGGGAACAAAAAGCGTTATTGTGTTGGGCGTTCCTTATAGCTTTTCAGGTAGGGAGTCCGCCCGAAGATTGGGTTCTTGTCAAGCGAGTCCAGAGTGTGGGTGCAAAGATTTAATTTTATGCACAGGACCAAGAACACCGCCTCTTGTTATTTTAGATTCTAGTGGATGATAATCACGAAATGGGCTGAGAACAGAGAGCTACTGTCAGCGCCTTTCAATGAATAATTAACATGCGTACAACGGTTCTTCGAGTGTTCAAGGTCCTCGTCCAGGAAGCATCCCTTGATTTATCCATTCCCTTGTATCAAAAACGGTCGGTAGCTTGTCACTTCCTTTTTGGGTTTCGGTGGTCCGACTCGGTTCCTATACCGTTCTTCGTTCGTCCTCTCACTTTCAGAATCTCGGATCCGACTCATCGATGACTGGCAACCTCGCTGTCTGCAATTTTATCAATACAGCACGACGGAATGCGTGACTCGAATCGTGTCTGCTCAGCCCATCACGTCCTGGAACACGTCATTCCATCATTATAACGTGAATGCTGAAACTTTGCATCTAACGCCCGAGGCAGGAGATGCGGCTCTTGCCCACTCGAGAATCTTGGCGCTTCTCCATCGCCGTTCTGGCGTGCCTCGAGGCCGCACGTTCGCCGAAAACTCCCATCGACCAAATTCTCGGTGACAAGAAAATTAACAACTCTCACGAACGATTACGTGCCGACATCCTAAACCTTTGTACTGCATTTGGATCAGAGTTCTTCCCTTGCCAGTGACATGGCGAGTTTATAACCCCCATTTCACGCCGAGTACGCAAAGCCTAGCCTTTGCCTCTGAAAAAAACAATCGATAGATTCGATACAGTTGGCATAAAGAGGAATGGTAGGCTACGATTATAGTACCATACGATGAACTAGAGATGCACCTATCCATCACGATTTAACTTACAAATAAGTCATCAATAAACAATGTGGAACAAACAGGATCATCAGAAGCGTGATCCGGATCTGAACATGATGGAGAAATCCCAAAAAAGCGAGGGGATGAAACACGATGCATGATGATCTAGAAGAATCAAACATGGTACCCCAAGAACCACAAGAACCAAACCAGGGTGGCAAAGCCAATGCATGGTGGCGAGATGTACCGCGAGTTAGCACCACCGATTAACGGAGCGGCCTGTCCAATGGTGTAATTCAAGCAATTTAGAAGTGTCGTGTCGACCCCAGAAGGCAACGGCGAGTCCGTGACATTCGGATTACTGTCGAATGTAGCGGAATTATTGTAGCCATCCAGAGTTAGCACGATGCTGGAAGAGCGGTAGTACTGTATAGCTTCTTCCGGCTGAGGGCCTCCTGGAACGGATGAATTATATGGCGACGAAGTTTTCGAACTCGAGGATGACAAATGCGACGAGCAATTGGTGTTGATAGAGTTGATCAAGGAACCCACCGTGCTGTTGTCGGATAGTAGATGGAAAGTAGAACCGGTGCTATTTGAGATGAACTCGGCCTGTGCCATCGGTCCGCCGAACCTACTGGTATTGGAAGAATCGCCATACTTTAAAAAGGGGAAGCATCAGTCGACTTTTGGTGCGAGGAGGCAATAATGTTACTTCAGAATTTGAAAATACTGATTTGAAGATCCTCCCCAAACAACCGGCCAGTACCAAAACGGAAATCCTCGGCCTGCGACGCCATAATTAGAGTATCCAGGATATCCGCTGCCATACGCTCTGAATAACACCTGATTGACTTTCATTCGCGATAAAAAAAATCTGTTGACGAACCTTGTACCATATATCTGTGGTCTGATAGCCCCTCCAGCAGTACGTCCAGCAAATAACTGCCCAGCGGGAATCGTTTTAGGTTTCCCACCTCCATATCCGTACGCCGTTGCAGTGCTCTTGCCGCTAGCAGAGCCACCCGTGATTGGTACCTTCGATGTTTTGCCTGAAAAGTCTAATCAGATTTACCACGGGTTTAGCTGTTAGATTAGTAGACGTACCCCCACTCCCTGAGCTGCCGCCCTTTCCGCTGCTGCCGCCCTTTCCACTGCTGCCGCCCTCTCCGCTGCTGCCACCTCTCCCGCCGCCGCCGCCGCCGCCTTTTCGGCGACCAACGTCTTGGTATCGATGGCTCGCGATAATTGGAATGCGCATTTTGTATTGGAAGGAAGAAAATGGAGTGAGGAGAAAGGAGAGAAATAGGAGACGCTTTTTATGCAATTCTACTGACCCAAAGCGTGTTGGCTGTGGCAACTATTCTCTAAGAACAATGTAGGCTTATTGGCACAATTGGGTAGATTTTAGGCCAGCTGGCCGTGGTCAAAGCCAGAACTGTGTGTTGACTGGGAGGGAGTGTAGATAGATGTCACGTGCCCGCTCAGCTGTCACGCTCGCGGACCGCGACGCGCGTCTTGTTCCTTCCACCGTGTCGTGCACCTTCGTGATGGCAGCAGCACTTGAAAGACACACTATACTCCGGAGAAACATATGAGAAGCACAGCCTCAGGTGATTCTCCGACTTGCAAAAGCCTGGGCCTGACTCTGCGTTTCTCGTCGCTCATCCAAGTGCACTTCCAGGCATCCGAGTCTGCGCGTACCTCGCGTCCATCAGAAGGTGCACTGTTTCCCGATTACTATTTTTTGGCATCTGATAATTGTTCATAGACTGAATAATAACGAAGTGTCACAAAAAGCCTCGGTCGCAATGTGCGAAGCGGAAAGCAGTATCCCCAAGGTTGATATGTTTCGTACCCGAGCCAGTATGGTGACTTGTGCCGTATCTTACTGGATATGTCAGATTATGAAGGTCTGCATGATATATCTTTCTAATATTACATTGCTCGCGTCATTTTGTTCAAGGGGTGCAAGAAAAACCACTTTGTTAGAACTATGGCGTCCCTCTACCTGCGTTCAAATCTCCCTCAAAAAGGAATGTGATATAGTCGCCGGCCGCATCAAATCTCAGCTACAAGAAATGAATTCTCCTGGGACGCCTTCGAAACACCGTACTCGCCCTTCTACCCCGCCACAGAAGTCTTCATATAAGTCCGCCATGAAAGCCAAAACACAGGATGTCACACCAGCAAAGCCCCTCACTAAACCGTGCTGTGGTGGCCTTTCCCACAGTACCGATGATGATCTCGGTGACACCCCGTTGCCTGAGATCCCAACTGAAAGACGTTGGGTTGAGTCACCTTACCAACGTGGCGCAAGCGTTTCACCAACAAAACGCACAATAGTGCCACAGAGTACCGCACCTTCAATAACTGCATTTGAGCAGGCTGTCAGGGAAGATTCTACCCCACGCCACGAACAGCACTTACTTTCCCCATTGCCTGGCCCTTCCACCCCGCGGTACTTGCAAAGCCAACCTTCTAGTAGATCAGTTGAAGAGTCAGCCGCCGTGGCAGTCGATGGACAGCCATTGGAGTCCTAGGCCTCCTGTATGCAGATTTGTCCGATCAGCGTTCCTGGATCGGCAGCAGTGGTGCAGTCGAGACCCAAAACTTGCCAAGATCTGGGAACCATAGTGGATAGGACGCTGATGATGGGATTGTATCTGCATCCGCTTGAGCAGTATTGCCCTGTCGTTATCCCCTGAGTCGTGTATGAGCCAAAGTCAGGCTCGTTGCTGATATCATCAGTCTAGATCATAATTGCTGTATTCCACTATCCATTCTCGTGCAACTGGCTCGGGCATCCATGCCATTATGGCGCTGATTGATCGGTCCACGCTCGAATATATCAGGTGGTGTTGGTGTGTCCTCGGTGTTCTTATCAAACCCGATAGCCACATTTGTTATCCAATCTCCCGTAGTGCCACATGCCACGTACGAGTAAAGCTAGAGGTGGCAGGACTGCCGTCATGCAAATGATGTGTTTACCTGATCGCCTGCTAAATGTGCCACTTAAGGAATAGATCTTGCCAATACTATCGCAAACAAGATCCATATGATCACGCTTGGCAATGCCTTGCAGTGTCTTTGATGTGTCCTTGGGTTTGCACCTGTGGGTGATACCGGTACGAGACATATCTAAATAATAGTTGAGCTTTGAGTCTAGCAAATAAAGGAACGAAGGCGTAAGCGCAAGCGTGATCCTCGAAGTTGCTTGATTGGTGGAGGAGGCCGGTCACACGAGGGTGATTCCATGTGGAGCGTCGAAAAATTCCACACTTCTGATACACAGCAAAGGAAATCATTCAAGCTCAGTTGACAGAGAAGAAACCTAGCGGGAGCAGGAAGTAACTAGGCCTGCAAACAGGTTTGTCAAGTGCATGAGAGACGCGGTAAGTATCTGGCCAGAGTCGTCAAGTAACTAGTCTCCGGAATATGTTCGACGCGGAAGTGCGGCCCTGCTGACGAGGTGGTGGTGGCTGCTGTTTGAATACCTTGTCCTGCTGGTGGCATTCGCACGATTACGCTACAGAGCAACCATTAAACAAAGAATGAACATTGAACCTAGAAAAGCATGCATATTTACCTCATGTTTTGCAGGCGTCTATAATGAGCTCCAGGAATGGGGTGCGTGGCCCTCGGGAGAGAAGATCCTGTTACGGCCCTCGCCACATGATGAGGTGGTGCGAGCGAGTGCTGGGAATAGTTAGGTCTCCACATCCGAATATTTACGCTGGACAAGAAATTGCCTAGGAGACGCTACCGGGAATGACCATTGGTCCACACTGATGCTGCTTTGTTCATGATCATTGAGCGTCCCTGCGGCGCAATGAAGCTTTGGTACTATCAATGTGGCGGACATACCTGAGAACCATTGAATCGACAATGCCTGTATTTCGAACACGCATACTTGGGTACTACCATCAAGGTGTGCTGTCACGGTGATATTGAATATCACCATCACGATTCACCAACATCTGCCAGTGGAATCACTCAGTGGCAGCGCGTGGCTTAGTCAACAATGACCGTATCTGAGTTTCCTGAACAATCCACAATGTAGCAATTTAATTGCCTTTTACGACAATATGTAATTTTGTGGATATTTTTATGCTCAGACATAAATGCAAAACCCGACTGACTTGCCAGTTGTGGCTCCTCGCACTTAAAGTCCAACCGTCATGGAGGTCATTGACATCCCTTCTTCCCCTGAACTACTTCCTACGACATCCAGAGTAACTCGCAATCAAAGCCAACAGCCTCGGTCGCAAAAGCGAAGGATACTACCGCGACCGCCACCAGTACCAAGTCTATGGGCTGAAGAAATCATCGAAATAACAGACTCTGATAGTGAACCCGAGCATAAACCGATGTCCCCGGGAAAGAGGCGCTCAGCCAAAACACATGCAGTACCAGGTCCTTCGAACTTGCCGGTTATCGGGGCGCCTCTTGATGGCTTGCTTGAGGGTGCAGCTATTCCGGCTGCCGGATCATCTCAGAAACATCTTCGCAAAGACAGAATCGCTTCCGCTCCGCTTTTTTATTCAGATGATGAGGATGCAGAGCTACAACCAATGCCCATGCTGATGCAGCAGCTAGATATCCCTCCAGCACCAGTGCTTCCGCTCGCGCCACTTCCTCAACCCTCCCAACCTTCTGAAACACCGGTGGAGGCCCAGGTTTCAACTGACACGTGTGTTGCTCGCGTCCTTGAGATTGTCCCAGATGTAGAACCCGCACATGTTCTCGGGCTTGCGGAGCAATTCATCCATAATCCAGTCAATGCCGGACAGAACGTCCTAGAGCTTGTTCTCCATTCTCTTTTTGAGGACCCAAATTACCCTAAAGTCGATAGGAAGGGGAAACGGAAAAGGCTCGAAGATGACGAGGAAGGCGCTGCCCGTGGGCAGCCTGTTCCTAAGATTGATTATGGCGCGACAGACAGAGAATTTAAGGGGGGCATACATTACTTCGAGCTGGCTTTGGTATGTAACTTTTCTCTTTGTATGATACATTATCTTGATCCCTTAGTAGGAACGGCTTATGGTCGACTTTCCATACGCGCCGAAGCCGTATCTCCGAACGCTGCTACTAAAACGTCGATTCTATGCTCCAACTCATTTGTTTTTGGCTGAGAAGCGGGATCCTCCACCTTATGTTCCGAAATCCATTCCCTCAAGAGTTAGTGGAAAGGGGAGAGAGAAGCACGACCCCGAATTCGAGGCAGAGCGACAATGGCTTCTGCAGCGACAGGATGCACCTGTGTCAGCTGATGTACAGCGGCTTCCTGATCAAACAAGTGACAATGATGCATGTGAAGAATGTGAAGACGGTATTGAATGTGGTTGTTGCTTCTCCTCGTATCCATTTGTTTGTTGCTTTCTTCGTTCTCTTAGCAAGCATAATCTAACCTCGTGAGTAGGACAAGATGGTCCAGTGTCCGGAAGCACATCTATTCTGCAAAGGTTGCATGTCTTCCTACGCATCCAACCTTTTGGGCGAGCACAATCCCAATATCGTTTGCATGGATCAGTCCGGATGCAAACTTCTCTTTCCGCAGTCCGAGCTGGAACGTTTCCTTACACCGAAGCTGCTTGAGCTGTATCATCGCGTAAGGCAGCGCAAGGACATTGAGGACGCCGGCCTTGAGAACTTGGAGGAATGCCCTTTTTGCGATTATAAATGCGTGATCGAGAACGAGATGGAGAAGCTCTTTCGGTGTGAGAATGCGGACTGCGGTGCGGTGAGCTGTCGAGAATGTAAGAAGCATGTACGTATTCAAACCTTCATGCAGAAGAGGGTCCAATTTTCATCATTTGAATAGGACCATTTACCGAAGAGCTGCAAGGGTAACCTCGATCCTGTATTCATTGACTGTTTCGCTCACAATGTCCTCCAGAAGTAGAATCAGACAAACACCTTAACGTGCAGCACGTTGTTGAGGAAGCAATGAGTACGTTCACATGATGATCATTAGCGGCTTATTTTGACAATATTTTTCAGCTCGTGCACTGATGCGAAACTGTCCGAAGTGCCAGAAAGGTACGTTCTTACAAACTCTTTCAATCAGTAGCTCTAATCATAGTTACACACAGCATTCATAAAAGAACACGGCGTAAGCCTTTTTTTCCCCCTTCGTCGTGAGACCACATGCTCACCGTGCACCTCAGTGTAACAAAATGACCTGTCCAAATTGTCGAGTTGTATCTTGCTATGTATGCCGGGAGATCATTAATGGATACGAGCATTTTAATAAGAACAAATGCCTGCTATGGGATCCGGTAGAACAGCGGCATGCGACTGAGGTATTAGGTTCGGCTGATTATCACGGAACAATTTTGTTGACGGCACCCTATCTGTCCAGGTTCAAGAAGCAGCTAAGAAGGCGATGGAAGATGTCAAACGCGATCACCCTGACGTTGATGAGAGCAACATCAAGATAGATTTACCAATTGCCGGTCCGGCTCAGCCAGTGCCCAATATGCATCCTCTTCAGCCCATGAACGCTGGATGGGGGGGCTTGCCGGCATTACCGGTCTTACCGAATGCGCATGGTCCAGTACCGAATGCGTATGCAGTACCCGCTTATGGCTTACCCTATGCAGGCTACCCAGGAAATATGTTAAATGCCCAGGCTCGGCAACAGATATTAGAGGAGCAAGCCCGCCAGCGAGTGGCGCTCGCTCAACGTGCCCAGGCTCATGCACAGTTTCAGGAGCGAATGGCACGGGCACGACTCGCCCACGCTGAGTTGAAGCGTCAAGCAGAAATCAGGGAGGCGCAACGCATTCAGGCCGTTCAAGCCAGACATCATGCGGTGGCGAGGGAGGAACTTCGTTTGATGGCTGAAGCCGAGAGGGGCAGACACGTTATGTACATACCCCCTCAATTCCCACCAGCTCCTCAACCCGTTGCCGCGCCCAGAAGGTCTCAGAGACACTAAGGAGGGAGACGGTGATTTCTTGTACATTATCTCATGTTATGATAATGTTGCTGCTACCATACGTTATACTTAGTCATAAATTCCTACGTACGCTTTACCAGCGTTCAGCTACGTAGTATACTACTACACCATGTTTGATTGGTGTTCAAGATCAGATTTTGTATTTGTAGCTGTTCAATATCATAAGGCTAGCGCGTCTCGAGTACCTGTAGCTTGTCCCATAGCAGGTCCTTCCTTTGTCACTCGTACGTCACATACACTGCAGATGGCCCGAACAAATTGTATTCGGCAACTCTGCCCAGTTGCGCATCAGTGAACGGAGACCTGAGAAAGGCATAACTCTGCTGCGGGCTATCACACCGTCGTTCTCGGCTTTGTAGAGGAAAGACGTGTTCCTAATCGAAGTGCGCAGGTTTGCGAACTACGAAAAACTCACTAGTTCCACTCCAAATCAAGTGGTAGACCAGTGACAAAGCTAATGGTTTGCCTCAAATAAATCGATTCGATGTTATCGTGCTACAATCACCTGCGAATCATATATTCTCTTGGTGTCTTCATGCTGAGTTGGGGACTGGCGCGGCTGACTAGGAGCGCCACTATGATGTACAGAAATAATTCATGTTGCTCATGTGGTTCCAAATGATATAAACATGGCCTCTTCCATTGATTCAAGTAATTCATCGCATCCTCCGTCTTCACGATATTAGAGTTGTAATCAGCGCCAAGGTCAACTACGCCTCCCCAAGAAGAGAGACGGAAGAATCTAAGTGTTCCAGTTAATTGCATTGCAGAACTATTAAGATCTAGAAAACTCACGGGCCGGGGTCGAATCTGTTCAGAGATGTGAAGAACTTGTTCACCGAAAGGATGGGTTTCCCAGTGTCATCCGCGAAAGTGGGATTCAAGTAATTTTCTCCTCTGCCGTCACTGGAAAATGAGTAACACTGGTCGGGTGGCAATCTGCTATGACATGATCAAACGTGAATTATTCGTACCCCGCACGTACATGTTTGCAGATGCAGCCGGCACGGTGACCATGGCGAATGCTTCAGCAACCTGCGGCATGCAACTCAACCCAGCGGGCAATTCTGTGATGGTTCGATACTGTTCCTTGGCTATGTCTGCTACTTGTAGAAGCATGTCTCTGTCTAATGGCAAGACACCTCCGTCAGGGGACAAGAATGCTGACACCGGAATCCTGGTCATAAAAATAGCAATGGCATAGCCTGGATGTAGCACATGTTTGGGATCCAACCGGCCTCGGAAATTAGCCAGAGATGGGCTGTTCAAGTAGTGGGAAGAAGACGCCAAATTGGGTGGATTATCAGCTATGGCGACCATTGCTAAAGCAGCATGGGCTGGTGGATTCTCAATCCGACATACTGATGGAGGTGGAGGTAGCTACATACCAAGGTGTGTAATTGTGAACCCAGAGATCTTCGAGGCAGTAAGGATTCGTTCTGATTCTTCCCTCGTGAAGGAGACCTCGGCGCGACGCGTCTTCGGCCACTCTGTATCTTTAGGGCGAGCGCTAAATCCGTATGTATCCTTGATGTTCAGTAATTAGCCACGAAAAAAGTCGAAAGAAAATAAATAGCACCTTTGTCGTGCCCAAGGCAGAAACGACTCCTGCTGTAAGGGACTTGTAGTAATCGTGGTCAAAGCTAGGTTCCTCCAGCGAGTCTGGCGGAATAGGAAGCGCTTCTTTGGAGTTTAGGATGTTGTAGACTGCCGGAGGAAGGTTTTTAAACTCATTTCCCCATTCGACGAACTCGGATCCGCTGTAGGAGTCGGAGAGCACCTTCGCCAATTGTGTGAGGTAGCGATTCATGACGATCTTTAAGCCTGTGCCATCGAACAGCGAATGATGGGTATGAAACAGCAGACCGAATTTGGAGACCGCCCCGTTAACGATTTCGCCAGGGACAAGATGCATCCGTGTATAGTCTCCATCAGATGAAGGGACCTTCTTCTGACCCTCGTTGACCCGTAATTGGGCGAGGTCGATATGTGAGGGTGGATGGATAATGAGAGTGCGCTGAGCCCACTGGCTGATCTCTTGCGGACTTGCAGTTGTATAGATCAACGTGGGCAGCTTGTGATCTGATTCATTTAGGATGGATGACGCGATGGTAGGAATTTGGGAGCGGAACCAGCACCAGCACTCTTGAGCGGAAGAGCGGAGCTTGGTGATGCTCACAGGGTCATGCAAGTCGATAGTGACCCCGAAAAACAATACATATTTGGTCACCCTTGACATAGCGATTGAAAATATCGTGGACATACTCACCGCCTCCAAGAGGGCGAGCCCATCCACTTTGGACGCCTTCACCTTTGAAGGGCTTCCATTTGAACTGTTCTAAATCGTAACGAGTAAAGATATTAGCCATCCAAGTCGGTAGTATGCTGGTCTCAGTGACTGAGGCTGAAGCGATGCTGAACGAGTTGCATCGTTGAAGGTTATATACGGTAGGGTAACCGAATTTCAGTGTCATTGTAAGTAGGACCCCTGTCCAAAGCTCTTAGTAGTTCGGTTCTCCATTGCAAGATCCGAAACTCACACTCTGCAACCTAGCTTTTATATAGTAAAATTTCCTATTCTGACACAGTATTTCAAATATAGAGGTACGTGTCTCAATCACCACTCACTATATATCCCGCGCTGCCACATTCCAAGATTGCCCAGCACAGCGATGTTTTATGTTTAGAACGACGATTGTACCTTGTGATTCGTGCCAGCATAGATACAAGGACCACTGCACGCGGTAAGGGTGGTCTCGAAAGGTGGCGGAAAACTGTGAATTTGGTGATCTTACATCGGCTAGTAGGGCCGCCGCATCTGCAAAACCACTGCTCAGGTTACAAAGTGCATTAGAGAAACATAACAAACCATTAATGCGTAACGCGAGTGACCTCGGTATTTCTGTCTGGCCCACATGACTTGCTTCCCTGTCAAGCGGTCATGAACCTGCGAGAGTGGTGAGTGTGTAGTGACCTGTCACCACTCCGCCACTGTTCGGCTGCCAAGCTGTGGCGAAAACAAGGTACCAGCAGTGTAACGTAAAAAGACCCTCAGAAACCTCTGATAATTAGTAAGTAGTACCTTTGGGAAAATGCTCAACTCAGACATCCTCCAAGTAGATCTACGTTCTTCGCATAAACTACAAATGAATTCAATTGGCTGAGACCTTGTGGGAAAAAATAAATGTACATATCAATTTTATCACCAGAAAATTACCCGAAGCGGTCACTACCGCTCAAAATATTTCCTAATTAGGTAGTTTCAAAATATTAACATTTTCTGGCCAAGCCTCACTCTGCTCCTCCCTGTACAGTACGCTTGCACAATAAATAATAGCTAGGATACACTCAACAGGACATACTTAACCGATATATGTACTACCAATATCAGAGGGAGTGCAGCCACAATGCTCTGTATCTCCTTTACAAGAAAAAGAGCGAAAATATCAATGAACTTATTATGTACGGTCCGTGCAGTGAGTGAGATCTTCACTGAGTTTTTGCTCGTATCTTGCTGTGGGAGCCGGTTCAACAATTTCCAAGTAATAACAGGTCACTCATCACCGTTCTTAAGTGCTGGCCCAACATGGCTTGTTTCCCTGTCAAGTAGTCATGAACCTGCGAGAATGGTGTGCATATCATGATACTGCAATTTTGGGTGAGATGTAGTTGAGGTTATGAAGACACCGGAGCCTAGGCCCAGCTGACGTGTCACAATGATGTCGACACCTAACTCATATGATGCATTTTCTTAATGGCCCTCACCATTTGTTTCAAAAATCCAGCCGCACAGGGTTCACACTGCAAAATTTGAATCTGAGATCTGAAGATCAGATCATCAACACTGCGCAATTCATTTTTCTAAAAAATTGAGATTTACAATGGCCGTTAATTTTATACTCTAAAATCACGCTCGTTTTCATGTGAGAGATAGGTACCTGAGCTTATGTACGGTAGATGGCGGCCATTCATTCATGCATGAGCCCGAACGTTTACGACTAGCGCACTGCTGCAACTGGCAGAGATGGATTTAAATTTTACTGTTATTATTTCAAGATATGAACAACCCGGACTGGTCGCCGCCGGCATTGGTCACGTGTGACGACCGTTTAATTGTACTATGGCGATCAACTCCACTCAACATCACCGTCAGTGGTCACGACAGAGCATTCGACTTTGGAACACACAAACCAAAACATGCATACATGATTGACCAGGGAACGACTGATGCTATCTAGAGGCAAAGCACATCATCCGCAGGCCTCACAGATGTTGCGAGAAATTCGAGTTGTTGGTACATCGTATTCCGAGCGAACTCTGACTGACCGAGTCCCCCGAGCATGTGGCGGACTCCGCTTGCCCTAAAAACATGCGACCTTCGCTTAAGCGTAGCGTAATAATTTTTCCATGTCAAAGCTATTCGTGGTAGCACAGATGCAAACATTAACGCAGTGAGTCCAATCTGCGACGATACCCGTATAATTGACAAGACAAAATAGATACTTAACCTCTACAAGATTGCCACAAATTAACAGCACAGCATCGTCTTATTGTACGTTGGCCAGGAGACATGTTTGGAATACAGAGTGGTTGTCTTGCATATAAGACGGGGAAGCATAAAAGATAGTACGAAGGGGCGCATTGTTGTGGTACGCTACACCCACAATTGTGAGAGTGACCTTGTGTGAACAAGGTAATTTCAAGTCATCCAGGATGGAACGAGGACATCTCCATTCTAGGATACCCGAGTGATGTTGACGTCGGAATAACCGGACAGAGGGTGTTCATCAGACGACTACTACCATTCTGAGAGTGCTGTGGGTGTCCTATCCCAGAGAATTCAAAGACAATTGATGTGATCTTCCTCCATCCAGAACTCGATTGATCATATTCGCAGGCGCCAAGATATATATCCACAAGTTATATTACGGGCCACTGCCTCTTGTACTCCAACCCACAGAACAGTAGCTCGTCATCCATAGTGCTCAAAGTCGACATGTCCCTCCCAACGCATACACCAGTTTGGCGTATCAAGAATTCCCCTCAAGACTCTGTAGTTCTTGATTTTTCTGACGATGCAACGTTTGCTTTGACAGAAGAACCTGTGACTCATGTTGAGGACGGGGAAATGCTCGTGGAAACTTTGTACATCTCCAACGACCCTGCGCAACGAGGTTTATATTCTATTTCAAGGTTGGATCTCAGTCGCTGACCATGTTGCTCTAGGATGGATCCAGAAAGGTGTATTACCAGAACGCCTTTACACCGCTCCTGTGCGTAAAGGCGATGTAATGGCGACTCATTCCATCGCTCGTGTTCTCGCACTCAAGGACAACACTAGCCATGGATTCAAGGTAAACGACTTAGTTTACTGTTTGACTGTTGGGTGGCGACGATACGCTGTGGTCAAGACAGACCCATCTTCATGCCTACCCGTAATGTATGCGAGTGCTTTCTCTTGGTGTTACACCGCTGACCTAACTAGGCTACCCGAAAATGTGTCACCTACTGCCGCTCTTGGTCTTTTTGGGGTACCTGGATTTACTGCATACTGTAATTGTCATCAGTGCGCAGTGTCATCCTTTGTTTAATGTGCACATAGATGGTCTGAGGGATATCTTGAAACTCAAGGAAGGAGAGTCGCTGATTGTCAGCGCGGCTGCGGGGTGAGTTTATCTTGGTCCGTTCAATAGTACCGTCCACTAAAATCATGGAAATAGTGCCGTCGGGAATGTCGTCGTTCAATACGCCAAGAAAGTGATCAAGGCGAAAAAAGTGATTGGAATTGCAGGATCAGACGAAAAATGCCAATGGATCAAGGAACTCGGCGCAGACGTCGCCCTTAATTATAAATCAGATACATTCCCTCAAGATCTTATTGACGCCACATCGGACTTTGTGGATGCATACTTTGACAGGTAAGTCTTTCGTAGTCTATATCCTGAATATTTACTCATTGCTTTTCGGCATGCAGTGTCGGGTAAGCTACATGAGCAGGACGTTTTACTTCTATGAACTAAAGCTGATGCAATAGTGGTTTTGTCCTGGATCAAGTGATTCCACGAATCAAACAGCATGGTCGTATCGCAGCTTGTGGCGCCATTTCAGGTTAGTATAATATACATCTGGCCGATATGCATAGCTATTGACCTTCATACCCAGGATACAATAAGGACGTGGGGAAACCCACGATGGGTAGTACCTGGATTGAAGTAGTCACCAACCGCCTATCTATTAAAGGCTTCGTTGTTCTTGACTTCATGTTCCCGAAAGACGGGTCTAACAGAGTGGCCACGGAAGCCTTTCCAGACATTGCTGGAGCACTTCAGCGGGGAGACATCACGCTCGAACGTGCTGAGGACATTGTGGAAGCACCCTTCGTTGACATCCCAAAGGTTTGGGGAAGGCTTTTCACTGGCGCCAATGCTGGGAAGTTGGTAACGAAGCTTGCATTCAGTGCATGATAGGATGACGGGAATACTAAGTGTGTACATATTGCACTTTTGATGGCCACAAATATCGCGTATATGATCCAACCTAGCGAGAGATATGCGGTGTAGAGTACTATATACATGACATCTTCTTAATGATATAGTCGCCCTCCCATATATGTTGCGGCACGTGATGAAAATTGTCCTGACCGCAACCTGATTTTCGGATGCGCTTTCAACCTCAATCATGGCCCAAACATCGATGCCATTGTCAAGCTAGTTGACAACATCTTGGCTGCATCCATGTAATCACCTGCTACATCCTAGAGGCAGGTCTCTGCCACAAACCAACCACATCGACTCGGGATTCACTTCTCCCTGTCTCGAAGTCGCCATCACCTCCACAGCCTGACAACAAGCAGCAGATGCTCGACTCCTCACTCACTATCGCTGGTGCTGGTCCCTGCATGTCCCTTTCACGGGTTTAGAACCACACCGACAAGCCGTTTCATGATTCTCGTCCGATGCTCAGATGTCAGTACTTTGGATATGTTCAGATTCCCCTGCAAGGCAATGCTCACTGGTAGCACTCCGCATGGTGGTGAGACATCGTCTGAGCACTCTGAAGCACGCTCGTACCATTCAAAAAGCTTTGGTGGCTTAGCAAAGCCACTGGCATAGTCGACCGTTCTACATTGGACTCTTCGACCCACCCTCGCCTGCCAGACGCGCCTCCTCTGCTTTTAGAAATACTCAAGTCAAGTACGTGAGGAGGCTGTCGAGGTCCTTGCCGTATGATCACCGCAGCCCGCTGTCACCAGTCCGCCTTTCCAGGAATCTGTATTAGACGTCCACAATTCATTTATGTACTGCACCATGCCATTATTTGATCTCAACGTTCGACCTCCCGTTTTCAACTCACGCCAACTGGCTTACATGCGTGCATACTGTCCATGTCTGTGCGCCCATGAAGTATGAAAAGGCATGATACCTATATATGCTACAAGACAGCTACACCATATGTGCGTCCGATACGACGAGAGGTGGGTCACGAGTTGTCCTCGAAGATGAGAAGCAGGAGCAAATAGAAACTTGCATCTAACGTTCCGGCGACATCGCCTATAAACATCTCTCGCTCCTCGACTTTCCTGTTCTGGGCACTGCTTTCCTTCGTTGGTACGGTAGAGATATCCAGGACATTGGTTGAAACATTAATATTGTCAATGTCAAGACCTATAGCAAATGATTCGAATAGATACTGCAACGAAAATATCGCCTAAACCTGTGTCTCCTTGACATCTATTTCGTGACACTAAATAACTACTTGAGCACCGCAACGAAGCTGATAAAAAACAAATTTCCCGTGCTTCCTGCAAGCACTAGACAACGGTTCTCGTCAACTTCACCGAGCATTACACACGACTGCTAGTCGATATATGCACACGCTCCTGGAAAGCGATTGAGGTCATGCCGGTTGCTGCGTCGGAATCAGCCACGAGTTCAGCATTATATTCTCGAATGCCAAGGATCAGCCGTGGTCCTAGCACGAACATCTGCACGACCTCCAAAATCTGAAACAAGCCAGACAAAGAATCTTGTAGGAGAAGTTGGCTCTACAGAAATGATAGATCGTGGTCACATGTCTACTGGAGGTAAGTGGAAGATTCACGTACATTTGATGATGTTGGAGAGAAATCCATAAAGAGCTGGAAGCAAGAGACAGCAACAAAGCTGTCATGTCCAACCCTTCAGTGGAAAAAAGGACAATGATCACAATACGAACTTACCTCGCAAAGTAAAGCACATGAGTTTTTATCAACATCGTAAAACAGTCCCCAATAATCCCTCCTGCTGGATGGAATCGCAGTTCACGGAAATGCTTTACCGCAATCCAGACTGCGAGACATAGTGTGAGGACCTCCCACACAATGTAGAGTATCCAAGCAGCAGAATCCAGAACTAGGGTATCTCCTGTATGATTAATCCTGCACTGGTAGGTGCCGGAGAGAATGAGTTCCTCTGGTATCCATCAATGATCCATATGCACGTTCGTTTTCATGTATAATTAAGCGTACCTCCCGAAGGATGCATCGTTGACATTACGGCTGTCACTCCACTAAAAGCGTTGATCGCCAGGAAGGTGACAACGAGAAATATCAGGATCATTCTGTCTCGTTGATACATGGCATGCAACCGAGTGATGATGATGACTTGCAGCATGTTTCAGTCATTCCAATATCGCTGAGGTCTCGCAAGTGCAAAGCTCACCCCACAGCATCGCAAATACCACAAAAACCGTCCAATTCCATACAGTGTACATCATCCAGCCTGACAAATCCGATCAGTGACCAGTCTCAGGTAGTACACACTCCACACAGACTCACATCTTTGGTAGCATAGCGGACAGCCATTAGTGGACTGAGAAGTCGGCAAAGGACCGCACCCACTGCTACAGAACACCACCGTTAATTTGAGGGGAATGGCAGGCATTTATACAGAAGACTCACTGTATCTGTCAGCGAGATGGTCGGAAGACTGCCTGAATGCCGTTAATCAGAAGAAGTCAATATAGTGAATGAACCAAGGAGACATACTCAGGGTAACAAGGCTGATTATGAGTGACAGACGATTAGCACAACACCAATTGTTTAGCCTTCCGAACATACGCAGCAGATAGGATTCCAAGGTAGCGCACCTAGGATACTTTCAAGTCAGCACGCAATGGCAACTATGACAAACAAGCTACGTACACTGAGATACAGCACTGTCATTAGGGACCAGCGTTGCATCTGTAAATAAGTGCATTTTCATGTGTGTTCCCTCTGCCATGAGACTCTACTCACCCAGATGAGTTCGACCTATAGAAGGATTCTTAGCGAGATGGCTGCTCCGGTCATGGCGTCGACATACCTCTTGTCCGAATGTGAGTGCTGAAAATACTTGTAAGATATCAGTGATCCTTTGATATTATCGTGCTCACCCCAATCATACATCACCCCAACAAAGGCGGCAACTGGGATACCGGAGCCAAGGTCAGATTGAGATATCCAAGTCAGCGCTCAGCTTCAACATCCGACTGCTCTCCACGAACCTCCAAAATAGCTAGCAAAACGATATGCATTGATGGACGGCCACCAAGTGGGGTCATTTGAGACTATGGTCATATTGTTAGAGAATGGGTGTGGGTGAGAGATGAACTTGTCAAACGTATAGCGGTGACATTCGCAGTATACCACTATCCGTACTATAGTTTGGTAACCGAAATATCAATGAGGTCAAGGTAAATATTTGTGCACTCCACATAGCACTGTTCTGTCGTCATATGATGAAAAACGTCCAGAGCTAGTACTAGCCTGTTTTGATGATCCATCCAAGAATGGTGATAGCGAATCTGCCCTCCCATCATTGTGAGTGCGCTGAGAAAACTGAGGATCTGGAAAGTAAGGTCTTGATTGATTGATCATGAATGAATATATGTCTCAAAATTGTGGGTTTGCTTCTTTTGATCAATCGACACGTGCACGACGCACGCCAACTTTCTCGATAATGATAAGCTATGATTATTCCAGAAATAATAACAGCCTCTATTTTGCCTCAAATTCCGTGTTGTGCACTAGCGAAGATCTTTTTAGGGTCCGTGCGGTCTACGACCGTTCAAAAATTGTGACAGTGGTATTCGGTGTATCATGGCTGGGAACATTGGGTGCTGCGCTTGCACTCCCATTTATGCTTAAAGGATAACACATAGCGACGACATATTATTGCATTCAACCAGGCTTGCTTACCAATACGTCTTGCACAGGGCGACTGAATGTGGCCGACCATTTGACCAGTAGAGATTGCTAAGACTGACGTCACGATGATGGATGTCGTTCAGAGAGGCTCCAGCGTAGTCAGGACTAATTACGAGTTGACAACTTGCCACCGTTGTTAGTACTCCTGGCAATAGCCTGGAAATCCCTCCAATTGCCCCTCTCGCTAACGCTGAATATTGGCCACATTTGTCTTAAAGCCGCGTGGTCAGGATGATGAGTCTGCCGCATCACTACAAGACGGCTCCATCAAGATTGTATAGGCTGCCAACATTCAATTGAAGAACTGCGTTTGAAAACACTCAGGGATAAACGTTAACACCGCCAAATGTTCGTCGACTAGCTGGTCGGCAATGTAAGAGCTGGTGAGTAATAGAGATGATATACCAAGGACAACTTTAACTCTGGGGTTATGATCTCCTTGATTACGAGAACGGATATTTGCACATAGTTCTGCATAAGCCTATTTTTTGCGTGATATCAGTGAAGGGATTGTACGACAATGATAGAGATATAATCTGCCCCAACAGCCACTACACGCCAAAGCCCACTACCGTTCACGCAATCAAAGTAGAAGCAGTAGCAGAGTCATACTTGAATGTAGGAGGGAGCTGCTGCTTTGTCTTGTAGTAGCGAGCAAGACGGTGAATACGAGACTCGATCAAGATAAGACGGAACTTGGAGTCCTTGTCTTTGCGGTTGACTTCAAGGTGCTTGCGCACGGCCACCGCCTTTTTGACGAGGTGCCAAAGGTCCTCTGGGATGGATGGTGCCACTCCTATCCCCAAACAAAAGGCATGTACAAAACGAGATGCAGTAGCAGAAATGCACGGCAACGAGGCAGATGACAGTTCAATGCATGAGTGTTTGGCGAAGTAATTGGTCGGTGAAGCACGCACCGTTGGATTTGAGGATACGGAGGATTTTGTTACCAGTGACGAAGCGCACTTGAGGGATACCATGCGAGTCACGGAGGGTAACACCGATTTGAGAAGGAGTGAGACCCTTGCGAGCCAATTTCATGATGTGCTCGACGACTTCATCTGGAGTGGTCTTGAGCCACGAAGGAGGGGAACGTTTGTAAGGAAGGGCGGAGGACGCTGATGAAGATGATCAGGATAGATCCCATATATCAATAGAAGACATTTTTGCTACGCACAAATGCCCTTGCCAGGAGCGTGCATACGACCCATGATGAATCTGTACCATCTTGTCAGCTTTAAACAACACTACTTCGCAGAACGCTCACAGTTTTTGTTGACGGAGGGGATGTCTTGAGGAGTGTCGTTGGACGCGTTCACAGAAAGGTGATGTGACGCGTGACGAGTTGGTATGTGGCTTAGTAACTGTATAGTAGCAAACCTTATTTTCCACTTCAGCCACAAGCCGGAATCTGCCACTGTTGAATACAAGGCCCAGGCTAACCAACAAGATCAAGACTCCTCCTCGTCGCTGCAGCCCACGGTGACAAGGCCTATTTCCCTTTCGTAAGGTGAATTATCAATGTTGATATCAAATTTGAGCTCGTATTGACAGTTCTCCGTGGGCAGTATGAAGATCAACATTGCCAGTACGTTTGATGTCCAATATGCTCAATACGATTTGAACTGACATTCTATCCAGACCCCGCCACTGGGGCTCAAAAGACTATCAACATTGACGAGGAGAGAAGATTGTATGATTGGCACAACTCTTCCTTTGAAAACTAACCAAAGTACTTGAAACTAGCCGCATCTTCTTCGACAAGAAGATCTCGCAAGAGGTAGAGGCAGACATCCTTGGAGACGAATGGAAGGGTTACATTTTCCGTATCACTGGTGGTAACGACAAGCAAGGTTTCCCCATGATGCAGGGTGTCCTACTCCCTTCCCGTATCAGACTTCTCTTGACCGACAACCACTCTTGCTATCGCGCAAGCCGCGCAGGCGAGAGGAAGCGCAAATCTGTCCGTGGTTGCATTGTTGGCCCGGACATTGCTGTCCTCTCCGTCGTCATCGTTAAGCAGGGCGACAATGATATCCCTGGGCTCACCGACACTGTCCTGCCCAAGCGACTTGGTCCTAAAAGGGCAACGAAGATCAGAAGGTTCTTCAACTTGTCGAAGGAGGACGATGTCAGGAAGTACGTTGTGAGGCGTGAGGTGAAGAGTTCGAAGAAGGAGAACGCCAAACCTTACACCAAGGCGTCAGTATAGTCACTTTGCTTTTTTTCTGGGCTGAAGTTTTCTCCCTGCCCAGACCCAAAATCCAAAGATTGGTCACCCCCATCCGTCTGCAACGCGCCCGTCACCTCCGTTCTCTCAACCGTCGCCGGATTGACCGCCAGAAGGAGCAGAAGGCAGAATACGAGTAAGTGATAATTGTCTGCACGAAACCCGGTCCGCCGTAGTAATATCTCCTTTAGTGCCCTTATCCAAAAGCGTGTTGCTGAGAAGAAGGCCAAGGTCGCAGCCATCAAAGCCTCGCACCACAAGTATGTCTTGGACTGTCATCCTCCCGGGTCCTGTGCTCATGTTGTCCATTCAGGACTGCGTAAAATAATCCCCGTACATCATCCCACACTTCATGTCATGCTTCTTATGGTACCTCATGTCACACCATGCTTTGACGCTATACTATCTGCATTAAAGCCAGTCGCTGATATGGCATTATCAAGTGAATATCGACGTACTCCAAGGTTTGGGTTGCTCTCGAAGCCCTGTGTTTTCTGAAGCTGGATCGCTGAGCTTGCCATCGCATGTTTGATTGTTGTGTTGTTTTAAATATACAGACTAGGTTACCTTACTCAATCGACTCTTGCCAATAAGATGGGTCTGATGTCTCATTTGATGGACACTCGGCGTTCGCTCGCCCTGCTTGGTCATTCCCTTCTGCCGCAGGTCACATGATACCGTAACAACTGGAGCATCATGATGAAGGGGATCAAACCATAACTTTATGAATGCGCCCACTGAGTATATAACTAAACCTACAAAGGCCCTTGAGCGGCTTGAACCTTTGTCGACATGCTGTCTGCAAGGAAAGTCATAACCGTTTGGCTTTTTCTTGCCTTTGACCGGGTGCTGGCTGCACAGGCACCTCTGTTGAGTCATACGTCTTCATCCTTTCGCCCGGCGGGGGTCGAAGATGATCCTGGACAATGGGATCTTCATAAAGCGCCTGCGATGAACACGACAGGACATCTGGTGTTCGACACGGCCAATTCCCTGCTTCAACACTGGGCAAACACGCGGTATCGTAATGGTATCTAAAAATACTGAACGCCACGCGCAGACGTCACGACTGATAGTTTACGTTCTGCAGGTCATACAATAGTCCCAGCGACTGTTCCCGTGGGCACTCTCCTCTACCATGGGGCCACCGGTCCCCAAATACCGACCGCTTTAGATTGGGTGGCTGTAGAGCCGGATCACTCCATAATCTTTTGCAGGGGGCCAATTGAAACAGGGTGTTGGCACCTCACCCTTGCAGTCACTCGGCCGATGAAAGTGCTCTATTTTGACGGAAGCAGCGCTGCGAACATCCTTGAGGGCACCATGGACGCTCAAGATCTCGTGGCATGGTCGAAAATGAAACCCGAGTGGATATGGAATGAAGGGCAGCGCATTAAGGATCTGTGTAAATGGGGTCAAAAGTATGGCCTGAATGGCTTCGTGAGGTTCGTTGGATTTTGAGATACATGAATGCTCTATGCTGATTTGTGAGTTATAGGATGGAAATGAATTTGTGCGAACCCATATGTCGTTCCTTGGCGATATGTTATTAACGACGGTCATAGTGAGATCATGATCTGTGACTTTACCTCTCACATGGAGGTCGTTTCGTTCCTAAATCTCGAGAACACCCACATCGGCCGCGGCCCGCCTACGAATATTCCAGAGGATCCCACTACTGGTAAGCGATCATATCCATGTTTTGGAACAGGTCTGATTTATTCTCGGACATTAGTGTATCAGGTTTTTGAATTAATGCATGCTACTTCATGGCGCGAAAATTATCCAGGAGAGACCCGAATTACCCTCGATTTTTCTGGGCTCGTCTCTTTCTACGACACCGCTCTTGTTCCTTCCTTGGTGCCGCGCCGTGTAGGCTTGGAGCGGTGGGATCATCGGGTGGGAGGAATATCATCGGAGGATATAGAACGCGTCCGAGACAGGCTAGATCAAGTGTTAGCACGACCGCCCGCGACAACCAGCGGCATTGACTGGAAAACGATCTTGCGGGTGGTGGTTGATCGATATGCTAGTCGCCTGGATTTTATGCAACACCTTTTGAACATGACGCTGGACGATAGCTCTATCTTTGACCATGCACAACAAATTCAGAGACGATTGCGCACCGTGCTTTTGCCTTACACTGTGTTTTCAGCTCTACCTCCCAATACCTCTGTCACTGCCAACACGATAAATTTGTGGGCTGCACCAGTTTTTCGGGAGTGTGCTACATCGCACACGGCCTCCATAGTAGCTCGGGGGACGACATTGATGCCCTCTGAACGTTTGCTTCTGCAGGCGGTGCGAGAAACTACGCATGAAATATGCCGCGTCGCCACGAAGATGTGGGCTTCTGGAATGATTATTGGAGTCGACCCCCTTTATCCTCCGGAACAACGCCCTGAAGCCGATCGCATACATACCCTCATGGGTGAATGGAAGGAGGATTTGACACAGTTGATCTCCTGGTTGGACTGGAGCGCGTGGGTGAAGTGCCGACCGGCCTGTGGTTTTGAGGTAATCAAGTCAAATTGTTTACGAAATGAACTGACCTCGTCGTATAGGAGATGTGCTACTTGCCTACTTGGCCCTTTGGGTTTTTCCCGGCTCCCGGAGAACCATATCACCCCCAATGGGATAGTGCTTCCTTATGGCCAGACCCAAAGAAAGGGGAATGGAAGAGACCACAGCCAAAGTGCATCAGACGGCGGGAGCCATATGTTTTTTAGGGTATATGATTCACATGCATTCTTGCTGATTTATACATCTCTTTTGTACGTAGTCCCGGGCCTCCTTGTAAACTATTGCAGTGGAGTTAAGCGCGCCGAGCGCGCCATGTGTGTACCACACAACAAACTCGGGAAGACAGCCAAGGAAAATAACGCTCCTCAAAAAATGGAGATAAACGCTGAATCAAAACGTAGCGTTGATACGGGGAATACCTAACTGCGTTGAACATAAGTGAGCCTCAAGAGCGCACCGAAATTGATCATAAGACCACGAAAACCAAATACTAGTAGGTTCTTAACCAAGCAAATCATTCGGAACATCCGGGCGGTTTCAGCTGGTGACCTTCTGAATCATTCAGCAACTTAAATGGAATACATTGAAATTTGTTTATGTAAACATCCGATACCGAATAAAGCTCACGTAACACGGGCCTGTCTATTCACGCTAACCCGCAAGAACCCTACTCCGTTTTGACAGATCACAAAAATGCGGTCCACATGATACAAGAACTTAGAAGTACTTCTCTACCCCACGTCTGGAACAATCAGCCAGCGCCAAGGAACCTAGTTACCTGAGCTTATGTGAGCGTAGATGGCCAAATATAAAACTCAAATTCAAATTCAAGTTCCCGGTCATCAAAACAAACTTTGCCCCCTTGGAGCCGGGGATGCGCCCAAGCGGGAAAAGGACATTAATGTGGCCCCCACAGCATTAATGGTAATTTTCCTCCACCGTCCGACACAACGGTGCATTTCAACCAGACGTTGCTGTGGTCCAGTACACCTTGACCCTTTGTCGACATGCTGGCTGCAAAGAACGCTGTAACTGTTTGGCTTTTTCTCGCCTTTGAACGAGCTTTGGCTGCACAGACACCTCTGTTGAGTCATACACCTCCATCCTTTTACCCGGCCGAAAATGATCTTGGACAATGGGATCTTCATAAAGCGCCTGCAGTGAACGGGACAGGACATCTGGTGTTCGACACGGCCAATTCTCTGCTTCAACACTGGGCAAACACGCATTATCGTATTGGTATCTAAAAATACCGAACGCCACGCGCAGACGTCATGACTGATCATTTACGTTCTGCAGGTCATACAATAGTCCCAGGGACTGTTCCCGTGGGCACTCTCCTCTACCATGGAGCCGCCGGTCCCCATATGCCGACCGCTTTAGATTGGGTGGCTGTAGAGCCAGATCACTCCCTAATATTCTCCAAAGGGCCAATTGAAACAGGATGCTGGCACCTCACCCTTGCAGTCACTCGGCCGATGAAAGTGCTCTATTTTGACGGAAGCAGTGCTGCAAACATCCTTGAGGGCACCATGGACACTCAAGATCTCGTTGCATGGTCGGAAATGAAACCTGAGTGGGTATGGAATGAAGGGCAGCGCATTAAGGATCTGTGCAAATGGGGTCAAAAGTATGGCTTGAATGGCTTTGTGAGGTTCGTTAGATTTTGAGATGCGTCAATGCCCTACGCTGATTTGCGAGTTATAGGATGGAACCGAATTTGTGCGGACCCATACACAGTTCATTGAGGATATGTTATTAACGACGGTCATAGTGAGATCATGATCTGTGACTTTACCTCTCACATGGAGGTCGTGTCGTTCTTGAATATCGAGAGCACCCGCATCGCCAGCGGCCCGCCTACAGATTTGCCAGAGGACCCCACTACCGGTGAGAAATCATATCCATGTTTTGGAATAGGTCTGATTGATTCTCGGACATTAGTGTATCAAGCTTTTGAATTAATGCATGCTACTTCATGGCGCGAAAATTATCCAGGGGAGACCCGAATTATCCTTGATTTTTCTGGGCTCGTCTCTTTCTACGACACCGCTCTTGTTCCTTCCTTGGTGCCGCGCCGTGTAGGCTTGGAGCGGTGGGATCATCGGGTGGGAGGAATATCATCGGAGGATATAGAACGCGTCCGAGACAGACTAGATCAAGTGTTAGCACGACCACCCGTGACAACCAGCGGCATTGACTGGAAAACGGTCTTGCGGGTGGTGGTTGATCGATATGCCAGCCGCCTAGATTTTATGCAACACCTTTTGAACATGACGCTGGACGATAGCTCTATCTTTGACCATGCACAACAAATTCAGAGACGATTGCGCACCGTGCTTTTGCCTTACACTGTGTTTTCAGCTCTACCTCCCAATACCTCTGTCACTGCCAACACGATAAATTTGTGGGCTGCACCAGTTTTTCGGGAGTGTGCTACATCGCACACGGCCTCCATAGTAGCTCAGGGGACGACATTGATGCCCTCTGAACGTTTGCTTCTGCAGGCGGTGCGAGAAACTACGCATGAAATATGTCGCGTCGCCACGAAGATGTGGGCTTCTGGAATGATTATTGGAGTCGACCCCCTTTATCCTCCGGAACAACTCCCTGAAGCCGATCACATACATACCCTCATGGACGAATGGAAGGAGGATTTGACACGGTTGATCTCCTGGTTGGACTGGAGTGTGTGGGTGAAGTGCCGACCGGCCTGTGGTTTTGAGGTGATTAAGTCAAATTGTTTATGAAATGAACTGACCTCGTCGTGTAGGAGATGTGCTACTTGCCTACTTGGCCCTTTGGGTTTTTCCCGGCTCCCGGCGAACCATATCGGAAGAGTACTTTCTTATGGCCAGACCCAAACAAAGGGGAATGGAAGAGACCAAAACCAAAGTGCATCAGACGGCGGGAGCCATATGGTTTTTAGGATATACAATTCACACGCATTCTTGCTGATTTACACACCTCTTTTGTACGTAGTCCCGGGCCTCCTTGTAAAATTATTGCAGTGGAGTTAAGTGCGCCGCGCGCGCCATGTATGTACCACACAACAAACTATGCCTTGAGCAGACAGCCAAGGAAAATAACATGCTCCTCAAAAAATGGAGATAAACGCTGAAACAAAACACATTTGCGAGCTTTGATACGGAGAATACCTATCTGCGTTGAACATAGTTGAAGCTGAGTGATACTTTTATGTAAAGAAGCTCAAGAGCGCACCGAAATTCACCATAAGACCACAAAAATCAAATACTAGTAGGTTCTCAACCAACCAAATCATTCAGGCGAAAAGGCACTTGAACCCATACCACGACCATGGAGGGTTTTTCCCACGCTACATGCGGGCAAGCTTGAGCGACTCTCGCTCACAGTAACTCACTGGCCTCGAATAAATAAACCTGCTCAACCAATAAACCTCTCAACAGACCAAGAAACACCCACATACATGTGCCATGAACCGGAACCCACCCACCACCAATGAACGTCAGAACACCAAAACTCCAAGCCCAACTAAAACAACCAACATCGATACTCAACATCCCCCCAAACCAAAAACAAGCCATGCAACAATAAAAACAAGCCCTACAACAAGCACGACCATAGCACCCAATATCATATATACCTTGAGGAAAGAACGACAACCCGAAATGAACACCAAAAGAGAAACCAGGCGATGCCTAGGTGAATACCCAAAAAACTTCCCTTAGTCTGCATGTAAAATAATGCATGCAAAAACGACTAAACAATCATACTGACAAAACTAAATGACCACCAGAATACGTGTACACACCCTCTAACCCCACAAGTGAGATAAGCAACACCATGCCCCCTCCACCAACCTGAGACCGAAGCAATACCCGGACCCATAGCACCTCACCATCCCCCCCACAACCCCAATAACCACAAGATCTAACCATATTAGAAGACACATCAACACGATCCCTGACACGACCAACACAGCCCACCCAAAAACAAGCGGCATCCACGCAAGGAAATGCCACCCCCCAACACCAAAAACAACATATATAAACCTCATCGAATCGAAGAAAAGCCTCAACCTCACTGCAGGATATGAAGGACCTCTCAAGCGTCAAAACCGCCAACATCAACGCTCGTCCATCTCCAATGGGAACACGCCAACCCCTTCCCAGACCCCGTACAGGTTCACAATTCTTCCCACCCAACATCTTACAAGACAAAGGGGTTTGCACAGATGATAACACCTCTACCCCCACTACCCCCTCACCCAAACCCCGTACCTCCATCTCCCAAATGCCCCTCTCCGAATCAGAGGAGAACGTGACCACTCCAACACTCAACTCTCTCATCTTCGTGAAGGACACAACGGTTGAGATGCCCCTTGACACCCTCCACTCCTCACCTGCGCAGACTCCTGCACCAGCGGACGATGATGAAATGACAGACCTTCTCATCTCCAGCCCACCCCCCACCAAACCCGCCGCAACCACACAGGCATTGGAAGAGGATCTACTCCGAGCCCACCTAGCGGTTGCCGAAACCAATCGGTCCATTATTAAATCCAACGGCACCAATTCCCTCACTGTCATTCCTCAGTTCACCCCTGTCTCAATCGGCGGTTTCCCCCACATCCACCTTGCCCACACAGCCCAACTCTTCGACTACCAGGCAGCTAAGATCATCACAGCCTGGCTCAAAGTCCCTCACCCGAAGATCCTTGTGAGAGTCTTCGACCATGACAGAAAGAACCCCTCTGTCAAAGGTCCCATTCTCATAGAACGTCTGCGGAAAGCCATCTCGGACATCACCCACTTCGTCCACCAAGACGACATGGATGCAAAGGTGTCACCGCCATGCCCCGATACCAACAAAGACAAGGCAGACTTCCCCATCAGTTTCTTAGTATATAACATCTCTGATGAGACCAAGTCACTCATTCTAAGCCAACGTGTTTGGTCCTCACCCGAAATCTCCTTCGCCGCACACCTCTTCAGGGTAAACTCCCCCCCCCTTACTTCTTCTTTGTCTACACAGTTTCTCCACAATGGATACCGCAACTGTCAAGACCACTGTCTGCGAAGTTTGGTCAGAAGACGTCACCAAGTGGGACATCGGTGAAATCTTGTCCGAAAGTGACATCTCTGAAGAAAACATCCACACCGCAACGTGGAACTTCATTGACTCACTATGGGTAGAGCACCTTGACTTTAAGGTTAGCGGAGGAATTCTTCTCCCGCGCTACAACATTTTCACTGTCAGCCCCACGAACAACCCCACAGTCTGGACAAAGCTAAGGGCTTATCTTCACTCCCTCACCTATCCCTCCGAACTCGAGGGAAGTGGTACAGCAGTCAACTTTATGCCATGCACCCTCTGCCACTCAATCGCACACCCTCATGGACTCTGTCCATTCCCAGACGTTCCACTTTGGAACGGTCCCAAGCATAGTACAAACTCGAGACCCAACATGACGAACCAGAAAGGGAAAGGCAAAGGGAGGAGGTACCAAGGCAATGGTCTCCCTAACTAGATACTGAACATACTCGAACTCGCTCCACCCGACGTACCATAGTCTTTGTACCCTGCACCATGTAAAACCGTAAATGAATAAACACCCCCCTCTCAAAAAAAACTCCTGACCCCCCTGCGAAGTGAACCCACTCCTGATAGTGGCAACCACCCGCAAACGTGAATCTACAGGGCTAGATTCATTTACTCCTAACCCTCGGCCCAAATATACTGATCGCGGAAGTGAGACAGGAAAGCCAAGGGTGCCCTGACAGCGCAAGCCAAAATGGAGGCCTATTTAGGCCAAGGATTACATCAGGAAAAAGGGTTATTGCTATATTAGCTCATATAGCGCTATATATGGTTATATAGTGTCTATAGACGTCATAGGATCTAAAGCAATCCCCCCCTCTATAGAGAGGACATATAGTCACATATAGATCCATATGGCATTAATTGTAGCTAGGAGTACATATAGGCATATATATTCAACTTCCAAAATTTGGAGGCACCTCGATTTTTTTCCTTTACTGCACTATATTTCTGCTATATTTGCATTCATATTCACTTTTCACATCAAAAAAAGCAAGAGCAAAGACAAATCAATTCAAACTATAGTTAATCAGTGACAAAAATTTGGAATTAACTACTACGCCTTCCCCTGCTTGGTTACCTTAGCTGCTGTCTCTAGGGCTGAGAAATCAAATATTGGAGTAGGAGCGTCAGTTGATAGAGCAGTGTGGCCTTTCCTGTATTGGCACTGTTAGCAGAGTCTATAAATGTGATAATCATGGACGCACCAGAGCCTCTCCTTCAGCTCATCCCAGACAGTCTCCAAATAAGTTGGACATTTGTTGGAAAATTCAGTGAGCAACTCCATAAAGCTCTCCCACCTGTGATAATACATTAGATATGCAAAAAAAAACAAAAAAAAAACAAACCGAGATTTGAAGTAACTTTCTGAGAAGTCTACCGGTGATCCTCTTTTCACTCCAAGAAGGACACACTCCACCTACAATCATCATGAGTCACACACTCAAGCATGAAGGATGGTCACTTACTGTGCAAGCGATAAGAGCCAGGATAGGAAGATTATCTGTGTAGGCATTTCCCTTCCTACCACACCTCCTACCTTCACCTTTGGGACCCCACCACTGAGCCTCCAGTAGTACTCTGAATGCTGGGTTTTTGAGTGGTGCCTGTGCATCACAGGTGAGATTCTGGGTATATGAATGATCAGTATTAGTCCTGCTCTGCTTTGGTTCAAGTTGAAGACTCACCCTTACATCCATGCTGCCATTCATAAACCTCATATCATCCAGCAACCACTTCAAAGCTTCCTGGAGGTCATCATCAGTCCAGTCAGAGCCTGCGCCAACTCCAAAACAGGTGGGAATACTAATTCTGGCTTTGGCGACAAGCTCACCCCTGATCTAAGTGGCGCCTTTCCATGTCTGTAAGAGTACTAATCAGCTTATAGATATTAGAAAGAGAAAGTCACTTGCATAGTCAATGAGCTGAGCCTTGAGGGCGTCATCACCCTGTATCTCCTTCATCTTCTCCCACAACAACTTGTCTTGCTTGGATGATTCCAGGATGAGGTCCCAACACAGCTGGTCTCTATCAGAGGAGGAGGGAAAGCCTTCTACTGTGGCAACATGCAAACGTAGGGCCTTGTGGCCAGACATGGCAATGTGTTTGGTGCGAGGGCTTTCCATATGACCAAGCATAGCTAACTTTGATACCTTTGATCTGGGAATGCTGGTCGTAATGCAAGGCTCTGCGCTCACTTCCACCTGGTGGTAGTAGTCTGTTAGCTATCTGTATCAAATTACAATGAGCACTTACCTCTTCACCAGAAAATTTAGCGTGCTCCCCTTCCACCCCCTCCATGTCTTCCTCCTGCTCCTCCTGCTCCTCCTGCTCCTGCTGGTACTCCTGGTTGTCCTTGTCTAACTCATCCATGCTATCAAGTTCAGAATCAAGAATTGATTGTACCATACCGGTATCTTGAGAGTCTGCGACAGGTGAGCCTGATCACCCAATCCTCCTGACTTTTGATGGTGGTAACTGCGCATGGTGGTCATCTCCTTCATCTGCAGAGCCAGCAGACTCGTTATCTGTCTCATTGGACAGAATATCTGCTGCCCTCTTGCGTGATGCTATTGACAACGTATAAGCATACTTTATTTAGCATGATCTGATGCTTACCTTTCTTGACATTTTCAGCTGCCTGAGAAGCCACTGCTTTCTTCTTAGCAGCGAGCTCCTTTAACAGGTTCCCCTCCTGAGCAGAAAGGCCACCAGGAGTCGCAGACTTAGACTTAGACTTGGACTTGGGGCGAGAGGCAGATGAGGAGGTATTGCTAGTAGAGGTTGGTGGTGTGCTGGTGTTCTTGTTGGTATCCACTGCACCCTTCTGAGCCATGCCTCTACCTCTTCATGCAGTTCCACTTGCAGTTCCACGTCCAGTTCCACGTCCAGTTCCACGTCCAGTTCCACGTCCAGTTCCACGTCCAGTTCCACGTCCAATTCCACGTGTTGAGGAGACTCCATTACCACGGATGGGGACAGATGAGCCTTGCCCTGAGGTGCTTCTAGTGTTAGGCCTAGGTGGAGGGCGAGACATGGGTAGAAGAGGAGAGAAGGAATTGGAAAGTAAAGTAAATATTAGCAGCAAAGAATTACATAAACATCGGCTCAAAGCAAAGAGATGCAGTTCTGTAAGATAAGCTCAGAGGCAATGCGGATAGAAGCTGCTTACTATGCCCTCAAAATATGGGGAAAGTAGACTCTTAGGAGCATTGGTAACAGATAGGTCCATAGTTGAACTTTGAGCAACTGTTGGACAGCACTGTAAGATCTACAGGTTTTCAAAGTAGTCTAAGTGGAATTGAAGCACCCATGATCCTTCCAACCATTGTGATTATCCTTCCACTTCTGAAACTCCCCATCTGAATGAAGTACCAAGGAGGCTCTTTCACCTAGGTAGTCCAAGTTGAAATGTGTTGTTTCATCAGACCTAAAGCAAGCAAAATCTCTGTTACGTGATCTCAACAACAACTCCCTGCTCCCTCATCACCAGTCCACCCCCTACAAAGCTACCGATGGGCAGCACTAAACATAGTCGATAGTCCTTTCCGTCCCGATGACCTATTGTGCAGACATTGATGTTCACCACCAGAGACAAGAAAGGTTTTACCAGTGATCCACCAGCATTGGGAAGAATATCAACAAGCTCAGCAAGAACAGTATAGTCATCTGGAAGATAATGAGCTACCTAAATACATTATGCGTCAGAGAAGAGAACGTACTACAATACTCAAAAATTACTCACCGTCTGCTCTATCCACTCAAAAACCTCCCTTAGGTTATTCTGGATGTTGAGATACAGTTGCTCGTATTCAAAAGTTTCGCGTGACATGTAAGGCAGCGTTTGTGTGAGGTTAGTTCTGCCTGATGTAGCCACCAAATCATGAGGGTGCATGTCAGCAGGTGCCGTGTTGCCCTACTGGACATCAGTGTATACATATCAACGGTCATAAGCATGTACTCACCGAAAGACCGTATCTATTCCAATGGCTAAAGTGAATGCAACGAAACGGTTCATTTGCTTCAGATTGTAATACGGCCTCAGGATCCTGGGTCTCTTGAGAGATGGACAACATGGTGCGATTCTTGAACACCTCTAGGCAATCAAAAGCAGATTTCAGTAAAGGAAAAAGGGTATCTCGCATTGAAGGAGGCATGAAATTGCAGATGAACACCATGAGGCTCCCATCCAAGTTGCGAATTTCCAACGCTCCTGGAAGGATAGACATTGGAATCTTGATGTAGGTGTCCGGTTGTTTAATTCTGGAGGGGTAGAACGTGGATAGCTGCCCCATACAAGACCTGTCAGTCGCATACAATTCCCAGACCATGAAAGCTCACCTTCGCCTTTAAATCTTCTGTGTCTATGATTGTTACTGCACTCTCCTCAACGATCTTTTGCTGCTCAATAGTCCACAGCAAGTTCTGCACTTTGTTGCCGTTAACCGGATTGTGTAGGTTCTCAGGAGCCTCACAGTCAAAGGCTGTCTCTATGGAAATCAACTTTGGGAGCGTCTTGATAGAGGTAGAGTCGTCGAAGAATTCGGGTAAGTGCAGTAGTCTTACAGCAGGTGAAGCCGTAAGTGCTGTTGCTGCGCCGACATCTCCAAATGACCTGGTGATGCACCCCAGGCTCAGCGTCTCGTCCCAGCAAGGGTCTAGACAACTTCTCCAAGCCGATTTGCACCGAGAAGGGAGCTGGTAGTTACTGAAACAGATATAATTAGATACCCGTGTGAACAGCGATAATATCATCCTTACTTAGTATTCACCCCATCAAAAAGGCGGTCAGTGTCCCTAATGCACGTCCAATCCACCTCTCTGTCCAGGGCTACAAATGCACCAGGCATGCTCAAAGGTAGGGCTTTACGCAGACGATAAATTATTGGTATAATTCTCCTTTCTATGAGAACCTGTAAATCGTTTTCTGTTCCAGTTTTTCATGTACAGGAACCAACTGCTGATATGAGCGGGACTTACCACAGGCATTCGGCCTTCTCAACATCTTGGCGATTTCCCAGGGCACGTTGGCTTGCATCCTAGTTACAGTCCATCGCAGGTCTTTGGTGGCCACGAGAATTAGTAAATAGAATGACCCCCCTGCTGCCAAGTGCATGAACTTGAAACCCGTAGCAATCCAGAACAGAAAGGTGCGAATGGTAGGTCTGTCCACCGGTAGGGTTTCGTATAAATCGCTGTAATTAGTGGATGAATCTATCATACTAATGCCCATTTGATTAACGATTATGAAAGTCAAATGAATGTTTGAAACGCACCTCTGGCATTTCATTGCTAGCTGCATGTAGTTCACCATGGAAATCAAACTCCACCCAACACCCTTTCTGCCCCAAACCTTACACCGGTAAGTCAAAGACATCACAGTAGCACCTGACAACTGAATCTCAGATGCCACAGAGCAAATACTCTCCATCCACTGGGCCAGATCTGACTGAAGACCAGTGTCCATGGCCGCAATTACCCCAATGAAGGCTTCTGCTGAGACGTTGGAAGAACAGGCCGTTTTTTCTCCGATGGTCCACCTTCCTCCCATAGCCAAATTCCTGGAGTTCCTAGGGCAAAGACGGTAAGGTTGCATCCGGTGAGATCCCTTGCCATCCGAAAGAGCACGTCCACCTGCGTATTGTTTGCCTCCCACTGGATCGTCTTTGGTTGAATGCGGCGAAGGTGGGTTATGGCTGAGTAATCGATTAGCAAGAGCCACAGCTAGCTCACTTTGCATGAGTTGCAGGGCATCCAAAACCAGAGAAAATTCTGTGTTGTCTAAGGAAACTTGAATAGACATGGGCCTTGCCTCTTTGAACTCGTTGTTCCGGATGATGTGCGGGCAGTTCCTTATATGGTAGTGAAACATTTTGCAGCGATGCACGCTGGAATGACAGGCGGGAAATTCCCACACAGAAGCACCTTACCATTAAGGCCAGGTTAACTCACTAATGGTTATCGATGGAGTCTGGTAAATCTGTGAAAGCAACTCATCTTGATCACCTCGAACATCGCTGTTGTATAGAAGATTTACTTTCTTTGTTGCTCTGATATGGATGTATGAGCATCTGTTGACACAAAACTGATTAGTACTAACCTTTTTTATGTGGGATTTGGGTTGCTTGTTTGGTGGACACTCCACTAGACTGGAACAGAAAATGTTGCACTTCTCCCCGAAACTGACACTACTCTTCCAAACGCCAAAGAAGAGTTCAAAAGAGTTCACTATCACGCCAGTTAGACAATCATGCCTAGTTCGCTTTATTGATATCAGCCACCAGATGGGTTCTTGTGTCCATAACCTGGATGCAAAGGGACCGCTCCAGGCAGATACCGAATATTGGGCTGTGAAGACCCTAAAACACCACGCCTTCCACAATAACAGATGTTGCTCCTTGAATACATTTCCTCTTCTGAATGGTGGCATATCCATGCCATCCTTCCTCAATGAGGCCAATTTGCAGGCTGTCAAGCAAGCTTGCATCAACGATGGCCGATATTATGATCTGTTCACACAACTCCGGACACTGTTTCTTCTGCATTCTGTAAACCTCACAGATGACACACTTCAAGACATGGCGCAGAAGATACATGAAGTAGGCTGCAAAGTGATGTCAAATAAAGTGCCCAGCAAGAAGACGCCGTCATCAACCGATATCCTAGTGCAGTCCCAGATAGAAACCCAGAGAGTGAATACTGTGCTTCTCAGTGCTTTGATGGAAGTTGCAGATGTTGCTGACCTTGACACAAACACTGCGATCGCAATGACTGTGACTAAGACACTTGTCACAGAGGTACGTGCATTTTGTTTTCAGGTGACATACCCTCACGATTTCTCATTGCAGGCACGAAACCAAGCTGAAGGATTCGTCGTGAGTCATTGGTCGAAAAATGTGTGTCCTTGGCTGTACAGTCCTTCCGATGAAGTGCACCTGGTTGAGTTTTTGAACAAGGTGAGTTGGCATCCATTGCACGTGGATTTTGTGACTCATTCCCGGCGCAAAGACGTGCTTGTGGGTGGATCAGTACCTCACAGAGCTGGGAGTCATACAGCCACACAATTCCGACGATCCTCATCGCCGTTGGATAAGCACCGGTACCACATTCTTTCAAGCCAGATCAGGGGTGGCGGCATCATCCAAGACAAGCAGGATTGGTGCTCACAAGCCGGATGTCACCCTTGTGACCAACGACTCATATGAGTGGTCAGATGTTAAATCTGTTATCAATATCAAGTATTGCCACACCAAGGCTCTTCTCAAGGCCTCCAAGGAGTACATGGTAGAAGTTTCCCGGCTGGTCTTCACCAACCAAGTGCATCGTCGCTTCTTTGTAGGAGCTCTCTTGACTGGACCAGAAATGAGGATTGCTCTTTTCACTCGTGGTTGTGGGGCCTTTTCTGAACCCATCAATATCTATGCTGATCCCATCAAATATATGCAAGTCTTATCTTGGTTCATGCATACTGAACTTCGGTATCTCGGATATGATCCCTACTACCAAGCTCCCACTTCCACGGACAATCTGTCATTGTGGTTGATGAAGGCAAACAGTACCACAGAAGAAGACATGGTGCCGACTACGGTGCTTTCAATCATCTATAGTGGTATCGCCAGATTTGGCCGCACCACTCGGGTGATGGCGGTCAGAGGCCCGAGACAGCAACTGGGGGTTGATCAAGAGACTTTTATTGTAAAGGAGGTTTGGCAGGTTGACCGTTTCTTACTGGATGGAGAGATCCATCAACTTTTGGAGGACAAGGAGCGCCTTCAAAAGGCTCACATAAAACTAGGTGCGTTCTGAACTATCCGTGCCTCATTGGTCTGCATCTCATTTTCATTTAATAGAGCAAGAAAAGATTCCCTATCTTGACGTTATTCATGACACTGAGGCTGAGAAGAAGTCACAGTCAGTCTTGTTCAAGCGATGGCCCAAACCTGCGTGGGATGATGAGGACAATGAAGGTTCATACCCCAGACACCTCCCTATTCATGATCAATGCATGTCTACGCACCCTGTTATGATGATCGACTGTGATGGGGCGCGAGTACCAGACAGTGTTGCAAACATCATGAAGCCCTTGTCCGTGGAAATCTATCCCCTTGTGCACTATCAAACCATCTTCAAGACCAACGCAGTCAGGTGTACCTGGTTCTCCTGTCGCCGGGAATTCTTCTCAGGGTTGATAGGTGCTTTGAAGGGTGAGTGCATGTCTCAGTCCCAAATTTCAGAATGCTTAGAGTCCACAACCTAGGTCATCTCAACGCTTGGTTACGCGGGTTGATCCACCGTGATACCAGTGACGGCAATACATGGTTTTGGGTGCCCATAGCAGATCAAGATCACGCTGTGCCTAATTGGTGTATTGATGAAGGAGTGCCCAAATTCTGTGGAGACATAGTAGAATCTGAGTGGTTTCCCATGCGTCCTGGAATGATCAGGGACTTCAGCTTAGCACTGGACTTCTTGGATGACTCGGAGAAAGCTTCGGAAGAGAAAAAGAAGTGGACTACAATGGTAAGCTCATCCTTTTTGCTTGCTTTTTGCTCAAGTGCTCATATGAAAGTAGGGAACTTTCCCTTACAGTAGTGTTGACCGAGAACATCCCCCCAATATCTGCCATGATTTGGAGTCATTTATTTTTCTTGCATTCGTGCTCAGGGTGAATGTTACGGGTCCTTACCATCAACTTCAAGATTGGCCTGTCCCTGTTCGTAATACCGATGCCATAGAGACAGGGATTTCCACCACAGTTGATTCAGCCAACCTCACCACAAAGAAGTTCAAACATTCTAATGCAGGTTGGGGTGAGAATAACACCCCCCCCCTCACATCGACACGCCGCAGTCATACCAGAACCACTGCAGCCACAACCGCTTCTTCAGAACTTCTTGTGCGTTCTTGTTCGGTGCCTCAATGGGCGAAGTTTGGCGTTTCCAACTTCCAAGACGATGAAGTGATAATGCAAAAGGAGAACCTGACGTGGGATGCATTTGAGCGTTCCCTTGATCCATACTGGAAGGTCGGCAACATGATGGCAATATGGAAGAAGATCTATGACTTGCTGTGGCCTTTTCCTGCAGAGAAGCGCTGGGGGCTCACTCATGCCAAGCTGATCAATGTCCTGCGAGAGATGATCGATGCAGTACCGGTGGACAAGGATGGTGCACCAGACAAGTTGTTGATCATGACAGTGAGGGAGAGATACCATAACTCATTGACTAACCTGACCTCCAAGCAGGCAGTCATGGTTAGCCAAACAGAATACCTGCCCGCATCCCTACCACCTTCAGGTACCCATATTTCTGCATCTTCTAGGTTCGCCGGATTCGAAATCTACACTCCCGATGAGATGCACCAGAGCTTGCGGACCTCAGAGAACACCTGGTGATCGAAGAAGCGCAAGGCCCTTTTATTGCAGGACAGCAACAGTTCCACTAGTGCAACTACTTCATCAGTCTTCCCATCGTCTGGTACAGCCAGCACGTCTGTCAATTCATCCAATCTCTCTGGGGAAGGGAAGTATCAGAGGAAATCCAGAGGATAAGATACTTAGTGGTGAGGTTGCTTGCATGTATTCAATGGCTGGACTGAGGACCATATTTTTTTAAACCTTCATTCATGTACTTCAACAAACATTTGCCCAAGTGGTTTTGTAGCGATCATTTTGTAGCTTTCAAATATGGATTTGCAATAATTGCTTTGTGAACATTCCCAAGTGAGGCAGTGAAGGTTCAACGATACAGCGAGGCACAAACAGTGCTCCTGACTGTATCTATAAATGTTGTAAGGTCGCGCGTTGCCTAGTCTGCTATACTTGAGACGACAAGTGCGTTCGACCCTAAAGGGGAAGCGAGTGCAGCAAGGATCTAGTAGTAGGCGCTACTGGTTGGCGAATGCGAAGCACGGGAAAGCGCAGGTGCACGCGAGGCGCGAGAATGCGCAAAGCGCGGGAATGTGCACGTGTGTATGCGGAAACAAGTGAGAGTAAGAGTGAGTTTGCTTAAGTGATGATTAGACACTAGACAAGAGGTGAGAGATGCAAGCTGAGAGATATTATATGCGAGGTGCCAAGGAATAGATTTCAACTATGCTCTGTTGGGTAGTAAATGGGTATTGTTGTGGTTCGGTGGGTGAGTAAGTGAGTAATAGTATGTACTGCTGGCGCTTAAGTATGGCACCTAAGCGCTGTCATGCGGAGCCGAAGCGCTACCAAGTAAGGTATGTAAGGATATATGTAAGTAAGGGTCCATGATAAAAATAAAGATGGAACGATATGCAAATGTGAGAAATGGAAATATACGCACTAGGGAACTTGGTGGACAGTGGATGGATGCTTCCGGATGGCTGGCGCTATAGGGCGCTCAAGCGTGGGAAAGCACGCACGCATATACATCATGAAGCGTGGGAAAGGTACGCACGCAAGTTGCACGTTGCACGGGAAAGCTGCGCCTCATGTAGGAATAGCTGTGGATAGCATACAGAGTGATGCTACAAGTTTGTGCCATGTACTCCCTAGTGAAAACTGCAATATTGCACAATGAGAGGCACGAGTCTCTACAGCGGGATGATGAGCGCGTTGTCGGTGAAAATTGTTGCAGTGATGGCGTGGGACACAATGCCCGATGCCTTCTCTTTAGGATAACCTATAGCCGCTTCTTATCTGGATCCTTTGATTGTAAGCTCAACATTTATAGACCATCACCTTTGTCTTACCATCTTACCTTTGTCCAGATGACAGGCTTTCGTTCTGCCCTGCAGGCTTTAAATGTGAATGTTGAACACACTCGAGCTAAGGACAACGACCCTACAGTATGTCCTGCTTGTCACAAGTGCCTGAGGACAACCCAAGGACTGGCTACTCATCTTAGTACTGCCAAGTCTTGTAGATGGTACAAGAAAGGGAAGCTGAGGGCTTTAACCCTTCCAGGAGAGTTCGCAGTTGATGAAGATGTACTGATGTGGGAAGTAAATGAGCCTCTTCCTGATGGACTGGAAGGATAAATGGAGGAGGAACCAGGTCAAGTTATGGAAGACTTCCATGATAGACTCTTCAATCTCATTCCTATCGGGAACCCACCTGAACACCCAAGATCACCCGACCCATCCTCTGCTTTAGACATGCGAGTTGAAGATGTGCATCCCACTGCAGGCAAGGTGATACGTATGGATGAAATGGTGCATCAGAGATGGAGGAGAGAATTTGGAGGATCTGATACCAACGGAGACGTGGTGATGGAAGATTTGGGAGAGGGGACATCCATGAAGACAAACATGTTTGCACCATTTGAGTCTGAGCTAGAGTGGAGAGTTGCCTGCTGGGCCATTCAGGACGGCATAGGTCACAAATCATTTGATTGACTCATGGCGATACCTGGGGTGAGCATTGGTTCTATTTTACCTCACAATTGTCTTTCTGCTTAACGCATTCTAACAACAGGTCTCTGAAAGACTAGGTCTCTCATACCATAATATTAGGGGATTGCACAAGATTGTCGACAGTGTACCTCCACGTGCTTGCTGGAAGACTTGTGAACTTTGGTTCAAGAATGACCCAGAGCACAAACATATCATCTATCATCGGAATCCGATTGACGCTGTCAAGACATTACTTGGAAATCCAGCACACGCAAATGATATTGTCTATAGACCCAAGAGAGTTTTCACCAATGCTTCTAGGGATAGTAGGATCTACAATGAGATGTGGACTGGGGACTGGTGGAACACTGTCCAAGTGAGCGTCCAATGACTTCTACCCCTGGTAGTACTGGTTTACTGATTCTTCACTTTTCATTGACTCAGGACAGACTTCCAGCAGGGTCTTGTGTGGCTCCAGTCATCATCGCCACTGACAAGACCCAGCTCACCCAGTTTGCTGGCGACAAGACTGCCTACCCTGTCTACCTTACCTTGGGGAACCTTCCCAGAGCCATTAGACGGAAACCATCCCAGCATGCCTGTATCCTTGTTGCATACCTTTCTGTCAGCAAGATGGTTGGCGCTGAGCTCAGCAAGAAACAAAAATCTACCCGCATTCAACAGCTCTTCCATGACTCTATGTGGATAGTTTTGGAGCCACTAATAGAAGCAGGAAAAAGCGGTGTTGAGGTGACTGGAGGAGATGGTAAAGTGCACATGGTGCACCCGATACTGGCTTGCTATGTGGCAGATTACCCAGAGCAGTGCCTGGTAACTTGTGCTAAATACGGGACCTGTCCCAAGTGCGAGGTGGATGATAGCCAGATGGGAGATGGAGAACCGGGTCCATGGAGGACCCAATGCAAAACCTCCAAGATAATAGAAGCTGCCAGGGCCAACTCTACATCTATCAGCAACTTTCAGGAGCGCTGCAAGCAGGACAATGTATCAGGAGGGGTGAGGCGCCCATTCTGGGAGAGGTTCCCACATTGCGACATACACATGTCCATCACCCCTGATGTACTACACCAGTTGTACCAGGGGGTGGTAAAGCACCTCGTCCACTGGTGCAGCAACGTGATGACTGAAGCTGAGTTGGATGCTAGGATTAGATCACTTCTGCCTTGTTTTGGTATGCGACATTTCAAGAACGGATGGTCTCGCCTGGCTCAGATATCAGGGAAGGAGAGGAAAGACATGGGAAGGATACTTCTGGGGTGCATAATAGGGAAAGCTCCATCTCAAGTGAGTTAATTGTTAGACAAATCATGGTGGATCAACCAGTTACTCACTCACTCACCTTTAAAAATTATAGATGGTAGCCTGTTATCGATCACTACTGGATTTCATATATATATCTCAATATCCTTCACACAACAAGGACTCTCTGGGTTATCTTCAAGTGGCCTTAGAGCAGTACCATGCCAACAAGTGCATCTTGATTGATCTAGGCATCCGCGATCACTTCAACATCCCTAAGCTGCACTCCATGCAGCATTATGCTGAGTGTATTAGAGATTTTGGTACTACTGATAATTACAACACAGAAATGTTTGAGCGTTTCCACATTGACTATGCAAAGGAGGGGTGGAGGGCTACCAATTTCAGGGATGAACTACCACAGATGACTCAGTGGTTGAGTCATCAGGAAAAGGTCGCAATGTTTGAAACCTACTTGAAGGACTATCATCGGACTGAAGTAGAGAGGGAGCAGGAGGAACAGGATGCATTAGAGTCTGAAACGCGTCCAGGAGTAGGGCTAGCAATATCCAAGAAGCTGGCATCACCTTCTCAGCCACTCTCCAGCATCATATCGAAACACAGATGTCCTTCTTTTTTGCACCATTTGAGGGTGTATCTTAATCGCTTTCTTCCCAGAGGGGAAGCCATATCACGCATTCAGCTCCCTCACGCACGCTTACCCTTCCATCAACTGGATGTCTGGCACACCTTTAAATTTTCATTGGACACTCTTGGTAATGATGTAGATGGCCAGGAGGAGATAGATTCAGTCAGGGCTAAGCCAGGGAAAGGCAGAGCTGAGGACGTGGGAGATGGGAGATTTGATGTTGTAGTTGTCGCTCAGTCAGATGAAGCTGAGTCCACTGGACTTCATGGTGCGCTACCTATACTTCCTATCAAGTTAAGCTTTACTGACCAATACATTTGCAGGTATGAAAGTTGGAAGGCTAAAAGTCATTTTTCGCCTTCCAGACTCTATTCCAATGATGGATGATGCTATAGTTGCCTGGCCTAAGGAACATTTGGCTTATGTGGAATGGCTCACACTCTCTAAACAGCCAGGACGTCATCATAATATATATTCAGTCACTAAGGCTATTGGCCTGAACAACAATATTGTTTCAGGTGACATAGTTTCTCTTTCTACTATACGTCAATCTTGTCATCTTATTCCTCACTTGGGTCCTAACATTAGTTGGCCTTCCAGCTGGAAGTCTGGTAATGTTTTGGACTTATGCAACAGTTTTCTTCTTAACAATTGGTCAAGTAAATTTGCTTATCAGACGCTTTGGTAGTCAATACTTAGTATATATATGATTTGTGTGATTTATAGCAAGAGTCTAACTCTATATCACTCAAGTTGTGAATATAGCGTACATATATTTAAATATAGCCCATAGTGTCTCTATTTGAATAAACAGCCAAAAATGGCAAAAACCCTTTTTCCTGATGTAGCCGTGCTGAGGAGCTCAAGTGACTGCAAAAAGACCTCGTGAGTACAGGACTCACTTTGTTTAAGTAGTGCAAACATGTATCCACCGTGGCTGTCCGGGATATGACAGTCCTCGCCTCTTAATAGTCGTATGAAAGGCGCAGTAAATCGACTACTCAACGTTCTCAAAACTTAAATTCAATTTTCAATTCATTTCACGGCCTTGGTTCGAGCCTCCTGAGCAGCAGAGGGGGAAGCCCTCAACCCGCTGGGGCCATCCCAGATGATGCTACACAGGAGTTTGGAGGCGGACTCCCCCATTCTCAAATGCCACACCAGGCAAACTTACAATGAGACACCCCTCGCATGACACCAAAAACAAAAACAAAAACAAGAGCTAACATTCTACTAGCTACCCTAAACATGAAGGGCCGCTGTAGCACTGGAGCTTGCGCTGAGCACGTATTCTCTTATTTCTCGATACACGTCCAATGCCCATTACACACTAATGTAACCCGATGCTAACCCGCACAACCCGACGCAAACCCGACGCTTTGACTAGTGGACCCGACATTTCGGCCGCATCGGACCCGATATTTTCCCGCGCTCTTGTCCTATCCGTGTCCCGTCCCGTCTTGCTAGCCCCACTAGGTGCGTAGTTGATTATTTCACACATTACTCACATCGTAGCGAGCGCTATTACATGTTTTCCCATCATCCACAGCACCTCATGTTTATTTACATGTACTTCGGACCTGAAATCGTCGGCCACTACTTTTGCCTACGGCCTTCCGGATTTCTACGTACTTATATATATATTGGACTGACTACGAGTATTTTCATGATCCAAGTAGTAGGGAGCCGTTCCCCGATACTTAGTGGTCAAACCTGATATTTCGTAGTTCTTAGTTGACATTGCAAATATTACCACTCTTTCTATCCAAATACCCGCCGTTATCATATATCCGCATACTGCTCGCTTTCCCAACGTTCGCTATCGCCCTTCCCGCTAACCCACTAAACCCGCACCCAAAACACGCTAACCTGAAACCCAAAAACATCGGACCCGACGCTTTGGCATCGGACATCGTAGATATACCTTCGGACTTTGTTTCCCGCGCTCGGACCCCCGACCATTTTATCATTTCACTAACTACAGACCAATCCAATAGCTAACCCCTCGGGTCGAACGCACTTGTCTTGCAAGTATAAGCGGACTAGGCTGTGCATGACCACAACATTTTTATATTGCTGGCTACTTACTTTGTGTAGTGCCCAGCAATTGTTGTATCTCTACACCGCGCATCTACACTACTAGGAAACAATAACGAAATATCTAAATGGTCAGCACTCCATCACGTCATGAGAGAAAAAAAGATTGGTATCATGTGCATCCAAGAGACCCACCTACTGCCTGAACACGAAGCACAAATTGAGACACTATACTCAAAAAGAATAAAAGTATTGAACTCACGAGACCCCCTCCGCCCAGGCAACTCTGCAGGCATTGCCTTCGTAATAAACAAAGAAATACTTGACCTGAACGATCTAAAAACAACTGAGATCATTCCAGGAAGAGCCTTAGCGCTAAGAATAAAGTGGCACAACGAAATGTACCTGACACTAGCAAATATATACGCCCCAAACAATCATGCGCAACACCCTGATTTCTGGAACACAATCACGAGACTGTGGCAAGAAAATAACATACCAAACCCTGACTTCCTAATGGGAGATTTCAACATCACGGAAGACGCCCTAGACCGCGCCCCTGCCCATCTCGACAACGAACAAGCAATAGAAGCACTCCGAAACCTAAGATTCCAACTGAATATACAAGACTCCTGGAGAATGAATAACCCAACAATGAGAGCCTTTGCATTCTACAGTAATACAAACTCACATTCGCGTCTTGATCACATCTACTCCTCACCAGCCCACGAACTTAGCATCTACGGATGGGACTCGTGCACTTCAGCTATACCAACAGATCATAGAATGATCCTAGTCAGATACGCACCGACAAACACCCCATTCATGGGGAAAGGCCGATGGTCATGGCCGATAAGCCTACTAAACGATGAGAAGTTCATAAAAAAGATTAGCAAAATAGGTAGACAGAAATCACCAACCTTCAACAACGGTCAGAGGCAGAGAACCCACAATGAAGCTGGGAAGACTTCAAATCAAAAATAAGGCACAATGTGAAAACCACTGCAAAAGAACATCTATACAAAATTAGACAATGAGTGAGGCAACTTGAAGAAGACCTGCACAAAACAACAGAAAACAAGGACATCGACACAAATGAATCAACACGCCAACAAAAAGCATGGATCAAATGTGAAATCACCCACCTCGAAAACAAAAGATTCAAGAACAAACAACAACAAGCCCAGGCAAAATGGGCAGCCAAGGGCGAAACAATAAGCAAATATTGGTCTAGAATAAACAGCAGTAAGAAGCCGCGTGACATCATACACAGACTAAAAATACCTAATCAAAACCGCCTAGCCTTGCGATCAGACCACATGGCACAAATCGCGCATGATTACCATGAAAGTCTTCAAGAAGACTCCCTATCAGACCAAGAAAAGGACATAAGAGCGACAGAAATAAGAAACACACTGCGAGAAATACCTCAAGCACAAAAACTGCAAAACGAAAACTCACCACTACACAACCCGCTAAAGGAAAATAGCATACTCAAAGCACTATACGCCTCAAAAGCAGGCAGCGCAGCCGGCATAGATGGGATACCATACGAAGTCTGGAAAAGTCTGCATGAAAAACACTTAGACGATAGGAAAAAAGACATTCCAAGCTTCGACATAATGAAAACTCTCACCATAGTCATAAACAACATACAAAAACATGGTGTTGACGACCAAACAGATTTCTCGCTGGGCTGGATGTGCCCCATATACAAGAAAAAAGACAGGACCGAGATAGCGAACTACCACCCGATAACCCTACTGAACACTGACTATAAGATTCTCACAAAAGCATTAGCAATGCAGCTAGCTCGAGAGATACACTCACTAATTCACCCCGATCAAAGTGGATTTATACCATGAAGGTCCATTTTCGACCCTATCTGGCTAGCACAACTGATGATAGACTACGCAGACATCGCCGAGGAAAACGGAGTCCTGATTGCACTAGATCAAGAAAAAGCATATGATAGAATAAAACACGACTACTTACTAGCGTCCCTCGAAACTTTCAACCTCCCACAAACCTTCATCAAAACTATAAAAGCGCTATACTCAAACACTTACACCAGAGTCGCTGTAAATGGCGTCCTGAGTACTCCCTTCAAAGTTACGAGAGGAGTATGCCAAGGCAACCCCCTCTCGTGCCTCCTCTTTGACCTGGCTATAGAGCCACTAGCATGTACCCTTAGAAACTCGGATAAACTATCTGGATATAACATACCAGGACTTACCGATAAAATCATCGTCAACCTATATGCAGATGACACGACAATATTCCTAAGTGAAACGGACAAATATAGCGACCTGGAGAGCATCCTGTCGAGATGGTGCACTGCGTCAGGTGCGAAGTTCAACCTAGAAAAAACAGAAATCATCCCTTTAGGCTCGAAAATACACCAAGACCGAATACTCCAGACTAGAATAATACACCCTATGGACCCCCCTCTAGATGAAAACATAAGAACAGCACCTGATGGACACCCTATTAGATCCCTAGGTGCATGGATAGGCAATAAAACGAGCAACTTAACTCCTTGGGAACCCATACTAAACAACATCAACACGGCATTTAAAAGATGGAACAACAGCCACCCCACACTTGAAGGGAAGAGACTGATAGTACAAATGATGGCAGGAGGGATGACGCAGTTCCTCGCGAAAGCGCAAGGCATGCCTAAAAGTATCGAATCAGCACTTATAAAAATGATAAGAAACTTCGTCTGGAACGACGTCCACACCCCACCAATCAATATAGAACAAATGTACAAAACAAAAGAAGAAGGCGGCATCAATCTGCTCGACATAAAATCAAGAAACAACGCAATAGAAATCATCTGGGTCAAGTCCTACCTAGACCTATCCACATCCAGGCCAACTTGGGCCCTTTTAATGGACCTAATACTGAACAACATTAGACCGTGCGTCAACGATAATGAAAACAACAACACTAACCCCTTTTTAACATCATGGACCCCCCCAATAAGAGGTAATAAAATGAACTCCCTACCATGTGCGGCACAAATGCTCTTAAAGACCGCTAAAAATACAATATCAGTTTCACGCCTATCAAAATTTCGAAAGACCTGAAAAAGAACTTACCGGCATGGAGCCATATAGGAACCCCAACAAACGCCTACCACAAAACAAAAACTAAATGCCTGAATGAAACACACAAGTCGACAAAGGTTAAAAACCTCATAAAAATACGCAAGAGACTTACTGTTACAACCGCTATCTCATACTTTCTTCAGTCTTACGATATGCCTTCCTTTTTTGAACTTGTACTTACTATCTCACGATGACTTGGTCTGTGCGCACATATGGATCTATTTAAGCACATGTATTACGCTTGTATTCTTTACTTGAATCTTACTAGGTTTTACCTGGAACATCTTTCGCTTAAGACCTCCAATCTTAAGTCGTCTTGAAACCCGATTCTTAGTCAAAGCACTCCTTTGACTAAGTCCACAGAACTCTCTCTTGTCTGAGAGACTGAGAATCTCAACGACCGAAAACTCTGTCGAGTTGTCATTGTTAGAACTATCCTAGTTCGTAACACTTACCCACATCAACAACGAAGACCGACACTACCCTCAGAAAAACTGCCCCTGCTCAGCATGCCAAAAAGACCGCAGAAAAGGATGCAAAGACCCCCATAAATGCGCCCAGACCGCAAATGAAATCCTATTTAGAATCGCCCCAAAATTTAACACGAAAACAAAACCCAAAAAAGACGGTCTATCACTCACCTGGCAGAGAAAAGAAAAAAACCACCAAGCTCATAAAAGCAGACAAGGAGAGATCCTTTTCAACCCCACCACTACCATCCGCTCAAACCTTACAGACTGCTTTAGAATCTTCTCGAACCCAGAACATAACTCCCTCACCCCAGCCCACAGACTACAAGCGCCAGCAAGAGGCCTAAACCTACTACAAGACCATATCACAATCTTCACTGATGGCTCATGTATAAATAATGGGAAGGAAAACTCACAGAGCGGAGGCAGTATATGGCTCAGAGAGAACCACCCGAAAAATCTTGCCTTCAGAATCCCAGGAAACAAACACTCTAACCAAATAGCCGAGATATCAGCAATACTTCTGGCACTGCCATACATACCAATAACATTCATAACTGACTCGAGGTACGCAATAAACTGCCTCACGAAACATCTCCCAACATGGGAGGATGACAGCTGGATAGGGACAGCGAATAGCGAATTCATAAAAGCAACAGTGTACCAACTGAGGAGAAGATCAGCTCAGACATCATTTGAATGGACAAAAGGTCACAATGGCCAACATGGGAATGAACAGGCAGACAGACTGGCAAAAGAAGGGGCAAACAAACCCCTAGCAGACGAACTCGATTTATCTATCCCAGACGACTTTAACCTACAAGGAGCGAAACTATCAACAATCACGCAAGCCTTAGCATATAAAGGTATACGAGAACACATACCGTTTGCCCCAAGACGAAAGACTATGAGCAACCTCGACATCACCAGATTCGCTATCCAAGAACTGACAGGACAACTCGAAACCGACGCCTCAATATGGACAGGCTGCAGACATAAAGACCTATCAAAAAAAGTAAGACAATTCATATACAAAGCCATGCACAGCGCGCATAGAATAGGCGAATACTGGAATAACATACCCACATATGAACAACGCGCGAGATGCACATACTGTAACGCAGACAATGAATCCATGGAACACATACTGATAGATTGCCCTCACAACACAAACTCCCTGATCTGGTCCCTGGCCAAAAACACCTGGCCCACGAAATACGGAGCCTGGCCACGAATAAACCTTGGAACAGTCCTAGGGTGCGGTGACATAAGCCTTACACACCCACAACAGTACAACGAACAACAAAACGACATACCTGAAAACCGCCCAAACCAACAATCACAGAAAGGAGCATCGCGTCTACTAAAAATACTTATATCCGAATCAGCGTACCTCATTTGGGTCATGAGATGCGAGAGAACGATAAACGGCACTGACTGTTCCCCACAAACAACCGCAAAGAGATGGACATCAATAATCAACAAAAGATTACAAATAGACAGACTTACAGCAAGAAAAATTAACCGCACCATATCCTTCCAAAACCTGGTCACATCAACCTGGACTGACATAATCACGTCCACAGACCCCCTACCCAAAAACTGGGCCATTGCCCTCGAGGTTTTAGTGGGTATCCAACAACCCAGGCCCTCTCCGAACGAGGCCACCAGGTAGTCAAGAGTCCCACACACCCCGCATAACGGGAGTGCGTAAGTGCATTTTTCCTCGGACCGAAGCTCTAAGCTCCGCTATAGCGCATATCTGTAGAACTAGATTTACTCGGTTGCTACAAATATATATCGCTTGTCCAAAAAAAAAATTCATTCAGGCGGTTTCAGTGCAAATTTGTTTATGTACCAAAAACGGAACCAACTATAAAGCTCACATGACACGGGCATACCTCGCTCCTTGAAGTCGGGATGCGCCCAAGCAGGAAAAGGACGTTGTGGCCGGGCCACCGCATTAATGGTAATTTTCCTCCACCGTCCCACATAACGGTGCATTTCAACCAGACGTCGCTGTGGTCCAGTACACCTTGACCCTTTGTCAAACATGATGCTGGCTGCAAGGAAAGCCGTAACTGTTTGGCTTTTCCTTGCCTTTGAACGGGTTTTGACTGCACAGACACCTCTGTTGAGTCATGTGCCTCCATCCTTTTACCCGGTCGAAGATGATCTTGGACAATGGGATCTTCATAAAGCGCCCGCGATGAACGCGACAGGACATCTGGTGTTCGAAACTGCCAATTCCCTGCTTCAACACTGGGCGAACACGCATTATCGTATTGGTATCTAAAAATACCGAACGCCACGCAGGTGTCACAACTGATCATTTACGTTCTGCAGGTCATACAATAGTCCCAGGGACTGTTCCCGTGGGCACTCTCCTCTACCATGGAGCCGCCGGTCCCCGTATGCCGACTGCTTTAGATTGGGTGGCCATAGAGCCAGATCTCTCCTTAATGTTCTCCAAAGGGCCAATTGAAACAGGGTGCTGGCACCTCACCCTTGCAGTCACTCGGCCGATGAAAGTGCTCTATTTTGACGGAAGCAGCGCTGCGAACCTCCTCGAGGGCACCATGGACACTCAAGATCTCGTGGCATGGTCGAAAATGAAACCCGAGTGGGTGTGGAATGAAAAGCAGCGCATCAAGGATCTGTGTAAATGGGGTCAAAAGTATGGCTTGAATGGCTTTGTGAGGTTCGTTAGATTTTGAGATGTGTCAATGCCTTACGCTGATCTGCGAGTTATAGAATGGAAGTGAATTTGTGCGGGCCCATACACAGTTCATTGAGGATATGTTTTTGACGACGGTCATAGTGAAATCATGATTTGTGACTTTACCTCTCACATGGAGGTCGTTTCGTTTTTGAATATCGAGAGCACTCGCATCGTCAGGGGCTCGCCAGATGACCCCACTACCGGTGAGCAACCATGTCCATGTTTTGACGTAGGTCTGATTTATTCTCGGACATCAGTGCATCATATTTTTGATATATTGCATTCTGCTTCATGGCGCGAAAATTATCCAGGAGAGACCCGAATTATCCTTGATTTTTCTGGGCTCGTCTCTTTCTACGACACCGCTCTTGTTCCTTCCTTGGTGCCGCGCCGTGTAGGCTTGGAGCGGTGGGATCATCGGGTGGGAGGAATATCATCGGAGGATATAGAACGTGTTCAACACAGGCTAGATCAAGCGTTAGTACGACCACCCGTTACAGCCAGCGGCATTGACTGGAAAACGGTCTTGCGGGTGGTGGTTGATCGATATGCCAGCCGCCTGGATTTTGTGCAGTACCTGTTGAACATGACGCTAGACGATAGGTCGATCTTTGATCATGCACAACAAATTCAGAGACGACTGCGCACCGTACTTTTGCCCTACACTGTGTTTTCAGCTCTACCTCCCAATACCTCTGTCACTGCCAACACGACAAATCTGTGGGCTGCGCCAGTTTTTCGGGAGTGTGCTACATCACACACGGCCTCCATAGTAGCTCGGGGGACGACATTGATGCCCTCTGAACGTCTGCTTCTGCAGGCGGTGCGGGAAACTACGCATGAAATATGCCGCGTCGCCACGAAGATGTGGGCTTCTGGAATGATTATTGGAGTCGACCCCCTTTATCCTCCGGAACAACTCCCTGAAGCCGATCACATACATACCCTCATGGACGAATGGAAGGAGGATTTGACACGGTTGATCTCCTGGTTGGACTGGAGTGTGTGGGTGAAGTGCCGACCGGCCTGTGGTTTTGAGGTAATCAAGTCAAGTTGTTTACGAAATGACTGACCTCGTCGTGTAGGAGATGTGCTACTTGCCTACTTGGCCCTATGGGTTTTTCCCGACTCCTGGCGGACCACATCAATTCCCGCGGAACAGTGCTTCCTTATGGCCAGACCCAAACAAAGGGGAATGGAAGAGACCGCAACCAAAGTGCATCAGACGGCGGGAGCCATATAATTTTTAGGATATAGAATTCACATGCATTATTACTGACATACACGTCTTTTGTCATAGTCCTTGTAAAATCATTGCAGTAGAGTTTAAGAGCGCCGCGCGCGACACATGTATTCTAACGAAGGATGTGGTACTATCTAGCGCTGCATCCAAATACGTGACTCCTCGCGACTGGTGTTAGTTATTGATGATACGCACTGGAAGCTTGTGCGTATTTGAAGCAAACACGGACGAATTCAGAGTAGCGGATCGAATATATGGCTCGGGAACTACGATTCCTGGTTGCGAACTTGACATTTTTATCTTGGCTCAGCTGTCAGGTCACCCGCGCACGTCGTCCGCCGACCTGCACCCTCGTGGTGTCATGCTACTCGCATCGGCCGGTAAATTCTGAGAAAGTTTACAGTATCAAGTAAACATAATCCTATTGTGCGAACAGCTCATATATCTGGAGCCTCAGATTCTACAATCGTACCTACAATTTACCTACTTTGATGTACACCAATGAATCTGAGCTCACCCCTTACGTCGCCGAAGCGGGCCAATTATCGAAACCAATGTCAATACCTAAATAGTATATGTCAGTATAATCACCTTCGCAGCTATTACTAACACTCACCCCAGGGAGGCATGACAAAACGGTTCTGCTTGCCACCCGCAGCGACACCGTCAAGAATTTTGATATCCTCTGGCGTCAGCAAATTGTATGCCTCTAGTGCGCCAGTCAAGTTAGATTCGATACGGGATGGCGACATTGATTTGGGAAGGACAACTATGTCCTTTTTCACTGCATTCAGATCCGTCAGCTACCACTCTCTTGCGCAGGGCGAATGACAGGCATGAACGCACGCAGGTAGCCGAGAAGAACATCGGACGTGCTCTTGAGGTTATGCTTCTTTGCGATCTCTGTGGCAGACTCATCGGTCAACAGTGGAGCGCCGGTCGAACCAAGGGGAGAGTATGCTTGCGGAACAATTTTCTTCGACTTCAAGTAGTCCAACAGCTTCAGCTGCGGATTGTACAGGTGAAGCTCAAGCTATAAATTGCAATGGTCAGTTTGGAACGGGCGTCGTTGCGTCGAACATGCCTGGTTAACAGCCGGTATGATCTCAGCTGTCGGCAAAATCTTCTCAAGCATCATCTCGGAGAAGTTTGACGTGCCGATTGCCTTGACTTTACCTTTCTTTACCATAGCCTCCATAGCCTTCCATGTGTCCCTGATGTCCCGTGATTCATCGAGGTCAAATTTTCCGTTGGGGAGCATCGGTACGAGTGGGTCACTCCCGTTCGGGTTCAGCGGAATGGGCCAGTGGATAAGGTAAACTAATAAATGAAACGGTTCGTGTCAGTCAAAAAAGTCGAGCTCGTACTTGGATGAATGCAGATCCTACGGTCAAGATACGTTGTTCCCAATTTTGCGAGTGTCAGGTCGAGGCATTCCTCAACACGCCTATGGTATGTACCCCAAAGCTTGCTGGTGATCTATAAACACCCAGGTGAACAGGCGAACGAATCCATGAAATATGTTATACGCACGAACACTTCCTCTCGCGGGACGCCTGATATACGCAGACCATCACCGATTTCCTTCTCATTCCCATAATACCTTCCATGCAATGTGGACATCAGATTTATTTCGCAATCAAAAAAATGGTTCCTACAAAGCGCAATCAATGTGTCTATAGCCCACCTTGAGCCCATGTTCCACAGCGCAAATGATTTCACTGGTATTGGGTTCTGATTGCCATGTTCCTGGGCCGTTATTCAGTCCGACATCTCATCTTCAACCATGTTAAAGAACTCACCGAGTCCGATAGCAGGGACAGTCTGCCCATTGTGGAGGGCGATGAGATGAGACAACATGGGTAACTAGAGACCTTAAGCTGACAACGGTACAAAATGGGATAGAAATGAGACGTGTTAGTAGGTGACACGAAGAGGGATAGGACTAGGATTAGAGATGAGGACTTTTGGAGGAGCTTTCGATCGTTCTTGGAACGGGGATCTCACTGTAAGATTTGCTGTAGATATGAGTGTACATGAGCAGTATATATACGTTTTCGAATACTTGACTAGGCCGGAACGAGCGTGGTGAGCATATGACAAGGTGAAAATACTTCGGCAAGGCAAGCGTATCGTGAAGTTGTTGGATTAGAGAGCACCGACAACTCGGAGCTGGAGACTGACAAAGCGCGCTGCGCGCTTTGTAATATTCCCCGACTCTACGGAGTAGAGAGAGGGTCAGTATGTCAGTCCAGGCACCTACGGACAGCGTATATAATATTTGATATTCAACATTCGCTGTCATGTCACGTGACGCACAAACCAGACAACGAATCGTGGGATAGAGTCGTCTCTTGAAGGCGTTTGTTGTCTTCATGCTGCCCTGTATTGCACAAAAATGGGTTTGTCCGCCCTGGTGGGCTTCTGGTTGTGTGGCATACAACATTCAACTTCACGAAGGATCACACTCGCCCAAACTCCCATCCTTCTAGTACCTGGTCGACTAAACCATCGACTAGTGCTGCCCTTCCTCCGCTCATAGATGCAAAATCTCTGTCCTGAAGATGCTGATTCTCCGAGGTGACATGCAACTACTGCATGATATTTTACCAAACTCGAATTCTGGGGGCATGAGTGTGCCGGGCATACCAAATTCTGGAGATGCGACTTCTCTAGGAGGAGGATTTTTGGTCGGTCTCGCAACCCAAGAGGAAACCATTGTTTGGTTCATCTACACTCTACCCCTCTTTCATGACAGACGCTGCTCAGTAGTTCTAGAATCTCCATCGCTGCGACAAGAAAGGCGGCTTCTATATGCATTCATCTACACCCCTTCGGCTGTGGTGATGCGAAATGATGCAAAGGATTGGGTATCGCCGTATGACTCACGAGTGCAGCAGTGAATGTTGCCTCCACAGACAAATTATCCTTTTCCTATTCGAGCAGCAGGGGAGTAAAAATATCGTCTTGGGAAGCCTTGGGATGGGAGTATTCAGAGATAATGTCGAAGGTGGTAGCAGGGCTATGGAGAGAACATTGGTTTGGAGATGCTGCTCGATTCAACGCATCCTTTTATCGAGCTTTGTTCGGTATCGTTGAAGAGAAATACTGTGCGTAGTGTCTACCATAGGGCCCCGCCCCACAGGACAATAAACAAGGATAAAATAAATAAAAATGTTCGACAGGAAACCTTCATGACGTTCAAGGGTGTGCTTAATCAAAGCATCTCAGTAGTAGTTCAACGAGTGTTCAGTTCGATAACTGTAGTATATTTGTACATTTATTTGTGAAAGAACTTGAACGCTGAGGTATAGGTGTACGCTAACAGTGGCAGCAGAATGGTCGATTTATGCACAAGTTTGAGCAATGAAGTATGAGCTCACACACATTTAGGCCCACATAGCCCGGAACTTTTCATGGAACTCTTCGAGCGCACCGTTGACCACTTCGAAAACTCTCCAGTCCGCACCCGACACTCCTGGCGGTCGCTGCGCCGATTCTCCCTGCTTCACAGACGCCTCCTCTTCTTCATCCTCCCACTGGACTGGTTCAAGGGATGCATATCCACTGTCCGCATCCTCATCAAGGTCTGCATTCCCTGGTGTCGCACCTTTTCCGCCAACGGACCCCCTTTGAAGGAGTTGCTCAAGTACCGCACGCACAGTCATTAGCGTGAGATCAAAGTCTTGCAATAAAAACCAAACATCACCCCGCCTGACTGCATTCGCAGCGGCAAGAGCCGCCACCTGGCCGTGCATGTAGAAGTCAAGGAGGTATGCGTTCAGCGCGTATTTTCCGTCTTCTTGGTTGGTTCCCCCGGTGATGCTTTCGAATGATGGGATGGTGTGTTCGTTCAGGCTCAGCCCACGTCGAGCCGTTTGAGCGAGGTCGCGAACACTGTTGAAGTGATCATCGTGGCCCGAGTTAGCCACAAAGAGCGATCGTGCGACAACACGGATCGCGGTACGGTGAAGATGGTCGCGAATGAGCGACGGTCCATCTTCCGCAGTACCTGATATATTCCTTTTGCTAAGAGGTAGGATATGATCGGGCCCAAGGTCATCTTGGTGCTGGGCCCCGTAGGTAAGGGCATATCCGGTGAAAATCTGGAGAATTTCATGCTCTTGGTCTATGAGCACGTCACGAGCTGTCTTAGACAGCGGTGGTAGTACGACCATTGATGGCGACTTCTTCACCACCTCCATGATGTACTCCTCTTTCATGCAAGCAGAAGGCAGGTACCGCCGCCCAAAGAGGTTAGCCATCAACAGGATGAAGTCACGCTTCGCAAGCCTCAGGCTAGGTTGGGCACAAATTTGATGGACTACGCCGCTGCGAAGCAGAGCAACTAGGGCCAAGTTGCTGGGCTCCGTGTAATACAGATGTGCGGCTATTCCAAAAAGATTGAGCGGCTTCCCTTGCTCATCGAGCAGACGAGCACGACGCAAGTAGTCGATCGAGAAACGTAGATGGTGCAAAAGTTGGTTTCTTCCTTCCTCAGAGCCAAAGCTGATTTGTGGGAGGCGGAAGAGCCGTTGCACAGCAGCGACAGCAGTCAGTGGAGTAATCGGAACCTTCCAGCAGATTGAACAGGCGTACAACGAGAGTCGATGTTACAGGGAAACTTGCAGAGAGGGATGGCAGTTTCGAGAAAACCAGTCTCTGTACCCTGCTCATGGGAAGAGCATAGAAAACGACTTTACCGAGTGTGTCATATCCTCGCCGTCCAGCGCGTCCCGCACATTGACGATACTAGGGCCATCAATTAATGACGAATAAGTGAAATTATGGGAAACGAACCATGAGTGCAGTGAGGAAGGGTGAATCGCCGCAGAAAATCGAAGTTTTGGTCGGGGCATTGATACCTAAGGCAAGAGTGCCTGTAAATGCAGCCTAAGGTTAGAAACCCTACAGAAGTAACGGAACACTTACCCGTTGCGAAAATCACGCGCACGAAGCCACGGCGAAAGAGACTTGATCCGCTGTCAGACAATGGTGCTACATTTTAAACAAAGCTTACCTCTCAACCAGAGAGCGATACCCTTTGTTCATACCAGCATGGTGAACAGCAATCCCACGCCTTAAACATTTCATTGCCCATTCAGGTAGAAAGAGTCTCCGCCTCGCAAAATCGGCAATATCCTCTTCAAGCTCCGATGGAGTGTACGAAATACCTTGACCAGCGAAGGAGAAGTCTGACAAGGGATCATCGGGTCTAAAGGATGCTTGCCATTCACTCGTGTCAGCACGCTTATCCTCTTCATCGGTCTTGTGTTTCGATGCTCGTGCAGCTTGGCGTTCCCGCTCTTTTGCGTTCTGAAGGTATGCTTCATATTGTGCCATTTTGCGTTTCCATTCCGGACTAGTTTTGCGCCATCTGCCTTCCTTGTTTTCGAGCACCTTGTTCAATTTTATGGCCATATATTCGCAATCGCTTCGATCGAATGAGAAGAATATACCGGGCTAAATGAATAAGGATCACATGAACATAGAGAAAGAAAGTGCGTCGGGTACTCACGAGGTCCCCCTGTGCGTGAAGATCGGCAACTAGATGAATGATATTCTCGCTAGATACAACACGACTAGGTGCAGAGTTCAACACTCTGTCTGGGATACGAGATAAATCATCATCTTGGAGCTGGATAATGACGCGCGACAACGGCGTCCCGGAGTCTTGCGAATCGAAGGAGGATAACAACGGGATGAGGTGCTGTTTTAGAGCCTCTTCGTATTGGATTACGTCCTTCTGCTGAAGCAGTTTGCTAGACGAAAAGAATACCGCAGGATCGAGGGCAGCGAGAATGGAGGGCTGGAGGGCTTTGCACGTACTTAGAGCACGATATAAATGCAATGTATCCACTGCTTCCAATGCAAGATCGGAGGGGAGAGAACGTGCACTGGACGAAAGAATGGACAGCGGATGCAGAAATCGCATCCGTTCTGTAGTCTTGTACGTTGAAAGGCCTTGGAAGGCATCTTTCGGCTTCTCGTGGATGTTGTAGTAGAACTTTCTCAAGTGCGAATATCGATGGGGATAATGCACGAACTTGTGCTGGAACCCACCCGCTTTCTGAACGCTCTCGAGCCATTCGTTGAACTTTTCTGGTGCTCCAACTGTGGCGGACAGACCTCTATCCATGCGGGAATTAATACATCAACAGTTGAATGTAAAAGTGACGTACATGACAGGACAGGGACACAGAAGCAGAATCTGTTCCCAAACAGCTCCGCCCTCCTGCTGGCCGATTGTGTGAATCTCGTCAAGGACGACACTGCAGTAGGACGTGAGAGGGAAATATATATGCATCAAACTGACATTCATACTATTTGAGTCGGGGGGTCCACATCTTGGCGAGTGGAGGAGATAAGAGCATGATCGCCAGTATGTCAGGGACGGTGACAAGGATTTGGCAGTTCTGCGGATCGTGGACTCGGTAGTCGCGGGAATGAATGGCCCAACAGCTCCCTGTAATTGAATCAGAGATGGTCACTTGTTGGATATGAGTACATGAGTACTCACGACCGTTGAGATCCTTGCTAAACCTAGCATAAATCTCGGCTGCAACCTGAGCGACAAGGGCTTTTGTCGGTGCAATATAAACGAGTATCCCGTCATCAGTCCCTCGGAGAATCTTCTCCATAGCGTAATACGAGATGAAGGTCTTCCCCGCGCTGGTAGGAGCTATAAATAACTGAGTGGTTGTTCTACCTCCGAAACAAAGCATCACTAACCTACGACGAGAAGAGACATATTTTGGTCGACAGCGTCAAGCACCTCGCGTTGCCACGCATCTGGCTTGAAGGTCACTCTTGTGTCAGCCTGACTGTCCATACTTCTATCCATGAATTCCCCAAATAGCCGGAGTTGCCAAATAATAGGGTGCTCTTGGATTCGCATAAAGTCATAGACCGCGGTCTTGGTTTTGGACTTGACCACCTTGACGAAGCGAAAAGTTAGCGGCCTGTCATCAGCCGAACCTGAGACCACGAAGCTATCAATGTAGTCGCTGAAGCCGAGGGTAATCAACACGCTTGTGATTGCGTTAGCCATTTCTTTTGTGCTAAAGCCGATCTCCCAAACTTCCTTGACGAGACGCATGATCGACAGGGAATATTTGTCACGAGTCGCCGAGGAGTCTGGATTAGCGGACTGGATCCACTCTCGAAGCAGACGGTGCATACGATAGACTCGAAGTTCCGCACCTACGGATGCCTCCCTAGTTCGCGGATTGCGGGTAAGAACTTGCAGGCACTTTTCGAGACTAGCGCCATCCAGGCTTTCCATCTCTTGAACGCGGGACGCGATCCATGCTGCAGAATCAGATGCTTGTTTAGATTCCTTTTTGGCAATATTCTGTTCGCGGATGGCATCGGCTTTTGATGGCTTGCTGGTACTTTTGCCTGACGAACGAACGTGAACAACTTTTGGCTGGGGGTCTATGATGAGCGAGAGAAGTAAGAGTTAATATGCCTGAGTACCGACCTTCACGCTACGCTGATTCGCAAGGGACGCTGCAGATGGTATTTTCACTTGTTCGAGGACAGCTCCTAACGCCCCTGTAAGGGTGCTGGCTTGGTCATGCAAGTTCTTCATGAAGCGCTGGTCCGAACGAAGCTTCCGATTACGCTGCCATTCAGTCATCGGTGCTGTAGCCTCTCCTCCGAGGTGCTGGGGTAGAATGGATTTTTTATGGTTGTGCCAATGCTGCGTGTCAAAAAAGTGTGTATCCTCTTTTGATGTTTTATTTTGAGAAGAACGAGCGGGTGGGAGGACAACATCGGACTCGTCACTAGTGCTGCTATCATCCCACTCGTCAGACTCTTCTCCACTAGAAGCAACAGGCTCTACGGGATTGGGGCGTGTGACACCCTCCGTAATACCCTCCGTAACAATGCGGACGGCAGAAAGCTCCTCGTCGAACACTCGGTTGGAGAACGGAAGGAGCTTGAGGGGAATTGGTATCTCATACAAGTCATCAGGAAGGAAAGATACGCTCAAATGCGAAAAGTCAAGGTGCGGGAGCTTCAACTCAAAAAAGATATCTTCTGCATCTTTGACCACAGTCGGTCCCAGGACCTCGGTCAACGACTGAGCTGGATGCTCGGAAAGATAGCGCAAGATACAAAGGAATACACGAATATCAATGTCGAGGGATGCATCGTTTGCTACGATGACTGCTTCTGTCGCTCGAAGGATATGAGGTAGAAAGGATTCCGTCAATGAAGTGGAAAGGTCAGGTTTCATTGACGGCAGGCGCCGCGCTCGATCCTGGACGGAGACATTCTTGAGAAGAAGGGCGTGGATGATAAAAACAGCAAGTAGCAATGACTGAGTGTCGCTCTTGAATACTGAAAGATATGACAATCCAACATCCTTCAAGGCCGCACGGAGGTCGAAGACAGATGGGGATACTGATGCTTCACCGAGAACGCAGCTGCGGACTTGATCGAATGGCCCTTGTTCATGACTGGCAAGAATGTCCCTGGCAGCGACGCCCGCGGATAAAACAGCATTGGGAAAATGCCCTCCATGGCTTGAGCGAAGCTTTGATTCAAAAACGAAAGTTAAGATCTATAGCATGACCAACAATCAGGTAAGAAAATAGAACAGGGAGGAAGACGCGGTGCGACCTTAGTGTCCTTGAAATCAGCACCCTGGAGCGGCGCCATTGCCAAGCCACTAGCCAGTAAATCGAAGATAAATAATCGTTGAGTGAGTATTTGATGGGCAGCGAATTGTCTGACTCCTTCCTTCAGTGTACCACCATCATTGACCATGACAAACATTGGCTATATGGGAGTGAGAAGAAATTATCATGTTTTGTGAGACGAAGTTCTACCTTCACTTGAACACGATAATCGAGCCAATTTTTGTCGGAGAGACTCGTAAAGGTGAAGGTATTCACCGAATCCAGCGACTGGAGGTGCTTATATAGGAGTCTTCTGGCTAGGGCTCGAGATGCAACAATAAATTCCGACTCCCCCGCTCGCAGCACTAGGTGTCGGTTGACTAAGACATATCAGTAAGATAGACTGAGATGGTGAGATGGGGAAGCGGCCTCACCATCAAAGAAAACGATATCGAAGTTCGCTGATCGATTTCGAAAGTTCTGTAGTATCTGTTCTAGTAAATAGATCGCATGAATGATTTGAAAAGATGGATCTTCAACAGTGCCATCGCCCGAGTCATGTCAGATAAAAACTATCTGCACTAGACCACAATGACATACCGTCATCCTTCGCTAGTGCGAGCAGACGATCATCAAGCACGACTTGGAGTAAAGAATGACCTGGGATGTAGATCAGCATCAACCTGAAGGTTAGACGACTGACAAGTCAAACGAGTACCATCTATAACGAAAGGTTCTGCACCGGCATAGTCGCCGATTAGGTCCATCCAGCGACCATTCCTACTTTCAGGCGCATACCACGTTGAATCGACCCAGTCCAAAGCTTCTGTAATAGTACATGATTTTGATAGATCGGAGTCCTCGATGGCTCGCTCGATATCAACTTCAAACTCCTCGAAATCCATAGTGCGGATGGTAGCGTGAGTGGGATCCAAGTGATCTGCAGTTTTTTAATGGTCCGTCTAGGGCAGACAGGTCGGCTTCCGAAAGTGGAGATGGCCAGGATAATCACCTCGAGGCGCAACCACTGAGGAGATCGATCATCAATGATACGGCACGAGGCTGCTATCTAAGACTACTAGTATAGGGCGGCGCTTGCTCGCCCAATACAGAAGGAAGCTTTATGTAAATTGGGGTGACTCGGTCATTGAGAGCGTTCTCGGACCGCTGAATTCTCGGTTGAGTTCATAATGCTTATCGATGGCAAGAGACTTTGCAAGCAGGGTATTAAGAAGTTGAGCAATATCAAATGATCATTCGTACTCAGCTAAATCTTCGCGAAGTTCAAGTTCGCACATGCATCTCCGATGATTCTCCATCGATAACAAACTTGAGTTGGTCGCTAGGCAGAGCTAGGCAGGCATGTAGGGTCATTACTACTCACGAGACGAACGCTCAAGCTTTAAGCTAAGCCCGAAGCCTCGCCGAAAGCTGGGGCAGTAATTGAAAATGATCGCGCGAATAACATATCGAGGATATGTGGCACCATTGATCTTCGGTCACGATCATGGAGAAGGCTAAGTTTAGGCCTAGCCGCTCGAGTTGACCGCACCGTCGCTGATTGCGGGTATCAGAAAATCGAGTCAGAAAGAGTGAAATGGAAGTACCCAGAAATGAAAAGACTAGACAAAGTTCCAGACCCTGGCGCTACTATAGTAGATGATTGAGTCATGGGACTATCATGAGGTAACAACGGCTAGAAGCAAAAGAGTCTGAACTTGTCACACGCCAACCTCTAATATTTAATAGTACATACGTACGTGGAGTCGCACCGGCCGGACCGTCCGCACTGCAGCTGGCAGCAGCCGGAACTTGGCCGGAACTAACGCTTGGATCATCGACCGCACCATGCACATTGCAGAGTACTATATCACATTTACTCGTGGCGCCCGAGACCTGGCAGAACATTTTCCAAAACCACGTAGATCCGTTATCTCTGGGCACCGCGTGAACAAATATTGTCTGTGGCTTGAGGCTGATTCCGATGGAATCTCACGATGTCAACGATGATCTCGTGCAGGTCATAGTCATAGTCAGCACAAGGAGATAACAGCGTGTCGTTAACCTCAAACTGTCTTTTGTTACCTATGGCATCTCATTCCACCACCCTTAATAACGGCCAGATCATCCCTGCCATCGGGCTGGGTGAGCTCACGAACTCAGTTCAGGGTTGACGACTTACTGACAAACGGAACAGGAACATGGCAATCGAAACCCAATGAAGTTGCCCGCGCTGTCGAACATGCGCTGAAGGCAGGCTACAGACACATCGACTGTGCTTGGTAGGAAAATCTTGATTGACCATGAAATAATCATAATGAACGCTTCACACTAAAGGGCGTACGGGAACGAAAAGGAAGTCGGAGAGGGCCTGCGTGCATCGGGCGTTCCGCGGGAGGAAGTGTTTGTGCGTATGACACATCTCACGGATTCGTTACCCTGTTCACCTGGGTATTGATAGATCACCAGCAAGCTTTGGGGCACATACCATAAACGTGTTGAGCAATGCCTTGACCAGACACTTGCAAACTTGGGAACAACATATCTTGATCGTGGGATCTGCATTTCTCTGGCCTTGTCTGATTGACACTGACAGTTATTAATTATCAGTTTACCTTGTGCACTGGCCTATCGCGATGAACCCGAACGGAAGTCACCCTGTAATGCCGATGCGCCCGAACGGAAATCGTGACATTGATGAATCCTGGGACATCAGGGATACATGGAAGGGTATGGAGGCCATGGTAAAGAAGGGTAAAGTCAAGGCAATCGGCGCATCAAACTTCTCCCAGACGGTACTCGAGAAGATTTTACCCACAGCTGAGATCATACCGGCTGTCAATCAGGTGTGTTGGACATAATGTCACCATTCAAAACTGACCATTGAAACACGTAGCTTGAAATTCATCTGTACAATCCGCAGCTCGAACTTCTTGATTACTTGAAGTCGAAGAAGATTGTTCCACAGGCGTACTCGCCCCTTGGTTCAACCAATTCTCCACTGTTGACCGATGAGTCTGCCACAGAGATCGCAAAGAAGCATGGCCTCAAGAGCACGTCCGATGTCCTTCTAGGCTACCTGTGTGCGTTAATACTTGTCATTCGCTCTATGCAAAAGAATTGTAGTTGATGTGTCTCATCGTAGTGGCGAAGGATATCATTGTCCTTCCCAAATCAGTGACACCATCCCGTATCGAGTCTAACTTGACCGGTGCGCTAGAGGCATACAGTGTGCTGACACCAGAGGACATCAAAGTCCTTGACGGTGTAGCTGCGGGTGGCAAGCAGAAGCGTTTCATCATGCCTCCCTGGGGTGAGTGTTAATAATAGCTGCGAAGGGTTGGTACTGAATTGTGCTATCCAGGTATTGACCTCGGCTTCGATAATTGGCCCACTGCAACAAAGTGAGCAATAGGCGCAGTCATTCATTGATGTATATGATTGAGTAAATTGGAGTGCACGACTGTAACATCTAAGGCAGACATGAAACCATCTGCATCAGTAGAGCTGCATGTATTTCATGAATGCATTTTCACACCGTTGATTGGCTGATGATCTGGTGAACACATGAAACATATGCAATGTGACCGTACAATGAAATGACACGAATCAGGAGTGAGCAAGTGCCTCCATTCGTATGAGGGTGCAAACCGGTAGACCATCTAGTCTGGCAGTGCGTGGTAGAATTTTCGGATCGGAGCAAGGGTTTTAGCGGTGGCTAAGCGTACACGCGTGCTGCCACTCTGCAAGACAGAATGTGCTCCTTGAGGCTATGGCCAATCGTCCGCGGGGTAGAGATGACAGCTCATCACTTGTCTCAGGACAATGAGTGATTTATATACTGTGATTGCGCAAGTGCCAGCACAAAGAAAACGACCATCATTAAGTATGACCTGAAGGAGAGGTGCTCAGCTCGTAAACTTGACCCATCACCTATACTGGGATGATCGTGCAGGCCTGAGTGACCATAAATATATCGAAGTCCGTGGGGCAACGGTTGGCCTGACGAGTCATGGGTGGCAGGAAGACCTATCACATGTTCATTAGAGCAGATTTCTATGTCGACGCAAATAGGTTGAGAGATTTTCTCAATTCACACCAGCCAGCAAAATAAAATCTCGAAGGATACCTAAGTAGGTAGTAGCCTAGTAGGATGGCCAAGCTTAAGTGATTCGTGAGAGCTGGGAAAAGCTGAACAACAATTCATTGTCGGGAGCTATCTGATACGTGCACCGACGGCAACTTGACTTAGGTTCTGCCATAAGCGCATAGGTCTGTCCGACTTTTACCGTGCTTTGCGCAACGCCAAGTTGTTATGTTCCGATGGGCTCAGGAATTATGTGAACCTGAGTAAGGGCTGCACCAAGAGAAAAAATTCAGCTGTCGGTGTCTTTGTTCTTGCGCGATGGTCCGGAATGTTTTGTCACACCAGCGGCGAGTGAGATGAGGTTGCCGTTGATTCAATATTGAATCACGGAAGCGAACGAGAGTTAGAACAAGTTACTAGGCCAAGTAAATCCAGATCCTGTGCAAACCTTGACGGCGAGTCAGAACGTGTTACTAGATGTCGGCCGACGACAGCAGTATCACAGTACTAGTTAACGTTGAGCACGATGTATGACCTGGTCACCAACTACGCAATACTTGTGGTCTGCTACGGTTGTCGGCCAGACCAAGTTCCGCTAGCTCCGAGAAAGTATCGGAGCCACGCAAGAGACACGTGGTCGGCGTGGATTACGAAAAGGCTCCGCGGCGCTAATTTGAAATAAGGGACCCGCATACTAATAGGGAAGTTGTCAATCTTTCAAATTATCGTCATCAATTTCGGAAACACACGCTACTGCGTAGGTGAATCGGTGCAGGGCAGTTTCAGGTTCTGTTGGTGCTCGCGATGGTCGGATTCGTATATAAGGCAGCCTGCCTTGACTCTCATTCCCAATAACCCTCCTGCTCCTCTCCCAAAATCCTCATTCCGCTACTACCTCTAAACATGCCTGCTGTTGTTGTTAACACCCATGCCGGACATGAGCTCGACGCTATTTCTGACGCAGTAGATGAAGGTGTGTACTTGCTGCCCCACCACCTTCGTTATGTGACTTACCGTCTCTCTGCAGTAAATGCTTTAAAGGTCCAAATCTGGGACTCTCAGTCTGAGTTCGATTCTACCAAAGACAAGACGACCTTCCGGCAGTATGAGACGGCCTGCGATCGTGTCAAGAATTTTTACAAAGAGCAACATGGTTTGTCTATCCATTCAATCTACTAATTCACAACGTGGTACTGACGCTGTCACATAGAAAAACAAACCGTAGCTTTCAACATCAAGGCCCGCACGGAATTCAAGAGCCGGAAACGTGCTCGCATGGGTATCTGGCGAGCTATGGAAATGCTCAACACGCTTGTGGACGACTCGGATCCAGACGTCAGTAATTTGTTGGCTTGCGACTTTCCTTTGCTGACTTGTAATACATATTTAGACTGAGCTTTCGCAAATCGAGCATTTGCTCCAGACTGCCGAGGCCATCCGACACGATGGCAAGCCTGAATGGATGCAGGTTACCGGTTTGATCCACGACCTTGGTAAACTGTTGTACATATTTGGCAGCGAAGGCCAGTGGGACGTTGTCGGTGTAAGTTCCTTTACCTGGTACTCATAACGACCTGCATACTGATACGCTTCTTGACGCAAGGATACCTTCGTCGTCGGCTGTGCTTTCTCCGATAAAAACATATACCCTGGTACCTTCGCCGGCAACCCAGACTTCCACGACGCCGTTTATTCTACCAAGTATGGAATTTATGAGCCTAATTGCGGCCTTGATAATGTTATGGTGTCTTGGGGTCATGATGAGGTATATTTCTGTCGACGTATCGTATTCTTCTGTGCTTATCAAACTTCTCACAGTATCTCTACAATGTCGTTAAGGATCAGAGCTCCCTCCCTGCAGAAGGCCTTGCTATGATAAGATATCACAGCTTTTATCCGTAAGCCTCTCCCACTCGGCATCGCCCACCGAATTTTTACAATGTCTATCCAGATGGCACCGTGAAGGAGCTTACACCCACCTCATGAACGAGAAAGATCATGCAGCCCTTGAGGCCGCTCGCGCCTTCAACCCTTATGATCTCTACTCGAAGAGTGACGAGCCTTGCAATATCGAAAAGCTTCGCCCATACTACCAAGACCTCATTGCCAAATTCTTCCCTTCCGAGATCGACTGGTAGATGCGATAGATGCGCGCACACCTTTATTCTAAAATCATAGGCCACCGCCTGGTATAGATCCAGCCTCCTGTGGAGGGTGGAAACCGTGCAGCTTAATTGTGTATTTCTTTCAAAATTTGTGTCCTTAGTTTTTTCCATTTACTTTATTGCGACAGTATCCTTATGTCCGTATAGAAGCTTTATTGGTATTGAAGTAATTTACTGCATTATTAATATTGCCAACAGAATATTGTGAACTTTGAAGTTTGCTTTGATCAAAGATCTGATAAGATCTGGAGTTCCAATGACCAACGTGCACAGTGCACACGTGCACGTGCAACCCTGGACCTGCGCCACCACTGAAACACTAAGCCATTTCCATATCTCACGGATTCAGCTTTACTATCTTTTGACTCATACCTTCCATATCCTGCTAGACAATAGATATCCGAACATACTAGACAGCCCCACCTACTTATTCTGCAATGTCGCAGGAATCACCTCTTAGTGAACCAGTCATCTACCACGGCAAGAAATTTATCGTGCTCAGCGATTGGTGCGTAAACGCTAGATCTAGATCTAAGCGACGATAACACTGACTGAGGCTCGCTGTGCTCAACCAGGGATGGCACGATCACCACGCAGGACTCCAATGATTGTTTGTCGCGTCGAGAACTTAATATGTGCCTTGCTCTAATCAAAGTATTACGATTCAGTTGTGACGGACACCTATGGGATGGGGCGCTCAGATCGCGTTCTGCTCAATCAGCGTATACGTAAAGGCGAAGATAACTTCCGGTGCGAAAAATCTGCATAAACGGAGCTGCCGAATTGATTTCGCCATTTAGGGATGCTTTCCGGAAGATGATCCTGAGCGTCACTGCGAATGGCAAGAAGGAAGGAAAGGTGACGCATACATTTGAGTTTTGTAAAAATGCTGTCGCAGAAAGTAAGTTTTGTTTGCGCATTACACTGGGCGTTTGTGTGCAGCTACTGATGTGGTCTGTTTCAGATATCAAAGTCGATGATACGTTCAAGGGCTTCTACGAATTTTGCGAAATGAATGATATACCCGTGGTAATTGTGTCCAGGTACAAAAAACTTATGGTTTCACCGTGCTGTGCATTCATTCCTCCGCAGTGGTATGGAACCCATCATCCGCGCAGTCCTTAATAAGTACCTGGCTAGCCTTGACGGCATTCAAATAATATCGAATGAGGTGAAAACCTACGATGATGGGAGCTGGGACATCCAATACCGTCATCCTGAGAGGTAATATATCAGCATCACTGTTTGCGCGTTTGACTGAGGATGATAAATTAGCGGTTTCGGACATGACAAGTCGAAGGCGATTGCGCCATACAGGGATATGGATCCTGCCCCGATCGTATTCTTCTTTGGTGATGGCGTCTCAGACTTATCCGCAGCGCGGGGAGCGACTTGTCTATTCGTCAAGTTCAAGCCGAATGGAGAGAACGAATTGATGGAATACTGCATCATAAACAAGATCAAACACCGGTTATTCCAGAGTTTCGAGGAGGCGCAAGGTGTGATAAAGCTGATCATCTTCGCGAAGACGGAAGAAGAGCGACAGAATATCATTGCACGGGAGTGGCCTGAAGTAGCTTAGAAATTGTCTCACCTCACCCCCAGTGATGGCAATCGCAGGGGAGAAGGAGTATTGGGTACTTGTAACACAATGTATTTAGATTTGGAGGCATCAAGATTGCGCCTTTAATTGATCAAGTCGAACCCAGCTTATGATTCTAGGTGTCACTGTTACCTTCGCCTGGAACTTCGTCCAGATATGTCAAGCACAACCAACGAACCAATTGACGCATCAGTCTTTAGGCGCACTATTGCCACGACAGGTGTTGGGCAAGAACCAAGTAACTTGATGACGGATTTCAGTACGACTAAACATGGTTTCAAACCGACTAAAATGCTGTAGCACAAGTAAATACGTGCTTGACAGAGAATCGCAATCATACTTACAATGAGATTGACGGGGGTGCGAAAGATTGATGGAAGTTACAGACTAGAGTTCGAGTGAATGTATGTTGTAACAAAAAACGATCGGAAGAACGATGGCAAGTCTATAAATTGAAAGAGATGGTTTCGCCGCAAATGATACTTTGAGTTACTCTGGCGAGGAACAAAAAGTAGAACGAATCATCGCAAAGAAAATCGAGTACTCGTCTGCGAATGTTCCGGATAATTCTTCCTCGATAAGGTTGATAAAAGCTGGTCAGACAAATTCACCATCACTTCCGCGATCTTCCTCGGAATCCCTTCATCCTCACCAATGCCACTACCAGCTGCTTCCCCACTTCCGTTTTCCTGTGGTGGTTGTACAACTCTGTAGTAGTCAAGTGGACGTTCGACATCTACATTCCCTTTTTTTTCGTGGAGAAAAGATCGACCGCTGGAGTATCGATTCTAATCTCCTATGCATCGATTTCTACCAAATTAGGTGCGACGACCAAAATGAAACCGACGATCTTTGTGGGATGACCAACCCTTGAGCTGCTGAAGTGTGCCACACTCGGTGCATTGTGTGAAAATCCTTGGTGGAGAACGTCAGGGAACACATGTCATGTCCATCACAGCAAACCCAGTGTGTGGCAACGCGATATCAGACTAGACATGAGCAATGATGCAGTCAGGCGAAGGCATTTGAGGCGATACAATGTCTTGAACAATGAAAGATTAATGATCCTTCCAGTAGGGACCACGCCTTGACCATCTGCAAATGGGTGTCGTCGGACTGCACACTACATCTTGGCATGATGAAGATCTCCAGCTTGCGAAGATTATGGAAGGCAAAGAGCGAATGAAAGTTGTAGCAGCACCAATCGGAGTGTTGATCAGCTGACTGCTCAATGATGTAGATCAGCACCCGCTCCGCCGTGCTATTCGTACAAGTGTTGGACAAATAGGAAATCAAAGTCGGCACTGCGGGCCCGTGCAGAATCCATTCCATGAGTGACGGAAAATAATAGCGAGTGATAAAAGAAGGTCCCGAAAAGAACTTAAGAGCGTCAGAGAAAACACACACGAAATCAGATATGAAAGGGCACTACATCAGGATACGTGACAAGAGAGATGGACTGTCCGGATGGATTGACGGTTAGGATTGATATCGAGTGTCAACAATTTCGGGGTAGCAATCAGATATATTGAGATGTTTTATTGCTAGCCCCATGCCAGGTAAGAGACATCGGATTGGGAAAAGAAGGGAGAGAGAAGGAATCTAATGATATGCCAAAGTTCGGTACCGGCAGTCACATCAGAGTCATGGCTCTTTGAAAGTCCTGTAACAATGAATACGAACATAAGCCAGCGTGTAACTTACCGGGTTTCGGTTATCCTCTTTCCACAAGCTTTGTGGGAGATATCTGATTAAGGTCTCACCACAAAAGGTCCAGCCTGAGGCTCCAGTGCATGGCCAGTAAATGGCTTGCATGTCAATGCAAGAACCTGGAGCGCCTGGTTTCTCGAAAATCTAGTAGTACTACTAGTCATGGACGAACTGGAAGATGCTCCGCCAAAACTCTGATATCATATAATCATACGACTCGAGCGGTGCGGGAAACGGAGGATTGACGGTGGTATGCATATCGCCGAACTGTCCGCCGTGAGCCTCTTGACGTGAGTTTAAAGTACTCCTCCCCCATACTGGCCTACAGGCAGCGCAACTTGGAGAGGATACCTCGGAAGCAACGTTGCTCCGAGTCGCGGTGTGAGTTCGAAATTCGAATCTAAATTTATTGGCCGTGAGATCTTGGTAACTCGTGAGTACCACAAGGGTTTTGCTTGGTTCAAGTTTGGCACATTCGCCTATCGTCGCCCAATCAGGCCGAGCAGGAGTTGTACTACGTTGTCACTTACTTGTCGCATGCGCACAGGGGCACAGCGACCCAGAAATGTCTAGGAGGGCTCATTGCAGGAGACTTTTGTACGTCTACTACCGTGCTGCTAGACTTCCGTGGCTAAGCGGTCCTGATTGGTCTCCGATTCTCAGACTATTGCCACGCTATTCGTGTGCCTATTGTTTAACTTGGAGCCATACGGCACCTGGTATTTCTTGCACAGGAGAACGAGTGTGATTTGATGGGTGGGAATGGCACCACAGGCCCGACTATGTTACTATTCTACGGAGCTGAGCAATCTTGCACTATTACTGCTCATGAATTGTTGATCGCGTGCTTACCTATGGTTACTTGGTTCAAATGTCAGCGCTTCAGCTGCCAAATCTGAACATGCTGCAAAAGTGTCACATGTCTTCTAATTTATTTGCATCGATTCATATGGACGCTTTTAACTTCCATGTGTTTCTCCAGGCGAGTCCTGTCAGTACTGTGGCCGCCCCGACCCATATAAGCCTCTTGGGGTCATTCATGGTGCATTGACAAGGTTCCCGCTCTTTTGTTCAACATGCAGTCATTCTCTGCCCTGCTTCGCGCAGTTCTCCTCGTCACCATGACCTCTGTATCGGCTTCAAGTTTCTTTAGGATCCCCCTGACGAAGCTTGCGCCAACTAACTCATACCTTGCGGGACTGCCTGACGCTGATCGTGCACGTGCTGCATTTCTTAAGAGTTTCGCTTCTGGTGGTTCCACAACCGTCCCTGCATCTAACCTCGCATATGTCCAGTACACAACCAGTGTTGGCGTTGGCAGCCCTCCGACGTACTACAATTTAGTTGTCGACACTGGTAGCTCCAATACTTTTGTCGGGTAAGACTTGATTCATTATACCCTCAGGCCAAATCTCATTTTGTCTCAAGAACTGGGATACCATATGTCCGGACCTCGACCAGTATATTCACTGGTGAAGACGTCAACGTCACGTACGGTAGTGGTTACTTTTCTGGCTTGGAGTGTAGGTCTTTGAGCTGCTTAGGAATAGTAACATCTGAAAATTCGTCCTTCAGATTACGACCAGGTGACGCTTGCTCCAGGTTTTGCCATCACCAACCAGTCCATTGGTGATGCTCTTTCCTATGCCGACTTCGAGGGCGTCGACGGCATTGTCGGAGTGGGCCCCGTCATTCTGACTGAGGGCACACTCTCACCAAGTACCGACGAGCTGATTCCCACTGTTATGAACAACGCCCTCTCGCAGGGTTTGATCACAGAGGAAATATTAGGCGTCTCTTTCGCACCTGCAACGAGTTACAATGACACTAGTGAGAGAGGTTGTGTAAAATAATTGAAGGTGATCTAACTTGCGCGCAGATGGAGCCCTCACTTATGGAGGCATCGATTCGTCTTTGGTGAGCCCAAAAAGTATGTCCCAAATAATGGTTCTGAATTATCCAGTACATCGGCGAAATAACTTATACGCCGGTCACCGCAACTTACCCTGCTGGGTACTACTGGGGTGTCAATGTCACCGACGCGACGTACGGCTCCACAACGACCGTAATCCCAACGTCAACCGCCGGAATCGTCGATACTGGCACCACTCGTAAGGCTTTACCACCCATCCGCATGCATACTTTCTGACACATTTCTAGTGGTCCTCCTCGCTGATAACTTCTTCGAGTCCTACATGCGTGCCATCCCTGGTGCCAGGATTGATGAGAGCACGGGCCTCATGACCGTCCCTGCAAGCTCTGTGTCGAAAATCCAACCATTGAACTTTACTATCGGCGGCACCGTATTTAGTCTCGACGCTGCAGCACAACTCATTCCGATTGACCAGAACACCGCATGGGGCTTGTCAGCAAACACGCAGTACGGCATCGTCTCGTACTTAGGGACTAACAGCGGCGAAGGGCTAGACTTCATCATCGGACAAAAGTTCATGGAGAAGTACTATGCTGTGAGTTGTCGAATCACGAGGTGACTGTGTAGTCTGGGTATTGATTGAACTACAGGTTTTCGACACGGACAGCAATCGCGTTGGATTTGCTTATACGTGAGTTTTTTTTCCTCATCCAGGTTTCTCTTCCGACTGAGAATTTTTTGCAAGTGAACATACATTCACCACGTACACTCCTTAATATGGGAGTACCTTCTTAAATATGGTGGATCTTTGGTGACGGTTCGATTTGCCGTGTTGCCGCGTATATTTTCAAAGTCCGTTGTGTGTACTGTTGTATTTACTTTTGTATTTACCAAGATCATCCCAAATGTCACGGTCACCACGTTGGGCAGCGCTGAATATACCATCTGCATATCTAATTTCCAAATAACGGATCAACGTTCTGAATATACCTTCTACTTGTCTAATTCTAATCACGGTTCAACGTTAACGTTCAACTTCCGCCGCTTGATACCAACATTAGTTCTGCCGCTGTTTGCAGAGGTACTTGATAGCAGTCAGGAATCAGTGGTAACGACATCGAGTGAAATTTAACATGGCTAGTAACTGTTGTGCTGCCCAGGCATTTCTGTCACGACGACGCGACTTTCTGCACTACTTACCATTCACCATCCCCTAACTAACTAAGATGGCCAGAACCCGAACCGGACGGAGTGAACAGTCAATGATCTGAGGACGGAAGCTTCGAAACTGTTCATTGGACTCGGAAGGAAGAGGATCCAGGACCAGAAGGTCTCAGACTGTAACCAAGGACCTCCTCAAACCCGCGGACGAGTTTTTAGCGACGATGTTTAAATGGATGGTCCAAAACCATCTGTCTCTCCTGCTGAATTACTTTCACAGATGCCGAATACACTTGGAAAGAACGGTCGAGTTCCTGCCCGTAAGTAGCATATCTGTGCTAGTAGTTCATTCCCAGCTGATTTTCGCTTATTCAAGCTCCTGATGATCTCATCAGGCCGATTATTGAGGATTTCGTGGCGAAGGGGTACAGTAACACCGAAATCGTTTCCCGCCTACGCAAATACTATGATACTGATGCATACAATGTTTCGTGAGTTCTTTTTTTTCTAGCTGAAAGCATGCTTAATACATGACCTAGGATTGACCTCCTGAAAAAGCAGCGCTCTCAGTGGGGGCTGAAGTCCGCTCGTGGGCAAGCCCATACCATAGCAAGTATTGGTCCTGCAATCGAGCGAGTGCGAGCACGCTTCCCAAAGCAGGGTTCGCATGACATGAGGCAAACCCTCATACACGAAGAAAATATTACCGTGTCAAGGTGTGTTTTCTTTATTCATATTTCTGTATTGACGCATAGTATTTTGGGAAAAGAAAGTTGATTCTTCGCTACATGAATCTCCACCATCAGGCAGATGTTCAAGCTCGCAAGAGTCGACGCCTGAAGAGGAGTGTTTACTGGACCGCAGGCGTCAATGACATTTGGGTATTTGATCAACACGACAAGTGGCGCCGGTTTCAGCTCTTCCTGCATGTTGCGATCGAGCCATTCTCAGGATGCATACTTTGGATCAAGATCTGGTGGACCAACCGTAACCCCCGTCTTATTTGTGGATGGTACTGTGATACTGTACAAGCCCTTGGTGGTGAGCACGACTATCTCGCTACACTTGCCAACTGAAACATGGTTTTACTAGCTATGCCCCTTGTAACCCAGAGTGACCCTGGAAGTGAAAATAATGGCATTGCCAATGGTCACACCTTACTTCGTCATATGCAAGATCCAGCTCTTGCCCGCACTTTACAACACAAATTCAAGGGCCAACATCGCAACATCAAGCCCGAAATATTTTGGAGCCAGTTACGACGACGCTGGACTCCAGGATTCGAAGATATTCTAGAATATGGCTTCACCACAGGAATCTATAATCCTGATGACGCCTTGGAAAGGTAGCAGTACCATATTGATTTCCTTCTTTCTCGCTGAGCACTAAGCATCAAGTATTCAAGGCTCGTTTTTCATTATATATTTATTCCATGGCTCCAGCATGAGCTCGATCTCTTTGCAGAAAGGTTCAATCATGTCAAACCTCGCCATAATATCCACAAGATCCTTCCGCACGGTCGTCCAAACGACATATTCTACCATGCCGAAGAATATGATTCTTGTGACTTCTCAGTAAGTACTAGCTATCTTTGTGTCTCGTCGATTGATTGAAAGGTACATTCTTCCTAGGTGAAAGTTGACCATTCTTCACTTGATGCTATGCGACAGATATACGCTCCTCCGGACCACCCTGTCTTTCCCCTCCTAGTTCCGCAAGAGTTTTCTCAACAAGCCTCCATATTCATGGCGGAGCTTGGATCACCTCCGGTAACTGGGGACAATGTCTGGAATGTCTGGAATGTCTATGCTGACCTTCTGATGTGTTTCCAATCAATTGAATGGGATGAAGGGATTCGCAAACTTCTTGCGGCGCAACTCCCACTTCCTTGTGATGGGGACAACCTTATTGGCTCCGAGGACTTACCTATTGTAGATTTTCCGCCGTTTGTTGAAGGTAGTGGTCCGAGCAGTGATATGGGCATTGAGAAGATCTCAGATGAGGAGTCAGATGATGCAGAGTCGGATTTCTATGAGTTTGATTGGACTGATGATGAGCTGGCATATACGTTTGTCGATCAGATGCTCAAGACAGGCAAAGTGCGGAAAGATGTTGAGAAACTGGTGCCACGTCTTAGACTTGTTCGTGCAGCACTTGTCATTCCTGTTGACATTGACGACAGCGACTCTCGCGCCAATTATCTTATTGAAGAGAGGATTAGCGGTACATTTGTTAAGTATATTAACAACAATTCGGCTGTTCCAGCTCGTATCCTAGACAGCAAAGAAGCAGAAATCGGACTATTCCTGTGCTTCGTGCAACACATCCAGTATCGTCTCTCCAATGAGATGGTCTACCTCTCTGATTTTCAGGGTTAGTTTGGTTGTGCAGTCATCGTTCGACAAACTTACTGACTGTATCTTGACCTAGGCTCCGGTGATCTTCTTACTGACTGTCAAGTCATAACGGGCTCGTGAGTTGATGCTGAGCTGGTCTGTCTTATTGGTTGACTGACATGAACTAGAGACTTTGTGAATAATTTTGGCGACGGAAACTGCACAGCTGCTTTCAAGAACTTCCGATCTGAACACCAGTGCAACCAATTTTGCCGTGCCTTCGGTTTGCAAGCATTATCGTAGTCTTGATAGGAAGACGGAAATCGCGTCGTCGTGACGGAAACACCTGGGCAGCACGATGTTACTAGTCACATATTGAATTTCACTTGATGTTATGCTATAAAGTACCTCTGCAAACAGCGGCAGAGCAAATGTTGGCATTAACGTTGAATATTTGAATGTCGAACGGCGGAAATTGAACGTTGATCGATCATCGATGATCCGTTATTTAGAAATTAGACATGCAGATGGTATATTCAGCGCTGCCCAACGTGGTGACCGTGACATTTGGGATGATCTTGGTAAATACAAAAGTAAATACAACAGTACACATAACGGACTTTGAAAATATACGCGGCAACACGGCAAATCGAACCGTCACCAAAGATCCACCATACTTAAATGGGATGGGCAGTAGTTATACCTTCTTTACACATACCTCATGCTCCGATTGGGTTATCCCATGCACCGTTAATTCACTGTACCACTCGCTAGGGCCCGGAGTCCCCGGACTTCATTTTAGGATGCACTCGTGTGGTGCTTATCAGTGCTATGACTGAGAAATATATGAGCGTAGCCTCGTACCCAGACATCTTCAATGGACGATACCAAGAAATCCTAATTAGGATGTGAGAGCAAAAATATAAGTGACGCTTAAAGGCAATTGAGGAATTGTGAGGAAGTGATGCGCATTGCGGGAGGGTCGGACCCGGAGTCGCTTTAAAAATGTGTCGTTAGACTTGAGATGCCGAAAGCATAAGGGTTACTTTTTAGACCCTGCAGGCCGAGCACGCCGAGTACCTAGTCCTGACACCAACGTTCCCAGTGACTGTGCTATAGATAGAGGTCTGCGGAGAGTCACATGTAAAGCCAGTGTCGCTCATCCGACTCGGTCTCTATTGCAAGTTTATGTCGCGGTGGAGTAGGGGACCCCGAGAGAAGACCAGGCCGGAGCCTCATCAGTGTAGCCCACTCCCCAGTGGTTCGCGGTATTCCCTGGTAAGAAATGCTGTTTAATGATGATAACATGCCATTACGAATGTCTTGTAACATGTAAACGTTTGTGCACATGGTGACTGTCATTAGTATGACCGAGAGTGTCCACCCGGGAAGTGATAGATACCGAAAAGGCTACTGTGGGATTTTGGTAGCTACTTAGGTAAGTGATGATCACACGTGGTTCCACAGTCACGCGGGTGTGATTTCAACACATTTACGACCTGTTGAAATTTAACTGCTAGTGCGGCTGCCAAGTGCAGGCTCTGTGCGCACTGTAAGGGCACCGGCCTCATACGGAGACACTCTCATAACCCATTCATGATTGTTATTCCGCTCTTTATCTGTTTATTTTTGTCTTCATCATAGGTGAGGCACTGCTTGCATCCGTTGCTTGTCCGGAGCCGTGTTGATCGATGATCAAGTATCAAGCGGAGAGGCTTGGGCTATATCTTGCTCTGTTCTTGTCGCAAAAAAAATTGGTGTGGGGTCATTTTTGAGCTGATTTCTTCAAGCACCTGTCACAACGTACGTGGTGCCTTCACGATTCACTCAATTTCCCCACCTTACATCATGCGGTTTTGCAATCTACAGGATCGACACTTGAAGTCATCGTTCTCACACGTCCCGAATCTGATGGGCACAAAGACTACCAGCAGCCTCCCGTTCTCCATGTTGCCTCGGCTTGGTTTTACTCCCAGTCACAAAACGGGGTCTTCATCTCGTTCTCCTTATGCTGAAAACTCTGAAGAAGACTGGTATATCCCCTACAATGGTCCGTTAGAACCACCCAAGAGCGTCTCAATGGCCAAGCAAGGTACCACGAGACACTTTTGTAGACAGGATGACATAAACGCATTTCTGGAAGACTCTCAATTACTGGACCGCTACCGGGATACGTCTGTGAACGATGCCGAGCCATTGGGACTAGGTCTACCTGCACAATCAACCAGTTCCCACAGAACCCGTATTCGCCCTGATTTCATGAGGCATACTACGAGCTCATCAAGTGTCATCGACCCGATACGGCCGCATCCTCGACGGCGGCAGGCAAGTGCACCGCGCTTGCAAATTCCCACTCACACCAGCATGGATGCTGGCGCTGACGTTGGTGAATCCCCGATGCCTATGCAACGTATGGCAACGTTGTCCCCCCAGAAAAAAATGGGTCGGTTCTTCGGCTTCGGATCTAGCAAAAAGCCAAAAAGCCAATCAACCAGTACACCAGTATCCCCTATTATTCGGACTAACACGCTGGGGACATGGCCTCCCAGTTCTGTTCAGCATAGTACACTCCAGGAACATGTTAATTTTGCGAAATCTCCAGGTTCTAGTCCCAACACTAGCAATCACTTTGACTCACCTTATGCCGCATTGGCACAGCCATCCCGCAGAAGTCAGACCCTCCATTACCCGCCACGGGTTGACGGTATGAATCTCTCCCCCTCCAAGCAACGTTCCGCCCAGCACCTCAACTTACATGGAAAACCCGACCAAGACTCATTCCCTTCATTCCCGACCACAAACTATAATTCTTCAACTATCTTCATGGCTCACCCATATGCAAATACATCCTCCTCTGTTTCTGTGTCTGCTTTTCGACCCGGAACCTCTCAACAATCTCGTCAAGGACATCAACCACTGGATTCGGGCTCACAACATACTCATTTCTCGCAGGATAATCCCACTCGGCGTAATCGGGCACTCACCTATGCGATCGACCCTCGCAGTGACGGTGCCGCCGCATCGGTTAAAAGTGCACGTCCCTTGACCTCACCACTGAAGCTCTCTGTCTCCACTCCGAATCTTTTTGCAACCTCACATGACAAGCAGCCTTCGCAACAGAGCACAAAGTCAACACCACCGGTAGCAGGCGTTGAACGCTGGCTATCTCCTGAGACATGGTGCGACGCACTGTTCTTTCCACGTCCACGCCTCAAAGTTAAGCGCGCACATGGGTCACATGGAGGAAGCAGTGGACGAATCCTAAGTCCGCCAATCACGCCTGTCGCTGAAGGTGCCACTCCGCGCCTCAGTCCTGCTCCACTTAGCGGGAGACCACAGGTGTCGTTGGTTACAACTGATGTACCAAGGAAACACCATGTTTTGTTGAAATCTAGGTCGGCTATTGATGTCCTGTCTGGCCCCTCTATTTCTGGCAGACCTCGTACTGCGCCCATGAAACGACATCTAGACCCAGATGCAGATTTAATTGAAGACAAAAACCTCGAGGAGTCAGAATTTGTACCGGGCGCATCGACCGTGCAACAGGAACACCGTCCGTCAACCCCTGTACCATCGTTAACCCAGTAAGCTGCAATTTTTGTAGGTAGCTAGCCAATAACCAAGTACTCCTGCAGAGTTCTTGAAGAAGGCGAGGCTCTAGAAGAACAACGAAGGCAGTGGCAACATCAGGCCTCACGCTCGTTGGGGAACAGCCGAACCCGCTCCCTTTCCCGCGCTCGTGCCAGGTCATTGTCACGAAGTCATGGGCACAAGTCGGAGGGCAGTACGACCCTAGAATTTCTGGCTGCACGGACGCTCCTCGGAGGTCAGAGCATTACCCCCACTATTAACGTTGCAAGAACTTCGCACTCCCGATCTCATTCCCATTCACACACTCGTTCGAATTCTCGCGGGCGCTCTAGTTCATACTCATTCACACAGTCACAGTCGCACTCCCTTGGTAAATCTAATTCGCAAAGGTCGCTCGCGGATTCTCAACCTCAAAGCGCTCGACATGCCCGCAATGACTCCTGGGGCAAAACTGCCCTACTTAAAGCATGCGCACCTTGCGGAGATATTAGTGATTTGCTGGGCACCCCTGTTGACAGCAAGAAAACAGCCCTGGAACCTATGACGGAGGAAACCAAAGTCATACATTTGACTGACCCTGCGGACCCTTCGCACAACGAAGCCGACGAGGGATCAGTCATCGTTATAGGGATTTCCCCAGCCCCGACTACATCAAGCGGGGAAGGAGTCGGCATCGCACTTTCATCCCCCCCTCCTTCTGACGATCGCTTCTATCCTAATCCCGAACTCCCGAGCATGCCCGGCCATCCATATGCCAACGGTGCCACATATACACAGTATCTTAATCCATCTTCTGAGCATGGTCTACAACATTCCCTCAAAATGTCTGATTATGCTGGACCACATCCATCTGCCTACGACCCCCAACTCCCTTCTAATACTGCTACCAACGATGTCAGCATGCGTCACAGGCTGCCTCCGCGGGCAATGCAGCCGGGTGCAATTTCACATCCTTACGCTACTGCATTGAGTGAGCCGGTAAACTCACATGCACGGCAGCCTAGTAACTCTGTCCTTCCTACCCTTCCGGTTCCGCCAACCGCTGTGCAGGAAGACAATGGTTTCACATCTGATAACCACATATCCATCAGTAGTCCTGACTTCGAGAAGTATGGCGTTGGTGAGGTTCTTGTGTTCGCCGCACCATCGCGAGACGAGCAGGAAAGTGATTCCGAAGATCAATCTTTGGGAACCATCATCCCGTGCCAGCAGGATACTCTGAGTCGAATCATAGACAAAGGGAAGGCCAAAGACCTGACATCTGCGCCCATAGCCTCCGATAATAGTCAATCCCGGATACCCGTCTCTGATGTTGTGATCGTTTCCACTCGTCCTTCGAGTCTGATATCTGTGACAGCAGTCGAAGGCAGGGACTCCACCTACTCTCCTGGTGCCCTCCGTAACACGACCAACGTCACCTCCGCACATCTTGTTATTTCAGCTTTGGATAATGATGATCTAGACGAATTTCAAGATTTGTTCTACAGGCCTCCTCAGAACAGGTTGTCCAGTGGAAAATCTAGCGTAAAACATCAGGACACAAGCGAAACCAGCAGGGGTATACCGTCGGATATTCACAGCTCTTATTCTGGAAGCGCGCTCACCAATCTCATGCGAAGTATGAGCGAGATTGGAGAGCTGCATGTAGCGGCCTCAGATACCTCCTATGGGCAAAGATCAGGCGGACCAGGGGATCAACGATCGGATGAACTATCTCAAACGTATATCTTCATGGACATGTCGAGGACTTCTTCACCGGTGCAGGTCGATCCCTGTGCTGTTACCCAATCGCCAGCCCAGCTTTACGATGCACCCTTTGAAGTGGGTGTTCCAGAAGATATCGAATCCTCTCGAGCGTCTTCTCTTCTGATCGCCTCACAAGAGAATGACACTTTTGGTACGCGATACTCTGTCGAATTCGATCAGTGGCTAACGAACGTCTCTCACAGGTCACCCCATCCGACAAGATGTCGTTGACGCTGCAGGAACATCCACCATTCACCAGGGCTCTTATAGATCCTCTACATACGCTTCGATCCACGATGCCGCCGAAGAAGATGACCTGGTCAGCCCCATCACGCCAATGCAATCGCCACCCGTCTCCGCAGATGCTATGCGGTCGAGCTACATGACCAGTGGGTCTGAGTACTCACGCATGTCCACCCTCTCCGATTTCCCCGACCCTCCCGCGCGAACGAATGTACTACCTAACCAACCCTCCATCCTTCAGATTTATGTCAACGCTCCTACGCCACTTCAACAGTCGGAGAGCTTTCAGGGGACCGAATGTCCTCAATCTGGGTCCCGCGTCTTCAGCTTGGAGAGCCACCACACAACCTTCGGTGGTAGTGACGACATGGATATCATTACACAAGTTCACAGGTCTGAGCTTTGAATGTAACATCTATTGCATGCGCCTCTTACTGGAATCACCATCTAAGTTGTTTGTTCTCGGATAGTGCACATATAGGGTATTTTTACTGTCATTATTGTTGTATTGCAGTGTAGACTCTAGTATCATGCTTTGCTCACTTATTCTTGATTAGAATACACGCTAATTTTGCAAGGTTAATCAGCGCACCGTCCATAGAAGTCAGTTGCACTGAACGTTCAGGTTCTCCAGAACTGACAGAATAAAAATTACTCCTTGATCGTTGCTGCACTCATGCCTTCGCATATTCAATGGACAGACTGATTAAAACAAGAAATCACGTCCATAAACTACATCCACCATCATCGAAACTTCAAGACGTAACTAGCTTGAGTTATCAGCTGAGGCTTCAGTGGGTTGTGTTCGGGCGGTAATAAATTCCTTTTAACTTGTGATGTACTGAACTTTTGCAAATACAATACTGAAGCTCATTGGCATTGTAGCCACGTTCGAAATACAGACTAATCAGTCTAGCGTATACGTGTGTAACCTTGAAATGAAACAAGATGGATTGAATTCAAGATCGAGCAATTTGCCAATTGGATTGGTGCGACGACCGTTTACTTACTTAAATCCTGAATCATGATAGGACTTTCATTCTTGCATTAGCATCGAGCAGTCTGCCCTTGCTCAGGAGCTTTTCATCTGCTCCTAAGCGCTTATTGTTGATGACAAATCATAGTCGTCGGGGCAGCCAACCAGTCATTCGTCTACAACCGAAATGCCGACTGCTGATTTTACGGCGACGGATGTCGTTCCTCCGGAGGATACGATAGTTAATCAGCACAACAAAGAGTGCACTGAGAAGGGAAGAATATACACAGACCATGACTTGTCACCATTCGCTGAGGCATCGAGGAACTCGTCCTTGCTCAGCCTCGTGATCTGGTAGACTCAGCTTCTCGAATACAATAATGCAGACAGCGGGCGGTTGCTTACTTTTAGTATCGTCAGTTTGAATCTTGGATATCATCTGATTTGCACTGTGATATGTTCTCAGACTTATTGAAGCAGATGATTTCCGGGATGCTGACTCGACGAAGCACGCACAATTGGATATTCTAGCTGACATTGGAGGATGGAGTGGACGGTCACAGATTTTGGCGTTCGGCCCTGAATTCGAATAAGCGATGTATGAGTAAGCGGCCCAGTGCCGCATGGTTACATTGAGGTACTCGCCCTTATTATTCGTGCCAGAGCCATGAAGGTACAATCGAGTGTCAGCGAACACTTACCTCAACAAGGGGAAATACAGACCGATATGCATCCTTCTTATATCCAATGCAAGGACTTCTCTGCATTTGCACTCGTTTACAGTTGATGAATGTAAAGACGTGAATACTTGGATGGACGAGCAGCTGATTGATTCCGTCGCTGAGACAAGGTCACAGAATGACATTGATGCATGCAATGGAAGCATGTTATTGATGTTCGAGGGGACAGCGAAAGTTATTATTTCGCTGCGGATCATATGTCAGAATGAGTTAACATAAGTAGAGCCGATAATGATTGAGCTACATGCCTCAGGCGGGTCTCAAATTTGCGCTCTCCTATGGGTAACGAGATGGTGATTAGATGACGATCAATAACAATGGGACTATGAATTGATCGTGAATGTCATGGTCATGGTCTCCGTTAAATATAGCTGGCATTCGCTCAAGTTTAATATAATACTTCCACGACGAAAATGATTATCTACAAGGACTGAAATAGGACGCACGACCATCTACACCCTTTTCTTCTTGTGTGACTTCTTGGGTGCCGGCGCGGGAACAGGAGAAGGTGACCCCGACTCCTGTGGCGTTTCATCCTTTTGCACATCATCTATTCCACGCTTCTAATAACCAATGTCAGGGTGTACATTGCGAGACGCAGTGACGAACATACCTTGCCCCGCGATCCGCCCTTCGGCTTCACCTCCTCTGCCTGCCTCGCTTCCGCCTCCTTCTCGATCATGCCCAACAATGTATTACACCTGCGCTGCAATTCCTGTGGGGTCCGGCTCTTGAAAAACCAGTCAAAGCGGAATACAGGAAACTCCATGATATCCTTCTTGATACGTTCGTAGATATCATCCGCGCCCATCCCGTAGTGGTTCAGCCGGCACAAGAGGTACCTATCCGCTTCTTCGCTGTAGACCTTGCCTTTCGTAGTCGGATAGTTGAGCTCAAGCTCTTGCATGGGATAGCGCACCGAGGCAATCTTCTTCGCAAGTAGAAATTCGAGATTTGACCGCTTGTTACGTTTGGCTTCACCTTCAGCAATACGTACAGCAATTCTTGGATGTTCTTCATTCAGATAAGTCAGTTGGGACTTGGAAGAATACAGCTGATCGATATGCGTACCAGATAGTTCCTTCCAGTGCTTCTTGAAGTACAGGTAGTACCTCTTGACCTGTCTCCAGTCCTTATCCTGTATCTCCGAAGCTAACAAATCGTAGTCATCTGTCCTAGACGTTCGTCAGTAACCCACCTCACAGAAAAACGAAAGATAAAATACCATCCAAAATTTTCAAGCGCGCGGACAAATTGCTGGAAGTCTCGTCTGCTCCAATCATGGAAGCCAGCTTCGGTGTACTTCTCTTTGAGTGCCTGCTCCTCTTCCGTCAGAGGCTCGGCGGTATCTATGAATTCTTGTGCAGCTGCGCGCTCGGCTTCGAGTTTTTCGGGCGTGTCGTCTGGTCCTGATTCACGAAGAGTAGCTGTGATCCCATTTTGCCTCTGGTTGCAGAATGAATAACAAATAGGACGATGATTATAAAGTGCATACCTTGTGCACGGCGAGTTCTCGTTCCTGGAGCTGAGCCAGAGCGGGGTCGAAAAACTGGAAATCTTGTCTGCAGGGAGAAGTTAATTGACACGAAAGGGTAAGAGCAGAAGTTATACGTACATTGGGATCTGTTTGGGGGCACGAGGGAGTTTTGGAGCCTTCTCGGTCTTCGACGGACCAACCCGAAGCGTCTCCTTGTAATAGTTATCGACGGAGTAATTAGCTTTCCGTTCACGCTTCGAGAGGGATAGCATATTGAAGTTGAGGCCTTTCCGCTGAATGATGATTTATGATTCAGAACACTCGAGACCGCGTCAAAATTGAGATACAAACGTACACCTGGCCGGAAATCTTCGCCTTCCCACTGTTGCACAGTGGCATCGGACTTGAAATGATTTAGGTCCTCAAGATTGAGGCCCTCATACTTGCTGTTAAGCTCTGCCGTACGTTCCTCACCGCGTTGAACAATAGCTTCGATGTCGTCGTTGATGGAGAATCTGATTAGCAGTGATGAAGAAACATAAAACTTGTGTAATGTCAAGTAACTCACGCATCAGCCGAGTTAATGAGCTTCTCAGCGCCTTGTGTAATCATTTCAAGCAGCTCGTCCTTA